>NC_137099.1:69567882-69637882 GCF_949357685.1 Gobio gobio | reverse complement strand
GATTGGAGCTTTGTGACATGGAGCATTATCCTGCTGGAAGTAGCCATCAGAGGATGGGGACATGGTGGTCATAAAGGGATGGACATGGTCAGAAACAATGCTCAGGTATGTAATGCTGCATGCTGCGTGGCATGTAAACGATGCCCAATTGGCACTAAGGGGCCTAAAGTGTGCCAAGAAAACATCCCCCACACCATTACACCACCACCACCAGCCTGCACAGTGGGAACAAGGCATGATGGATCCATGTTCTCATTCTGTTTATGCCAAATTCTGACTCTACCATCTGAATGTCTCAACAGAAATCGAGACTCATCAGACCAGGCAACATTTTTCCAGTCTTCAACTGTCCAATTTTGGTGAGCTCGTGCAAATTGTCGCCTCTTTTTCCTCTTTGTAGTGGAGATGAGTGGTACCCGGTGGGGTCTTCTGCTGTTGTAGCCCATCCGCCTCAAGGTTGTGTGTGTTGTGGCTTCACAAATGCTTTGCTGCAGACCTTAGTTGTAACGAGTGGTTATGTCAGTCAAAGTTGCTCTTCTATCAGCTTGAATCAGTCGGCCCATTCTCCTCTGACCTCTAGCATCAACAAGGCATTTTCGCCCACAGGACTGCCGCATACTGGATGTTTTTCCCTTTTCACACCATTCTTTGTAAACCCTAGAAATGGTTGTGCGTGAAAATCCCAGTAACTGAGCAGATTGTGAAATACTCAGACCGGCCCGTCTGGCACCAACAACCATGCCACGCTCAAAATTGCTTAAATAACCTTTCTTTCCCATTCCGACATTCAGTGTGGAGTTCAGGAGATTGTCTTGACCAGGACCCCACCCCTAAATGCATTGAAGCAACTGCCATGTAATTGGTTGATTAGATAATTGCATTAATGAGAAATTGAACAGGTGTTCCTAATAATCCTTTAAGTGAGTGTATTATCATTCTATTGCAAAATCAGCCCATTTACGGTGCTGTTTCTATAGAGGTTCGTCAAAGCTAAACATGCAGGCTTTATACTAGTGATAATGGACTAACGAAATCTACATTTTGAACAGTTTTTACTGTACCAATATATTTGAATTAATTTCACAACACTGTTTCTCGTGGACACATAAATTATGCTTTAAAGCTAAAATTTGGGCTTCCTACTACAATATTACAACAATATTACACATTTTAAACCGCTTCTACTGTACCAGGCATTTAAATTACACACCTTTAAATGATCACAGCTATAAAGGAATGAGCCAATGGTTTAAAAATATGGGATCGCAGCTTCATCATTTAAATAACATTTGAGTGCTTAGATCCATGTGTTTAGAGTAGGGATGAAACGATTACCGGTTTCACGATAAACCACGATAAAATTTAGTGACGGTTAGTAATATCGTATAAAATTTAATTATCATTAAAACCGCGTGTGATTATCACGATTGTGAAAACTCGCGGTAAATCTTGTCCAGTCAGCATCAGTCTGGCGCAGCGCACCGTTCTTTTTTGAATGAGAAGAAATGGCAGATGGCAGTGACAGCACTCGGGGGATTGTTCAGCCTCTAAAAGGACCAAATCTGAGGCGTTATAATATTTTGGCTTTTACAAAAGTCCTGAGGGAAACTTAATCGAAGATGGTCACCCTGTCTGCAGAACATGCCAGAAGAAAGTCGCTGTAATTGGGGCAACACTTCAAAACTACGAACGCAAGGCAAGTGGACTTTGACCTCAATACTAGGGCTGGGACGGTTACCGCATTACCGCAATACCGCGGTCACGTGACGCCTACCGCGGGTCTGAGATCGTCACCGCCATCACCGCAAAAAAAAACAAAAAAACATTGGCCTGCACATGTGTGCACATTGTGTCTAATTCCATGGATTCATTGATTCTAATGACATAGATTGTGTCTAATGACGTGCGTGTCTTATATGGATTTCAAGGTTTTCTAAACAAAACTGAATCAAAAGATGGAGCAAATCCGACCTTTCGCGAGTTGGGGAGCGCAATTTTCCATTATAACATTCCATTTGTATCCGTGTAATGTCTTGTAGCCTATAATTTGAATTAAATTTTACTAAAGCATAAAATACAGGCGCATAAGCAGGTTTTTAATTGCACGTGCTTAACACAATTCTCTCACATGGTTGCACAGCCGACAATAGCGGGTAGGTAGATAGAAGTCATGAAAGCAGAAAAAGAATGCACCGCCCAGGCCATGGGTTTGTGGCGACCGCTGGTGACCGATTTCTCCCATAGCTGGCAAAAAAAAACACGGCTTCAGAAAAAACAAACTGAGCTGGACCTGCCTCAGCACTCCTTAGTACTGGTAAGTTTTAACTCTCTTCCAACTCTGTTTGGGAAAGATTGACTACAAATAAGCTGGGCCTGCGAAATTTCATTCAATATAATCAATAAATAATCTATTGTAGGCAATTAAATATAAGTAGGCTATGTGTTTCTGAAATTCCAATTTCATTAAAAGGCTATCGAAAAAGATATCCGTCTGGCAGGCTTACAATCACAGAAGTGTGTGACACTTGGTTAAATTAAATAGCCTTCGTTAAATATTTGAACCACTGAGACAAAAGCGCACACGAGATATATAAATTAATATGAATAGCCTATGTAAAAATATGTAATATAAATATATATAATAAGTAATATCCAATCATGGTAGTGTGAGCAGCGACACTTTGTTAAATTAAATAGCCTTCGTTAAATAGCACCACTGAGACAAAAGCGCACACCACACGAGATATGTAAAATAATATAAATATGAAAATGTTATAAAATATAAAAAATAAATATAAATAATAAACGTAGCATAATATACAATCACGGTAGCGTGAGCAGCGAGTGACTACACTTTGTTAAATTAAATAGCCTTGAGCCTTCGTTAAAGAGTTCATTAACCACTGAGACAAAAGCACACACGAGATGTAAATTGTAAATGTAAATTATAGCCTGAATTTGTAAAAATATGTAGCCTAATATAAAAATATAAATACTATAAATATAAATATATTATATTATATGGGCGGGTGTGCGCGAAAGTCGTTATAGTTTAAGTGATTGTTTGATGACGACGACTGTAATCTGAAAGTAAAAATATGGGAAATAAATAAACATGAACAAATAAATATAGGCTATATTACTGATCAATACCGATAAATAAAAATGTGTTTGTTTGTCTTTGTTTATGCTGTTCCATCTTCAGATCTCAGTCGTGATCTGATCTGCTCTCTCAGCAAAAAATATGACTGGGATGTAAACCATGGCCTAGTCTATATTTTGTTTTGCCAGCACTTTTTTTTCCAAATATCATTCCATTTCTGTTCTAATTGTTCCTGTTCTAAACGTGAAAAAATAAATGTAAAATAAACATGTTCCTTATTATGTTAAATTGCCTGCGCTGGTGTGTGTGTGTGCGGCTGTGCGCGAAAGTCGAGCGGGAGCCGTTTAAATCGGTTTACCGCTGAACCACGGGAATTTCTTGCTTTTCAACCGCGGTAAGAAAAAATCCATACCGTCCCAGCCCTACTCAATACCAAAACTACGTCTGGGAAATAATAACGTGAAGCGAACAAACAAGTTCAGACAAGACTAGGGTGACATTTAAGGGATAATAATCAGGGCTTGACATTAACAACCGCCATTTGCGGGTGTAAATTAACGTTATTTCGGCTGCACACTATAGCCACTCTGGCGGTTGGACTTATTATAGTCTTCTTAAAAGCCATCTGATATAATCGCGTTGCGCATTATAACCACTCACACGTGTTTATATTGAGTTTATGAATGCAATGTCTCATAATCAGAGGCGTTCAGATTAGCCAGAGCTTTGTTTAGAGCGCGCGCCGCTCTCACTCGCTGAAATCTAACATTACACTCAGATCAGAGATAAACGTGCAATGTACGCAAGAGATTCATTCATCATACAGTGATTTGACTGTTTTTGTTCTATTTCAGCAGCGAAAATGGTTTAAAAAAACACAGCAGAACCACAGCGCTTCTGATATGACTGGCATAAAGTTGGCGAATTTAGGGACCGTCTCTAAAGTTACACACAACATTGGTAATTCAAACTTCACTAGCATTTGAAGAGAATGACAGTCATGAAACTGACTGTAAAGTGATCATTTAGGTGTCAGGTATAATGCACACATTTTGATATTTAATAAAATAAACTGTCAAATCATATGGAAATATGGATATGCATTATTTCACCAAACTGTTTGGGCTCTTACACAAAATATGCTAGATTTAAATGCATCATTGCTGAACACTGATGAGAATATTGCTTGAGAATATATTTACAGAGATAATATTAGAGATTTACGACAAATTATTATTATTTATGTGTTATGCGTTGCTATTGACGACGGCCATTATAAGGAAGGAAATCCCACAGAATCTAACTTAAAAAAGTGCATAGAGCTGCTTGATTTATTTGTTGTTTGTTGATTTTCAAATATAAAACTTGTTGAAATGTTTTAAGTGTGTGCATCTGTTCTTTATGAACACTTTCATCTCATTTGAACAAAACCGTGATAATATTGATAACCGTGATAATTTGGGTCACTATAATCGTGATGTTAAATTCCCATACCGTTTCATCCCTAGTTTAGAGTGAAAATACTGAAGGTCTTTTTCTTTTTGTCCTGCTGAAGTGAATCAGCGAAGGCGCACTATAATCGTGATGTTAAATTCCCATACCGTTTCATCCCTAGTTTAGAGTGAAAATACTGAAGGTCTTTTTCTTTTTGTCCTGCTGAAGTGAATCAGCGAAGGCGTATAGCATCTGTTAAAGAGCTGCTGATGAAGTCACTGATGGATCTAACAACAGCTGATCTGAAGGTCTTTCAGTGGCTCTTGAAGAATAATGAACACATTCCAGCTTCTGAAATGGAGAACGCAGATGTCTTACACACAGTGGACAAGATGGTGGCACGTTTGGGACCAGAAGAAGCGGTGAAGATCACAGTGGACATGCTGAGGAAGATGAACCAGAATCATCTGGCTGAAGAGTTGGAGAACAAACACAAGGAAGGTAATGTTTGAAAATGAAGTTGAAATGTTTTTCATTGTTAGGAGTGAATGTTTAGTACTGTGATGGATTCAATGTGAAGAATGAAGTAATTGTTAGACTCAGACGTTCCTCTTTGCTCATCTGATGTGTTTGTGTGATCTGATGTCACTTTCATTGGGTTTCATCTTTCTCTCACAGCTCAGACTGAGGCAGTATGAAGGCTTCTTCCACTTGCTGATTCAAAACAGATCGAGGGTAAGAAATGATCACTGTCTGTACAGGAGAATACATATTTACCCCATGATCATATTTAAATCATGGACTTAATCTCATGTAGTTACAAAAGACAATATGTGCAAGTATCAGTTAGAGGGCCAAGTGTTCATTAAATGGTTTATGAGCCGTTAAAAGCATTATTTAAGCTCTTTGTTGTGTAAAACAATGGCTTATAACTTTTAACCAGTTTGTGGCACTGTCACCAAATTTGTATTGTCAGGGCATGATTAACAGATCCAATGAATGCTCTAATGCTGCATAAAGACGACACAACTTTAAAGGGATAGATCATTGAGATTTCTGTCCCTCCATTGACAGCTACACAACAACCAATTTGATGCTTCAAAAAGTTTATTAAGAACTCGTAAATCTAATCCATATGAATGGAGCGGTTTAGTCCAAAGTTTTCTGAAGAGACTCGATCACTTTATGTGATGAACAGATTGAATTTAGGCTTTTATTCACACATAAACATTCATCAACGCACACATCAGTTATGGTAAACAGAAGCTCAAACGGATGAATGTTTAAATGTGAATAAAAGCCTAAATTTATATGTTGTTCATATAAAGTGGTCATGTCTCCTCAGAAAATTTGGACTAAATCGCTCAATTAATTTTACGATTTCTTTATGAACTTTTTGAAGCGTCAAAGTGGTAGTTGAGTCGCTGTCAATGAAGAGACCGAAATCTCTCAGATTTCATTAAAAAGATCTTCATTTTTTCCGAAGATGAACAAAAGTCCTGACATGAGGGTGAGGAATTAATGACAGAAGTTTAATTTTTGGGTGAACTATCCCTTTAAGCCCAATTTTCTCTGGGCGAGAGTTTTCTGGAGATCGCAGACAAAAGCCTAAAATCTGAGGCAAATCGGTGCTCATTCGTGCTTAGTGTGAATTAACAAAGACAAGATCTGAGAGAAATGCTGACGCGTCACAGATGCCCATGAAATATTTAGTAGGATAAATATCTGAAACTGTCTACGATTCAGTCTTGAAGTGTGAAATGTGTTTTGACTGGAAATGACATGATCTACAGCCAATTTTAGAGTAGTCGTCTCCCAATTTTAGAGTTGTCGTCTCCCCGACCATTCGCTTTTGTTTTTCACTGCAAATCAGCACACAGCCAACCTGGATCACAAGATTCTTGCAGACCAACATTTTTAACCCCTTTTTGCCACAAAATTATGTTTTATCAGGTACAGAAAGCGCATACTCTCTTTTTCCCGCTCAGATGCACACACATACAGTACGGACACACACTCGCACAGAATCGTGTTGTCAGCACCGCTCTGACAATTTCATCAGTAAAATAGTTTAACAGCTTGAAAGCTACATGACATTTCTCACTAGTGAGGTAATAATGGCACTGTTCTTGGCGTGGGAACTGTAATATAAGTGGAATAATGGACTCCGGTTTGTTGAATTATGATAAAATAATGCACACCCGAGGTGTAACGGCATTTCAGTCCAAACACAGCTGATAGTTTTAAAACCAGTATGGTGAGATCTCTTCCTCTTTGACATGTTATCCTCTTCCTCTTTCTCAAAGGCTCAACTCCAGAGGACATGAAACTGAAACCCATCATCCGTCACATGAGGAAATCCAGGAGCCTGTACATCACATCCCCGTCTTCTGCTGGATCTCTCTCACTGTTCTTCAGCCTCTGCTGTGTGTGTGTGTGTGTGTGTGTGGGGGCATGTTTTTGTGAAATATCAGGACACAAATGTGTATAATGACATGGGTATGACATAGGTTGTAATGGAGCATTACACGGTTGATGCTACTTCCGTTTTCTTTCACATATCCATTTCAACTAACGAATAATCCAAGCTAATAACTCATTTTTTAACCAAATCATTATGATAATTATCTTCATGATTTATCTGAACGAAAATAAAAATTAAATGAGGAAGAAAAGGGTGTGGTCCGCTAATGGAGATCAAAAATGAACATGCGTGAAGGGAAGGAAGTGGAGACGCGTCGCGGAAGTGAGAGCCCGGTGGAAATGGTGGAATGGAGTTGCTGAGCAGTTGCCGAGAATAATTAGTTGTCGTTGAAGTTTAACCACATTCGATTGAACTGCAAAACCTTGTGGGTACACCAGGAAGATCGTGCTGAAATCTCCGGATGTCCTCTGCACAGGGAAGAATTCTGGCAATCGAAACGGAATCGGAATCGGACCTACCCAGGTTTCAACGACACACGCCGAACGGGTTTGAGGGATTTTGATTTTCTACCCCTTTTTTGTTACTTGACTGCTGGCATATTTATTCTTGAACAAACTCCCCCGTGACTCTCAAGAGGAGAGCTCAAATCAAACTGTTTCCACGCTTTTAAAGCTTCCTTCGATCCGATCTCTCACTCATCTTCACTAAAGTTAGACCCTTGCCCCAATACAAACAGAACCCTAACGAATATATCACTTTAAATTGAATATTTTTGGTTGGAGAAGTTTGTTTTGTTTTGTCTTTTTGGTTAATTAATTAATTATTTATTTATTATTTTTGTCGTATGAAAACTGTGTTCTAGAATATCAGGACATTTAAGTTTTGAATTGCAAATTCTCTAAAAGAGTTCGTGCTATATATGTTTTGAACTGAACTGAAAGAATAATAACACTTATTTTCGGAACTTTTTGAGAGTGATTTAATGTGTTGAAATGCTGGGTGGGGTCAGGTTTTTTTCGACAGTAATTTAAACTGTCTGGCGCCCGAACTAAAACTTTGAAATACCTGGGTGACCACGCTACAAGGTATTACAAAAAGAGGGTGAAATATGAGGACGTTCCCCATGTCCTCACTTTTCAAAATGCTTATAAATCACACAGAATGATTTTTTTTCACAGAAAGTGAACTGCACAGCTCCTGTGAGGGCTAGGTTTAGGGACAGGGGCAGTGTAGGGGGATAGAAAATACAGTTTGTACGGTATAAAAACCATTACGCCTATGGAATGTCCCCACATTTCACAAAAAAAACCCTGTGTGTGTGTGTGTGTGTGTGTGTGTGTGTGTGTGTGTGTGTGTGTGTGTGTGTGTGTGTGTGTGTGTGTGTGTGTGTGTGTGTGTGTGTGTGTGTGTGTGTGTGTGTGTGTGTGTGTGTGTGTGTGTGTGTGTGTGTGTGTGTGTGTGTGTGTGTGTGTGTGTGTGTTCATTGTCTGATGAAGAGCCATTAGGCTCAAACGTCCCCTGTACTGAGAACATCACACACTCATATGTTTCTGTTTCAGGAGTTGTGCTGTGCCAACTTTTCTCTTCTTTTTGTACATAAACGATGAAATGTATAATTTTACTATAAAGGATAATTGTGGTGAATATAATCCAGCTCTTTATTCATGTGATTATATTCCTCTGGTGAACTGTAATGAGGAACATTTAATATTTTCTTCATCTAATAAAAGGTGTTTTTTGTGAACTTTGTGTTGTCATAATTTAACATTAGGATATATTTGATATTTCACTGTATGGTAGACATAAAAAAAACTAAACACTTTTGGTGCACAAAAAAATTAATATTTTATTAATTTATGTTAAACTCAAATTCCCCAGTGACATCATGCTTTAGCCCTGATGTAGGGTAAGTTGTGCCACTAGCACTATTTGTGTGTGTGCTTATGATCCTTTCCTTTATTTGTCCTGATAGAAGACAGCTGAAATGTGATGTGTTGTGTAATAATGCTGACAGATATTGATCAGTGAAGAATATGTCCTCTGAGCTTCATGTCCTCTACAACAGTCTCAGCCGTCCTCCAACGTCAGGCCACCTGAACCAATCTGTCAGATTCAACATTATTCAGCTGGAGTGTGTCAATCATCTCAACAAAGAGCAGGAAATAAGTGTCCAGTGATGCTCTTCCCATGAAAGCAGCGGAGCGTTCTGGAGGCTTCAGAAGCAGAATGTGAGATTGGGCACAGAGAGCTGGAATATTTCTTCTAATGTTGCTTGATCAAGTCATGGTTTGGTCTGTAGTTCAGCACAGTTTGTGTGTCCAGGAGCTTCTGTTTGACCTCCAGCGGCACCTGGAAAACATCCACAGCACTGTTTCAGAAGAGAAGCAGTTGATGATGTGCTGACAGATGAGGCTTATATTGAGATATCTCTATTTTTTTATTTTTTTATTTATTTCATATGGACATAACAATAACATTGGACAAACCAGATGCATTGTTTAAAGTGTTATAGCACATGTGCTAATTTTCAACACCTGTCCATAGGGGCTTTTACAACAAAAAACACAATTGTTAAATAAAACACTACACAAATTACACATGTGAACAACTTTGGCCCGATTTAAGCCACTGTTTGAGCTCTCTGGTGAAGATGTTAATATTGTTCTGCAATTTGAATCCAGTGGGAAGAGAGTTCCATAGTGTTGCCCCTCTGAAGGAGAAACTAGATTGTCCAAAAGATGTTCTAAACTTCGGGAGAACACAATCACCACTAACTGAGGCTCTGGTGGAAGGTCTAAAAGAGCCCTGACGCCTCTCCATCTATAGTGCTGTGTGGGATTCTTCTATCTTCATACAGCAGTAATGAGCTCCATGTGTTCACACAATGATGGGGAGTATAAATACACTCATTAATGTGAGTGTTATTGATCACAAGTGCAGGAGATTAGAAGTCAGAGGAGAGAGAACAGAGAGAGAGTCTGCTGTGGCGGGACACTTATAGTTACAGGATCAGTTCACAAATACTGACTTTAGTCAATAACACACACATTACAGTCATATCTCGGAGAATAACTCAACATGTTTTCACAGGATGTGATGGGACACAGAAGATGGCAGTGAAATCAAACCTGTCGCTCAGTAATAATCTAACACATGTTGTATTGAAAGCCTCATTGCTTCAGTTTTGTGTCAGAGATCAAGTGTGATTATAGGACTTTTTCAGCAGCGTCACGACTGACATTCATCTGACAATCAATGGAGAAAATGACAAAACAAACGTAGAAAAATATGAGGCTTTGTTCATGAAGACATCCTTTCATTATTTAGTCCTGTTGATAAAAGCTGGACAAATCTGAATTACATTGATAGTGTAAATGTTAAACCCAATCAATAAAATACATCAAATCTCATCAGTCAGATAAAGAATCTGAAACGAGAGAATAGAACGATATAACCCTATTGAGTCAAATATCCTAACAGTTCAGTTCCTGCTCTTGTGTGAGCAAAATGATGTCTGGATTAGTTTGTGATTGTGAATTCAATCTCAGTCAAAGGAGTGTAAAGTCAAAAGTCTGGACTCGTTTCCTTGCTGAAGATAAATGTCCCTTAGGGTCGGGAAGAGACTTTTAACATATATTTCACTACAGATCACAAAATACATGCTTTAGTGACAAAGGCAGTAGAAACTTGCGTCTGTTACCGCAACGCTCAATGAACAATCAGAAGCACTATAGCATTTAGTATTATTAACGTTTTAACTTTATCAAGGACCATCAATCGACCACTAAGGATCGTCACTGTGAACGCCCACGTCAGTATCTGTGAACGTAGTAATGGGTGGGAACAGAACTTGTATACTACAGATGATGATCAATGATTGGCTAGATAGATAATTAATGAATGACGTGACATTTGAGTCTTCCAGGTAAAACTACGCTAGAGCTTCTATTTCCTGCATAGTGCTTAGGTAACAATACCATATACTTTCTACCTGTTTATACTTTATGGAATAAATACCATGTTAACGTTCACCTGCCTTCTGAGTAGGAGTCCACTATATTGTGAACACCAATCAGGACTGAGGTCACTTTCGGCTGGTTCACTTTAAGTGAAACCGGTTTGATTCTTTAAAAATGAACTATATGTGAGAACACCCTTAGACGAACTATGAAAACATGCTGCAAACTGCTACTGTATACAGTGAATGGTAACATTTAAATGTTGAGCAGCTCATTGGCTGCAGATGAGACAGAACTAGGCAGTTGCTCAGTGAAAACATTGGAAATCTTTTCTTTACATTGCTTAGTTAAATAAAGTTGAAACAGAATTAACAAATCACAGATTCTTGATTTAATTGTGATTTATTGCATTTTACAGAATGTCCCAACTTTTCTGGAAATGGGGTTGTATGTATTTTCCCCCTGGAATGGAAAATAAATAAATAAATAAATAAAATTACAGAGATAACCTGTTACTCTTATCCCAGTACAAAAAAGTGATGATTGATTTACATAAAGTACATCACTTTTACAGATTGATTCAAAGTTACAAAATGTTTGTATAATTTTACTGTATTTTAATTTGCATAGATACAATAAAGGAAGCTTTAGAGTTTTGTCAGCCACAACATTTACAAATCGTCATCTGGGAAAATAATCCACAAATGTATTATTTTAGTTGTTGAAGTCTTTTTCTTAAAATTCTGGTTGGTTTGTTCAGTAGAGCACAGTTCAGGTTACTTACTGTTCCAGTGCTTCTCAATGTGTACACAGTGTCACACCAGAGATCTGGCTGATCTGCTTTCCTCTTGACATCAGTGATGTTAAATGTCTCATATGGAGGAATCAGCACCTCTTTCTCATCAGGATTCCATGCATATTCTGTCACGTCAGCACCTTCACAAGTGTATATTTCAAAACAAGACACATTTCCAAAACGTAGTGTTTCATTATGATTAAGAGAGGAGGGTGCAAATGAGCCGAAACGAACGTCTGTGTTGAGAACATTCTGATCAAATCTAATATTTGTACCACGAAAAGTTGAAAAATGGCATGCATTTTGTGTTTTATTCAGAATCTGTATCGCTTCTGTTAACAGAAAATAAAGTGAATGCCACATAAATGTCTTGTCTATATAGTTTTGTCTACCATTATGGACAGCATCATTGAAATCTCGATATACATAATCGGAAGTGTACACGTAAATGGCAATTACAGTTTTTTTATTCGCTTTGGTACTATTTTCACAAGCAAGATGTGCATTTTCAAAACTCATGGTACTAATATCACAACAGATCATCAAAAGTGCACTTTTTTCAAACATTTCAGCATATTTTCAATTGTGTTAGTACAATACACAAAACTACAAAGTATCTTTTTCACCACAAAAATAACTGTTTCATCTATATAAATGTTTCATTCACAGTAACTGCCTTTCATAAAGCTCTTACTATAAAACTTTTGATTAGCATCTCTTTTCATTCAGTTTAATACATTTGTCTGTCATGATCCTGTCTCTTTCTACCCCCCCCCCCCCCCCGAGCCCCCCTCCCCCCTCCCCCCTCACGCTCTCCTCTGGGCACTTGCTCACTTTCACTTTGTCGCAGCTGTTCCTCGTTATTACTGAGAGGCTTGTTCTTTCTACACCTGTCCCTCTTTTCCCCTCTGATTAGCGTCTCTATTTCTAGTTCTTGTCTTTCCTTTGTTCTCTGCCAGAGTATTATAACTGTTTGCTGATGTGTTACCAGAACGATTGTCTGTTCGTTCTTGTCCTGTCTAGGTGCACGCTGTTCGTACCGATCTAACCAGTTGCTGATTCTTTTGCTGATTCTATGCTCTACCCAGCTCGCCTGTCGCTGAGTGCTGTGACCGGGACTTTCAGTGGAACCTTATCCACGGCCGTCAGCCAACCTTTGTTCAGTTTCTGCGGACCGGTCATCTACCCGGGGCCACCACCTGTGTTACCCTTTTAAGAAGGAACTCTATGTTTGACGGCTCAGCAGCCGACTTGCCAGACTCTTGCCAGACCCAAACTCTACATTATGGGGACAAAATGTCCCTATAAAGATGGCATTATCCTTATTTCTTGTCCTTGCGGGGCCTTTTTTTTTTTTTTTTTACTGTAAAGTAAAAATGTATAAAGTTTTGTGTGATTGATAGGTTTATGGGTAGGGTTAGTGTAAGGGGAGAGAATATACAGTTTGTAACCATTATGCCTGCTTATACCCAGAAAGAACCAGACGTGTGTGTGTGTGTGTGTGTGTGTGTGTGTGTGTGTGTGTGTGTGTGTGTGTGTGTGTGTGTGTGTGTGTGTGTGTGTGTGTGTGTGTGTGTGAGTGAACAGAGCAGAGTAGAGTATAAGGGAAAGGAAATAGTCAATGACAATGTAACATCAGACTGATCAGAAATGCATCAGAAGAAGGGAGACCAATGGCATTTTACATTACAGTATGTATGCATTTGATACTGTAAACAGATTACCATGGTAGAGACTGCCACATTACTGTAACTCACCCTTATAAAGCTCAACTACAGTATAGATTCAGTCATATGGTACAGTGAGAGCATTTACTGTATTGGCAGCAAACTCTGTTCTATAGCCCAGAACCTCATGGCTGTGTCGTAACTTCATCACACCTTTTGATAACACACTGAATAGATAGATACTATTACACACATTATAGATTAAATTACATAAATTAGGTAATGTAAGCATATTTTCTAATGTGGCTTCTGTAGCCTGTGTTACTGTAGATAATTCAGCAACAAGGGTGATTTGAAACATGTATCTTGCATTGTTTGCTGTTGGATGAACTGATTGTTAAAAGTACTAAACTGACAGAAGATCATACTGTTGTGTTTCAGTGATTAAACCAAATGTTCTCATTACATATTACAATAATCTTGTGTTTGAAACAATGATTATGTGGACTGAAGACATGTTCAACTGAATGAAAGCATTACATCAGGGTTTGAAAGAATGACCAGCTGTGTTACAAGTGTGATCAGTTTAGATTTTTGTACTAAGAGTTTTGAAAATGTACACCTTACTAGTGAAAATAGTACCAAAGCGAATAAAAAAAACTGTAAGTGATCCTTGTCAAGTTATCATCTTCTGCTATTGATTCATTTTTACCTTCTTCCCAAGAATTATTAAATATATTTGACTTGTTGAGTTCCTTCTCTAGATATTCTGTCTTCACCAGGGGCATCATGTATCAACCTTGTGTACGCACAAAAACTTTGCGTACGCCAGCTTTCACGCTCACGGTCAGATGTACTAACAGTGAAATTAACGTGAGAATGTGCGTTCCTCCACGCCATTTTCATTTCTGGCGTACGTACATTTCTCATTGTTTTTGTCCTTTGGCGACTGTCACACAGCGACCCCTACGGATCTGCTTTGGGTAACTATATACAGTGTAAAATTCAAATTCCTAAATTATAAAGTATCAAAGAAACAACTGGAAAAATAAAGAAGAAAAAAAAATATTTAAAATATACACAAAGGGGTAACTACAATATACTTGCTTTGTCAGTTTGCTTCTCAGCACCACAGTTGCTCCTGCTTGACTTGGTTAACAAGTGCTTGTGTTGAGTCTGGTCTCCCTTTTTGTAGACCAGACTCCGCCCCTTCAATGGACAGACCATTAATTTGGTCATTAAAAATAATCTCTTGTCCAAAAACTTTCCCCACATACAATAGACATTTTCAAACACAAATCCTCATATAACACATAATAAAACACAAAACAAAACAAAATCATATCAAAATAACACATTAATGACCTCTTCTTAATTTGTCAGTTCCCCCCCTTAAAACCACATATGGTTTCACCGGACTTGCGCATTGTGCGCAGGCATGGCGCTAACAGTGACGTCATAAGCCGGTGCCGCTCAATCACTCGGCTTCGTCAGTGCCATCAGCCAGTCCTGACAAAACACTCGGGACACTACAAACAACGCACAAAACCCACGAAACATAAACGGGACAACATGTTTGTGATGTACTATGTGTGATCGGGAAACAACTATTGCAGGGAAATGGAGCATGTAGTGTGTAAAACTGTCCATGGGCTATCAGCTGCGTGTGCACCCACTCTGCTGACAACCAAACAGAGGGAGGGGAGAACAGCGTGGTAAGTGTGTGTGGTGTGTTATATATGTGTATGTGTGTGTGCTGTGCCCAGCGGGATATCTACTTTATCACAGCGACTCTTACAGGCAATGAAGTGAAGTTGCAAACATTACACAACAAATTGTTCTACAAGTCTATCGCACCACCACCTGTGGGAAGTGTTTCTATTAATTTGCAATTTATAAAATAATTGACATATATTGTCACACAAGCCTTATGGGAATATTCTATCAATTATGCAATTAATTAAGAACATATAAAAGCATATGCAAATTGATACAACCCTTAGTCTATGGCAATGGCAGCTTTGGCCTTATTAGAGGACATTGCTAATGGCAGAATCCGAAGAGAACGACTTTTTAGGGACCACAATGATTTTCTGGCTCAGGATGATGACTGGCTTATCAGCTGTTTCAGATTTCCGAGGGCTATCCTCGTGGAGCTTTGTGCTGAGTTGGGTCCGAATCTCGAGAGAGAGAGACAGCGAGGAGACACGCAATACCGGTTCCCTTGCAGGTGCTGACAACACTTGGTTTCCAGGCAACTGGTTCTTTCCAAAGGGAACTGGCAGACCGCTCAGGAATAAGCCAGTCGTCTTTGAGCCGTGCAATGCCAGCGGTATGGGACGGGATCATCCGCATGTCTATCAGGTATATAAGGTTCCCATATGATGCAGTTGACCAGCCAAATATTAAAACGCAATTTGCAGTGATAGCCGGTTTTCCTAATGTAATCGGAGCGATCAACTGCACATACATTTCTATAAAGGCACCAACTGAAGAGGAATTTGCATATGTGAATCGGAAACATTTTCTAACATAAACATAAATGTGCAGATAATATGTGATGCAAAAATGCGCCTAACAAATATTGTGGCAAGGTGGCCTGGGTCAACCCATGATTCATACATCCTTACAGACAGCATGGTTGGGATGAGGCTCCAAGCTGGCAGGGTGCGCAATGGGTGGCTTTTTGGTGAGTGATGCATTTAAAGTTATGGTTCTATCTAAGTGTTTTTTATTTTTTTTAAATTTGCATTTAATTATTCAACAACCTTTCAGGAGACCGCGGTTATCCACTAAAGACGTGGCTGTTAACCCCCCTCACCAACCCACAAACTGACCGAGAGTGCAGATACAATGATGCCCATTCTCGCACTCGGTCAGTTGTAGAGCGGGCGATTGGGTAGCTGAAATGTCGGTGGCGCTGCCTTGTCAGGACTGGGGGGATGCTTTTATACCGACCCGACAAGGTGTGCCGCATTGTGCTGGCCTGTGGTGTGCTGCACAATGTCGCGCACAGGCATGGCATACCACTGGGTGAGGTGGCAGCACCGCCAGATGAACCTGACCCAGGACCAATGTATGTGCAGCCCAACCAACAAGCCATTCAGGCCCGTCAACATGTGATTGCGACAATATAAATGGTAATAGGAGACAAAGTTAATTTTTTGACCAATTCCTTTAATGAGTGGCTTATGTCTGTGAGTGCTTCAGTGATATTTTTCAGGTGACTGTTAATTTCTCCAATGGCCATAACGATTTGCTGTTGTGACTCCAGAACAGCATGCGTCTGAGTCTGTTCCTTATTAATGGCTAAATGCATTTGCCATAAATGCAATGGATACGTACAATCGCTGGTGTACTTTTGGTCAGCTATGAAGGAATTGAAAATAATCAAAGATATTTGATATTTGAAATCCAACAAAGAAATTTGCTTTACTGTTGTCAACACATTTGCTTATCAGAAGGGCCATCTGGAAGACAAAAAGACAGGCCTGTAGGCCACATGTGGTGCCACACCTTTACAGTGGGGGAAGTTTGGTCTGATTGGTCAGTTTGAATGTCATGTTCGAGTTTGGTCTGATTGGTCATTTTGAAAGAATACATTTGGTTTCAGTCACATGGTCAAGGAATAGATAAAAGAGGATTGGAACTGTGGCTCTTTCTTTCTTTTTCTCTGGCTCTCTGACTCTTGAGGTCATTGGGGGCTTATCTTCTTTGCTCTCTTCCTCTCTCTCTCCCCGACTGTCTTTCTCTTTTTCTCCCTCGCTCTCTCTCTCTCTCTCTCTCTCTCTCTCTCTCTCTCTCTCTCTCTCTCTCTCTCTCTCTCTCTCTCTCTCTCTCTCTCTCTCTCTCTCTCTCTCTCTCTCTCTCTCTATCCCTCAGGTAACATTTTATTCATGCTGTGTACGATTAATGGTATAAGTTTATCATCTCATACATCCATTTTGAAACTATTTTAAGTGTAACCATAATCAGATTTTGTCATTAAATCCTTTCTATTACAAATACTGTGCTAACTAGTTTTGATTTATTATTGACTTTGAAGTGCTCTCTATTGCAATACAATATAGTCACCTTATAGCAACGCTCTCCCACATATTTTGCTATTGTAACTGCGCTTATCTCCGTCGTTGGTATAAGTTGCAGTGGGTGGAAATCGATGAAAAATTTACAGTTTTCTTCCATCTTTCTGATAACGTTTCTTTAGTCTTCTGGCAACCCCACTCTTACAGATGGTGCCGAAACCTGGGATCCCTTTCAGTGAATTGTCTGAAATTTACTTTGATCTGTGTAAGAATGAGGAAATTTTTTTACAGTTGATCTTGTGAATGGATTAAAGCTGACCTTCTGACTAAGGAATGGGTAAGTCTGTTTTCATTGTTTAATGGTTGAAGGAATTGCATGAAACAGAACGTAGAAGGTTTTAAATAGCTTCAATAGTCCCATTTCTGTACAATCCATGAATATTCAGATAATCTCCTCGGGATGGAAGGGAAAATTTCTAGTGACATATTGTTTGCTTTATGGAGTGAAAAAAGTTGAGCCTACTTTGTCCAAACTCAAGAAAGAGTATATTGGAATTAAAAGTTCAGATGATGAAATGTTCAGATATTGGGAATTAAATGGCCAACATCAAAAGAAATCAAAACATGGTGAAATAAATGTGGCTTTAAACTACATAAGTTGTAAAAGGCTACGTGATTTGACAACACATCTATTTTCAAGTTTAGATGTGAAATGTAAAGAAGTGGATTCTAAAAATGAAGAAGCAGAAAAGTCTGAGGCAAAGATTCAAGATCTTCAAACACAGCTAGATAAATTACTAGCTGAGCAGTTAGCCCTGACTGAAAAGAGTAAAAAGCACAAGGAGATCATTTCAGATCTCAAGGCTAAGCTAAATCCTAAAAAGTGCATTAAAAAGCATGTTCACTTCATAGATGAGGTGACCTGCTCTAATGAATCTGAAGCGTTTAGTTCAGAAAATGCACAAGAAAGTGTGCCTATTTCAGCTCTTAAGGTGATGCAGCATGATTTGCAAGCATTCGAGAGTCATGAATATCCTCAAACTCCAGGAGAACATAGCAGACAACCCAATGGCAAAGAGAACTGGTTTTGAGGTTCCTGTCATATTCATATTGATGTTTAAATATTATAGCCTAATGTTATTTTTTTAATTTAATATCAAAGTTTGTTTTATCGAGTTAATATCAAGTTTTGTTTTGTAGAAAGTAAATTTTTTTGGTTTTGTCATTATGCGGGCTATTATGTTCTTTTGTCCTCTCAGGTGAGATTCCAGCATTATTCATTAGCTATCATGCCTCCTCGCATACAGGCTTTGTGAAGAAAAACTGTCTTACAAATTTTAAATCAGTGTATTGTTTTATGTTTACATTTATGCATTTAGCAGACATTTACATTTACATTTATGCATGTAGCAGACGCTTTTATCCAAAGCGACTTACAACTTGGGGTTACATGAAGCGATTGGTCATGAAGAGTCGAGTAAGCGCAACAAGTGCCCGAAATACTGAGACCGTGTACATTGCTCAGTGTAGCACAGGCTAGAGTAGGGAGGGTAAAAGGAGGAGAAAGAGGAAATAATTCTTTCTTTCTTTTTTTATGAGGTTAAGTTGTCACGGAAGAGCTGAGTTTTTAGTTGACTTTTGAATGATTCTGCGTTTCGGATGGCATTAGGAAGATTGTTCCACCAGCTTGGAACGTTGAATGAAAAAGTTCTGGAAAGTGATTTTTTGCCTCTCTGTGATGGTACCACAAGCCATCACTCCTTAGCTGAGCGAAGGCTTCTGGTGGGGGTGTGGATTTGTAGAATGGAGTCAAAGTATGCAGGAGCTGAGCTCGTGGTGGCTCTGTAGGCAAGTGTCAGCGCCTTAAACTTGATGCGAGCAGCGAGTGGTAGCCAGTGCAGGGAGATGAAGAGAGGTGTGACGTGGGTCCTTTTGGGCTCATTGAAGACAAGACGTGCTGCTGCATTCTGGATCATTCGAAGTGTTTGGATCGCACAAGAGGGGAGTCCAGCCAGAAGCGCATTGCAGTAGTCGAGTCTAGAAATAATCAGGGCCTGGACAAGAAGCTGTGTTGCATGCTCTGTTAGGAACGGTCTAATCTTCCTGATGTTGTGGAGCGCAAACCTGCACGAGCGAGCTGTCTTAGAAATGTGTTCTCTGAAATACAACTGATCATCAAATGTTACTCCAAGATTTCTGACTGACTTTGACGGGGAAATCAAGGATTTACCTAACTGGATGGTGAAGTCATGTTGACTGGCGGGGAAGATGAGAAAATCAGTCTTTGCCAGGTTGAGCTGCAGGTGATGTTTTCTCATCCATGCAGAGATGTCGGCCAGACAGCTGGAGATTCTTGCAGGTACTGTGGGGTCGTCTGGTTGACCCCATTTTTCTAAAATTTTTTATGTGAATGAGTAGGCTCAATGATTCTCACACCAGTTTGAAGCAAAAACTCCCATAAGTCAAAAGTCTTGTGGACACATATCTATTGTGTGTTTTGAGGACTTAATTTAATTTTGTTTTTTGTTTTCTCAAAAACCATGCATAAACATTTTTCTCTCAAAAATACAAGCATGTACATACATGTTGTTCACATAATATGGTAGCCCAGTTTGGGCTGAATACAGTGTAATTACACATTTGCCATTAATGTGGTATGTGTGTATGTGGTATGGAAGTGGTATGTCTTTTTGTGTTTTTGGCTCCCGTTCAGCGCTGGAAGGCTCTAGGGCCTCCAGACTTGCACTCCTGTCTATGTCTCAGAATTTCCGATAGAGGGCATTGAGGCACAGACAGGAGTGAAAGTGAGCTTCCTGAGCTGAACGGGAGCCAGAAACACAAATACATACCACTTTCCATTTAAGCAGTAGCCGCCAAATAACTGACTCCAGGACACAGTGTTTATAGATGATATTTCACATTTAATATACATTTTTACATATTAAAACACCTTTACTGTACTTGGCACACTGAACCGAACCCAGTCATCTAACTTTCAAGTCATTTGACCACTTAATTTGTATAGAAATAGTGTCCGTGGACCAGTTATTTAAGGGCCACTACATAAACGGGAAGTAGTCCGTCTTTGTATTTTGGGCTCCCGTTCAGCTCTGGAAGGCTCTAGGGCCACCAGACTTGCACTCCTGTCTACGTCTCAGAGTTTCGAGAAGATCGGTGTACTTCACCATATGTGATGATCTTTCCTAGAAATCATGAAAAAGTTTCTGAGAATTCAGATGAATTTTTTTATAATTATTATTTTTTTATAATATTTTTTCTCCAATCTTCTCAAAACTCTGGATTCCTATAGAGGGCACCGAGACGTAGACAGGAGCACAAGTTTGGTGACCCTAGATTCTTCCAGAGCTGAACAGGAGCTGGAAACACAAAGACATACCATTTCACATTTATTTAGAGCTGCCAGATATTTGGCTCCAGGACACAGAGTTTGTAGATGATATTTCACATTTAATATCTATTTTCATGGATGAAAACACTTCTACTGTACTGGGCATACAGAACCGAGCACAGTCATCTAACTTTCAAGTGATATGGGGCCTCCCGGTATGAATGGGAGCCGAAAACACAAAGATTTACCACTTCTCATTTATGTAGTGGCCGCCACATAACAGGATGCAGGACACAGTGTTTAGGGTTGGTATTTCACATTTAATATACATTTTTACTCATTAAAACACCTCTACTATACTGGGCACACTCAACCGAACATGTTAATCTAACGTTCAGGGGATTTGAGTGCTTAATTTGCTTTAAAAAGGCAGTGTCGGTGTACTCGGTTATTTGACGGCCACTACATAAATGGGAACTGGTACGTCTTTGTGTTTCCGGCTCCCGTTCAGCTCAGAAAGGCTCTAGGGCAGGGGTGTCCAACCTTTTTTGACCAAAGATCTACTTTTAAATTTTTCAGTGTGCCGAGATCTACCCTGGCTGAATTCAAATTAGCGTTCTAGCATACTATTCTTGCTATTCAAATTCAGCCCCTAATTTCATTGTTGTCAATAACGTTAAGTTATTTTCACTTAGTTTATGAGTAATTAGTTTAGTTTAGTTTATTTTGTTTACAGGGGCTGTGCACATTAATAAACATGAATGTAAATGTGCCAGAATTAGCCCAAAGGGCTATTTTTAATCTTCAGACCCTTGACCGAAATGTTAAAAAGTACACCGAAAAACAAGAACAGAGCATCAATTATAACACACACAAAAGAAAAAATGAGAGAGAGAAAAAAGAAACCGCAAAAATGGGAACAAAAATATAAAATAAAAGCACAGGTACAAGAGCCCACGTGAATTTCTTTTTTTTATAAATTATTAGTTAATGATGAACTGATTATTTACAAAACATGACTATATTTTTATAACTTATTAATTGGTGGCATGTTAACAATTTACAAAAGTTATCTTAAAAAAATTGTAAATCTTGAAATAAATCAAAACAGATCAATAGATGTTTGAGTTATTAGTTGATACACTATCATTTATAAATCACTGAAGTATGTCAAAATTGTTTTAGTATCATCTCAATAAACAATGGTTAATCTTGAACAAATTATGAACAAACTATTTTGAATTAATAACTATATACTAATAACTTAAGTGACATAACTGAACGTTATTATTAAGTGTTACAATTTTTTTTTCATAAAGCAATGCTATTGGTCACCCTTTACGTCTGTCAGTGGATTTTACAAATATTTAACCAATGAAAAGCATTAAACGAGCTTGTTAAATCTCGTTACTCCATCGGACTGTCAGACAAATCCTCACACAGGGTTGCCAGGTTTTCACAACAAAAACCGTCCAATTGCTACTCAAAACTAGCCCAAAACAAGCCCAATCGCGTTTCAGGGGGGTTCTCAGTTAAAAATTCGCGTTTGGAGGGTAGAATATATGTTTTTTGTGGCAGGGTTTCCTGCAAAAAACCGCATTCCCATGGCTAAATATCACATAATTGGGGTCGTTTCAACCCGCGGACTTGGCAACACTCTCCTCACAGCTCATAGCTCCGCCCCTCCTCCTCCCGCAGGCAGCCGGCACACACACAGCGAAACGCAGAACGTAAACAGTGATCTTGTAAGGGTAAATAAATAACTGTTTCTTAAAATAAGTACAGCGTTCTCTTTACTCAAGAAATACTATGTCTATAAAGTGTAATATGTATTTGAGGTCTGAGATATAGGAACGGTTAAGAGAGAGAAAGGGCAAACCAGAGTGCAATTTACTCTCGTGATCGACTGGAAAGCAGTCTGCGATCGACCACTCTAGAGCGTCCCTGTTTCGAGAAGATTGGTGTATGTCACCATATGTGATCATCTTTCCTAGAAATCATGAAAAAGTTTCAGAGAATTCAGAATTCGAACAGCTACAGCTCCACCACCGAGCCGCCTAGAGACACCAAACTTGGGTCAAAGTAAGGTCTCCAGGGGACCTCTCCAACGTGCCATGGCCCGAGCTTCTAGCGCCCCCATGGGCCGAGATACGGGGCCCAACAGGAAAGGGTGCACTTCGGAAGGATGAGTCCCAGAGGCTCGGGACTCTGGGTCTGAGAGGGCCCCTAGGGACCCCTCACCAGCCGCTGGGACCAGCCCTTCCATTTTGTCCAAAAGTCCCTTATATATAACCGGGTTTATCTCGGAAGTCAAGCCGAGTTGGAGAGCACTGAGAGGTCCCTGGGGGCCCCTTCTAACCCCACCGTCCCCAGCTCCTGGGACCTTCCCGTTCCAAGATATTAATTTTTAAAATTTCACCAGAAAAAGGGCTGTAACTTTGGAACCCATAAAGCTATCCTGTCAGCACTTGTCTCGTTGGAACGTCTATTCGAGTTATACTGGACGATCCGCTGCGTCTCCACTGAGATATTCGTTATTGGTATAATATTGGTTTTTGGTTGTGAGAGGCAAACTTTTTCCCAGAAGGTCCAAGCGTTTCACGCTTCGGGCCCATGAGTCGACCCACTGTCAGTGGTTTTATTCCTTGACCGAGGGGACCCTCGGGTCGGATGCCCTGGCCCACAGCTGGCCCCGGGAAGAACGCAAGTATGCGTTTCCCCCAGTGAGCCTTCTTGCTCAGACACTGTGCAAAGTCAGGGAGGATGAGGAGCAGGTCCTGTTGGTCGCTCCGTATTGGACCAACCGGACTTGGTTCCCGAAACTAGTGCTCCTTGCGACAGCACCTCCCTGGCCCATTCCTCTGAGGCAGGACCTCCTGACTCAGAGACGTGGCACCCTATGGCACCAGTGTCCAGACCTCTGGAAACTCCATGTCTGGTCCCTGGACGGGACGCGGAGGTTCTAGGTGTCCTACCGCAAGCGGTAGTTGACACCATTACTTCCGCTAGAGCCCCCTCTACGAGGCGCCTCTATGCATTGAAGTGGAACCTGTTCGCCGATTGGTGCTCTCCTCGCCGAGAAGACCCCAGAAGATGTTCGATCGGATCTGTGCTTACCTTTCTACAAGATGGGTTGGAGTGAAGGCTGTCTCCCTCCACCCTCAAAGTCTATGTTGCCGCTATCGCCGCTAATCATGAGCTCGTAGATGGAAAATCTCTAGGTAAGCACGATCTGGTCGTCAGGTTCCTTAGGGGAGCGAGGAGATTAAATCCGCCTCGTCCTCCCTCCATACCCTCTTGGGACTTAATTCTGGTGCTAACTGCACTACAGAGAGAACCCTTTGAGCCTCTGCAGTCAGCTGAGTTGATAATTCTGTCGTTAAAGACAATACTCCTGACTGCGTTGGCCTCCATCAAGAGGGTAGGGGACCTGCAGGCATTTTCGGTCGACGAATCGTGCCTGGAATTCGGGCCCGGTAACTCTCATGTGATCACGAGACCCCGGCCTGGATATGTGCCCAAGCAAAGCTTCAGGACCTCAGAGCAGCTCTTCGTCTGTTACAGAGGACAGCAGAAGGGAAAGGCTGTCTCCAAGCAGAGGATGGCCCACTGGATAGTGGGCCATCCTTATCAGTCCCAAGACGTGCCCTGCCTGCTCGGGTTAAGAGCCCACTCCACCAGGGGTGTTGCCTCTTCCTGGGCGCTGGCTCGTGGCGCCACGCTGACAGATATTTGTAGAGCTGCGGGCTGGGCGACACCTAATACGTTCACTAGATTCTATTGCCTCCGTGTAGAGCCGGTATCTTCCTGTGTGCCCACTTCCCATAGTCAGTAACACCGAAGTGCCTGTTCTAGTGTCGGCTTGCTGCGCCATTCCCTCCCCTATGGTAGACGAATGCATGAGCTTATTTTGCTCCAGTCGAGTTCCCCGGAACGACGAACCCTGTTGAGTCCTCCGCAACCCACGCCGTCGGACGTGGCAGAGCGTTCGACGCCAGGTCTAACACTCGTATGCATTGGTGGAACTTGTGTTAGGCTGGGTTCCATATGTAGTGACCCCCACGGCAGTCCCATATGTGTATTCTTCCACGGTACGGCTCCCTACGGTGAGCCCGTGTCTTTCCCTCGGCAGAGTCTCCTCTGCCGTCCCAGGTACGTGTTGTCCCCCTCCACTAATTGGCCAAGGCCACCCCTGGGACTTCCGTATGTTGTGTTGCCCACGGCCAGCCCATACGTGTATTCTCCACATGTTAACTCCCTCTGGGCATGATGTGGCTTCCGCAGCGGCCTTTACAGGCACGCTTTCCCAGGGTTATCCAATACAGTCAGCTGAATGGGTCTTGCGGAACAGCAGCTTGAACTCTCCCTGCGTGAACTTTCCCGCCCGCATCAGATCGGGGTCTGAGGGGCTCATCGCTGGGCGCTGGAAGTGGTAGTAACTATGGCGTTTTCCATAGGGATCCCAATTCGTCGGTACGTCCGACGTACGTCGAACGTGACCGACTGAATGGGAACGTCTCGGTTACGTATGGTAACCCTCGTTCCCTGAAGGAGGGAACGGAGACGTACGTCCCGTCGCCACAGTTGCTGTACCATCACTGCAGGTTGAGCCACTACGTTTGGCTCCTCAGTGAAAAACAGTGTGCATTCGCTCTCGCTTCCTGTTTATACCCGCGGCGCGGCGCGGGGCGGAGCGCGAGATGCAAATCTCGCACACCAATTGTTCACTGGCCGGTTCTAGATTGCTCGAAGCTGATAGGGGCTCCCAGAAGTGATCCCAATTCGTCGGTACGTCCGACGTACGTCTCCGTTCCCTCCTTCAGGGAACGAGGGTTACCATACGTAACCGAGATGTTTTTTATGAATGAGAGCAGCTGCGATCGTATTACAATCTTTAGAAGGTACCGACAGTTTTCATATTCATTGATCGATTTCTGGAAGCTGTTTATGTCAATGTCACATGGTATCACCATGATACCATGTGACATTGACATAAACAGCTTCCAGAAATCGCTCTAACAATGTTAGACTAACATGCAGATAGACTTAGATAGAGTTTGAAGATAATAAACACACAATCGTGACAATATATGGCTTATCTGTGTTATTTATACCATGTTGGGTGTTTTCATAATAGATTATATTTATAATGCAATGCTACTCAAGCTTTTATAATTATGCAGAATATTGTAAAATATATTTTCTGTCGGATTGTTTGATCCAAAGCCAAATGAGATCACATAAGGTTATTTAAAACAATTGGTGTATTAAATCATAAATTATAGTTTAATAAATCATAAATTGTTTTGGCAGAGAATATAGATTGTTTTAAGTTATCTGGTCTACCTTTATGAAGCAACTCTGCACTGTGCCTAAGCAGAATTTCCCCTTGGGGACAATAAAGTTAACTAACTAAATAAGCAACATTTTTTGATTTTCCCCACAGAATGTTTACTTATCTAGTAAATTAATCTTGAGTTAAGAATTTTAAATATTTGGACTGGAAACAAGAAAAAATACCAAATAAGAAGAGCATTTTTTGCAGTGTAGTCAAATGATCATCTGATCATTTAAAATATAATAGGCCTTTGTTGATTACATACAAAATATATATTTCCTTTGCTCTGTTGCTCTCTGTCACATAGGCCTACCTGAAGCTCATTCATTATGCAGCTCATTAATGCAAGTCCTTTGTTATCCCAGGTGCTATCTCATCATTATTCATTAGATATCACACCTCCTCGCATATTGGCTTTGTGAAGAGAAACTGTCTTACAAATTTTAAATCAGTGTATTGTTTTATGTAAATGAGTAGGCTCAATGATTCTCACATCAGTATAAAGAAAAAACTCTATGCAAATACAGACAGGAGTCAAAAGTCTTGGGAACAGATATCTATTGTGTTTTTTGAGGCCTTAATTTTAAAACCATTTTTTTTTGTTTTTTCAAAATCTGTGCATAAACATTTTTCTCTCAAAAATACAAGTATGTACATACATGTTGCTCACATATTATGGTAGCCAAGTTTGTGCTGAATACAGTGTAATTACACTTTTGCCATTAATGTGTTTATAAGCAACTGAAAAAAACACAAATGTCAGAGCATGTCAAAACTTCTAAAGGGCCCCAAAACAGCTCAGACTCCTAGGGGTTAAACACTGTAAACCAAATAGAAAACAAATATTCTGTGTTTATGTAATCTGGTTGAAAAGCAATACATGTTGGTTACCCGCGATCCACTTCATTATCCGCTAATGCGGCCACGCCCACCGATCGTGCGCTCTATTGAGATTCAAATACTGACGATCCCCGCATCAACGCCCACACATCTAGTGAAACGCTGTAACATTACTTCAGATACATCGTTTTAAGATGAGCAGTAATCCTGGATTTATTCTCCTCATGCAAAGCTGGACTTCGCCGCTGATTGTAAGGTCAGTTCATTCTGTTAGCATCTGTGAATATTAAATGCAAAAAGACAGTTTAAATATTAATCCTGTTGCAACATTAAATGTCAAACACGCAAGACTATTTAGACAAGATTTATTTGGCCCTATTTGGACAGATTATAACATGTTTATTGTAAAAGAGCCTAGTGTCACATCAATAAAGCTTTTATTAGCAAATGTCTGCTCAGATGCTATAAATATAGTAAAAGTCAAACGTATTTTGCTATATATTGATGTTTAAATATTATAGCCTAATGGTATTTTTCTGGAGTTTTGTTTTGTAGAAAATAATTTTTTTGTTTTGTAGAAAGAAACTTGCTTGCTTTAAAGTGAATTTCGTTTTTTATAAATTATATCTTAATTTGTATTATTATTTATTATGATTTTTTTAGCATGAGACTACTTTTAAAAACATTTTAAAAAATGTAGAAAAAAATGCTCCTCTTAGTCATTTTTGTCTTGTTTCTGGTCTACATATTTAAACATTCTTAAATCAAGATGCATTTCCTAGATAAGTACATTTTTCAACTAAATAAGAAGAACTTTTTTTAAGTGTAGTCAAATCTTTTGGTCATTTAAAATATAATAGGCCCTTGTTGACAACATTCTAAATAAATTATTCTGGAGTTTGGTTTTGTAGAAAGTGCATTTTTTTGTTTTGTAGAAGGTGAATTGCTTTATTTAAAGGCAATTTCGTTTTGTATAAATTGTATCTTAATTTTAATTATTATTTTTTTTAGCATGAGACTACTTTTAAAAACATAAAAATAGAACAAAAAATTTAGAAAAAATGCTCTTCTTAGTCATTTTTGTCTTGTTTTTAGTCTAAATATTTAAACATTCTTAAATCAAGATGCATTTACTAGATAAGTAAAGTTTTCAACTAAATAAGAAGAGCATTTTTTTGCTCTCTCAGTCACACACCTGAAGCTCATTCATTATGCAGCTCATTAAGCAGGGTCATTATGCGGTCTATTGTTCTCTCAGGTGTTATCTCATCATTATTCATTAGATATCACGCCTCCTCGCATACTGGCTTTGTGAAGAAAAACTGTCTTAAAAATTTTAACTCAGTGTATTGTTTTACATTTACATTTACATTTAGTCATTTAGCAGACGCTTTTATCCAAAGCGACTTACATATGAGAGCAAAAGAAGCAACTAGAACAGTCAAGGGCAACAGTGTGCAAGTGCTGTAGCAAGTCTCAGTTAATCTAGCTCAGAACACACAGGACAGTTTTTTTTAAAAAAAATTTAAAAAATTTTTTTTAAAATAAATTAGACAGACAGAAAATGAATAGAATGATAAGTGCTATTCTTGATTGGTCAGGTGCTGCTGGAAGAGATGTGTCTTTAGGTGTTTTTTGAAAATGGTTACAGACTCGGCCGCACGAATTGAGATCGGCAGGTCATTCCACCAGGTGGGGGCAGCCCAGGAAAAGCTCCGTGAGAGCGATTTCATGCCTCTCTGGTATGGCACCACAAGGCGTCGTTCACTAGCAGAACGTAAGTTCCTGGAGGGTGTGTAAGTCTGAACGAGCGAGTTTAGGTATATTTGTGCAGAGCCAGTGGTTGCTTTGAAGGCAAGCACCAGTGCCTTGAATTTGATGCAAGCAGCTATTGGCAGCCAGTGCAGACTGATGAAGAGAGGCGTGACGTGCGCTCTCTTCGGCTCATTAAAGACCAACCTCGCCGCTGCATTCTGGATCAGTTGCAAGGGTTTGATAGTGCATGCCGGAAGGCCCGCTAGAAGAGCATTACAGTAGTCCAGTCTGGAGAGAACAAGAGCTTGGACCAGTAGTTGTGTGGCATGCTCTGATAGGAAGGGTCTAATCTTCCTAATGTTGTATCATGCAAATCTACAGGATCGGGTTGTTGCAGTAATGTGGTCAGTGAATTTTAGCTGATCATCAATCACAACTCCAAGGTTCCTGGCTGTCCTGGACGGAGTTATGGTTGATGAACCTAGCTCAATGGAGAGATTGTGGTGAAGTGCTGGGTTGGCAGAGACAACAAGAAGTTCTGTCTTTGCAAGGTTAAGTTGAAGGTGATGTTCCTTCATCCAGGCAGAAATGTCTGTTAGGCAGGCAGCGATACGAACATCAACCGATGGATCATCTGGTTGAAATGGGAAGTAGAGTTGAGTGTCGTCGGCATAGCAGTGATAGGAAAAGCCATGTTTCTGAATGACCGATCCCAGTGATGACATGTAGATGGAGAAGAGAAGTGGTCCAAGCACTGAGCCCTGGGGAACTCCAGTAGCTAGATGATGTGACTTAGACACTTCACCTCTCCATGACACCCTGAAGGACCTACCTGAGAGGTAAGACTTGAACCACTGGAGAGCAGTTCCTGAGATGCCCATCTTCATGAGAGTTGACAGGAGGATCTGGTGGTTAACTGTGTCAAAAGCAGCAGACAAATCCAGTAAGATAAGTACTGTGGATTTGGAAGCTGCTCTTGCCTGTCTGAGTGCCTCCGTAACCGAGAGCAGGGCAGTCTCTGTTGAGTGGCCGCTTTTGAAGCCGGATTGGTTGATGTCCAGGAGGTTGTTCTGTTCAAGAAACGTAGACAGCTGGTTAAACACCACTCGCTCAAGTGTCTTTGCAATGAAAGGAAGAAGGGATACCGGTCTGTAGTTTTCTAAGAGTGCTGGGTTTAGAGAGGGTTTCTTAAGCAGTGGGGTTACCCGAGCCAGCTTAAATGCTGTGGGGAAGGTCCCAGTGTGAAGAGAGGTGTTGACAATGTGAGTGAGTGCAGGAGTAACAGAAGAAGAAATGGCCTGAAGGAGGTGGGTGGGGATAGGATCAAGCGGACAGGTAGTGGGATGATTGGATAGGATGAGTTTGGAGACATCTGCTTCAGAGAGCAGAGAGAAGGAGGGGAGCATGTGTGTGATGGTTGTTGAGATGTGCGTATCAGTTTGTGGTGTGGAGAATTGACTGCTGATGGAGGAGGTTTTGTTTGTGAAAAATGATGCAAAGTCATCAGCTGTAAGAGTTGATGGAGGGGGAGGAGGAGGACAAAGGAGCGAAGAGAATGTTTTGTAAAGTGCACGAGAGTCAGAGCAGTTGTTGATTTTGTTGTGGTAGTATGTAGTTTTAGCAGTGGAGACATTAGTAGAGAATGAAGCAAGAAGAGACTGATACAGGGTTAGGTCAGTAGCGTTTTTAGTTTTGCGCCACTTCCTCTCTGCCGCCCGAAGTCCAGAGCGATGTTCGCTGAGAACATCAGACAGCCAGGGGGCAGAGGGGGTGGTGCGGGCTGGCTTGGATGTAAGGGGACAGAGGTTGTCTAAGCAGGATGTTAGAGTGGAGCAAAGAGTGTCAGTAGCACTGTTAGTGTCTAGTGCTGAGAACTGAGCAGGTGGAGGGAGTGAGGATGAAACCATAGTGGCTAGACGGGAGGGAGAGAGCGAGCGTAGATTACGCCTAAAGGTGATCTGTGGGGGAGTGTGTGTTGTGTCAGGAGTCAGTGTGAGGTTAAGAGTGATGAGAAAGTGATCTGAGATGTGCAGTGGAGTAACTAAAGTGTTGTTTGTTTTATGTGAATGAGTAGGCTCAAGTTTAAAGAAAAAACTCAAAACTTAAAGAAAAAATACAAATACAGACAGGAGTCAAAAGTCTTGGGAACAGATATCTATTGTGTTTTTTGAGGCCTTAATTTTAAAACCATTTTTTTTTGTTTTTTCAAAATCCGTGCATAAACATTTTTCTCTCAAAAATACAAGCATGTACATACATGTTGCTCACATATTCTGGTAGCCCAGTTTGTGCTGAATACAGTGTAATTAAACTTTTGCCATTAATGTGTTCATAAGCAACTGAAAAAAACACAAATGTCAGAGCATGTCAAAACTTCTAAAGAGCCCCAAAACGGCTCAGACTCCAGAGGGGTAAGAACTTCCCGGTCCCTTATTAAATAACAGGGATTTCCCCACCAAGGTCCCGGTGGCCCCGAATTTTGCACGGTGGCTCACGGGGACCCCCAAGCGACATGCTAAAACTGCCAGACCCTAGTGCAAAGGGAAGATGTTTTCAGCCTCCAGACCAGCTATCTCTACCTCAAAGCTCTTTCACTGATACACAGACAGAGAGGCCTGTGAATTTATCACGGGGAGGGGGATATGTGGGTTTTTCAGGAAGGTCCTAGAGCTTCACGCTTCGGGCCGTGCATCGGAGGCCCCCAGAGAGTCTTGACGTCAAATCTCGAGATGCCACGCCTTCCGTCTCCGAACGGTCCCTTTTTTGACCTTTTGACCCCAGAAAGAGGCCATAGTGCCACCAAACTTTTCCGTCCGACCAGAGGGGTCTTGACAAGAAGAAAAAGCGAGTCCGCTACGGCAAACCCATTCAAATAATGACCGAGTCGGAATTTGAGTGCCACGCTTTGGGGCCCCGAGTTGGAGGGCCCCCGGGCCTCAGGATCTCAAATCTCATGGCACCCGTTAGCCCTTGATCGCTCCATACTCCATCTGCTCACTTTCCATGTGTTCCGAATCGCCAATGTCATCCCAAGCATCCATCTCATGAGGTGCCTCGGCCGCAGAAATGGAGAGGCGGGAATTAGATGGCCGGCCTTTAGTAAAACGGCGAACCTTGAGTGCAACACTTTCAAACGCAGGCTATCGCAGTGTTGACAGTCAGCTAGGCCGTTAAGCGCGGCCTGAACATGCCCAAAGCCTAGACACAGCACGCACCTGTCATGAGTGTCTCCTCCTGCGATAAACCTGCCGCACTACATTGTGTCCGCTTAGAGGAGTGAAAACTGCTCTGAAAGGGTAGCTATGAACACGAGAAAAGGTTTCCAACGGGCTTACAGAAAGATCCGCTTCCTGAAGGAATAAAATCTGACGATATGATGCTTAGCGCGCATATAAGCATATGTGACGTATTCCTAAGGCGACGCTAAGCGTCACTAGCCAATCAATTGGCGTGATGGTACAAGGGCTTCAGACATTCGCCACGCCGAAGGCGTTCCCCATAGCAACGGTATTGCAGTGTCGAGAGAACCTATGAAAGGGAACTTACTTTCGCTGGACAATAGCTTTTTCAAGAGCTGCTGTACAGCCAAAACAATGTCACTTCCATTAATGTCTTATTATTACTATAAAGCTGCTTTGAAACAATCTGTATTGTAAAAAAAGCTAAATAAATGAAGGCGACTTGACTGCATTTAGTGTGCAGAAACTGCAGTTGCTGACGTTGGAAATCTGTTTTTTTTTCTGCACCATTTTTCTCCTGAGAGATGATCTGACTGTGTGTGTCTCCAGATTGTTTGGCTGTATGTTGACAGAGGAAGGCTGTGGTTATGTGTCTTCAGCTCTGAGTTCAAACCCCTCACACCTGTGAGAGCTGGATCTGAGTAACAATGACCTGCATGGTTTCAGGATTGAAGATTATTTCTGAAGGACTGAAGAGCCCAAACTGTCAGCTGCAGATACTGAGGTATTAAGAACAAATGAGAGATTATTTACAGTCTGATGGTCATAATGTTGATGTGTGTACGTAGATGATCTGACTGTGTGTCTGTAGGTTGTCTGGCTATATGGTGACAGATGAAGGCTGTGGTTATGTGTATTCAGCTCTGAGTTCAAATCCCTCACACCTGAGAGAGCTGGATCTGAGTAACAATTACCTGTAAGATTCAGGTGTGAATGTTATTACTGAAGGACTGAAGAGCCCAAACGGTCAGCTGTAGATACTGAGGTATTAAGAACAAATGAGAGATTATTTACAGTCTGATGGTCATAATGTTGATGTGTGTTTGTTGATGATCTGACTGTGTGTCTGTAGGTTTTCTGGCTGTATGGTGACAGATGAAGGCTGTGGTTATGTGTATTCAGCTCTGAGTTCAAACCCCTCACACCTGACAGAGCTGGATCTGAGCTACAGTCACCCAGGAGATTCAGGAGTCAAGCTACTGACAAAATGAAGGATCCAAACTGCTCACTGCAGATAGTATGTGGAGCAATAAAAGGCCCAGTTTACACCTGATATTAAGATCTGCCTCAGCTCAGGTGATCTGATCACAAGTTGGTTTACTCTTTTTTTACAAAGAGTAAAAAGAATACAATAAAAAATACCAAAAAATAACAATTAACATGCCAGCACATAAATAGTCAACAACATTTATCATCCCTAGACATACATTGTCCCTAGAAAATTACTTAAGATTCCCTTCCTTCAAAAGCAAAGTTAAGATGAAACATTTTCAGGTGAGACCTGTAAACCTCTATAGCTGAAACCTGTCGATTATAGAGTTGAAAAATCTTCCAGAATTTAGGAGCAACTACTGTGAAAGCTTGAAAGGTTACTGTTAATCTTAAAATAAGCAGCAAATGGAGTGAGGATAACACTGGAGTAATATGATCCCTTTTGTGACGGTCAGATGCCTGGCTGCCTTTCACAATTATTCCTAGCGGTGCAATAGTACTGGCTATCTTGTCTTTAACTTTTGGTGGACCAAATATTATTATTTCAGATTTTCTTTCATTAAGCTAAAGGAAATTATTACAGTCAAACTTTGACCTCATTCAGACAGACCAACAGGGACTGCTAAAACATAAAATTAATAATGGCAGTCAATGACAGAAGAAACATCTCGGTTACGTATGTAACCCTCGTTCCCTGAGAGAGGGAACGGAGACGTAACATCAGTGACTGACGAATGGGGGTTTCACTTAGAAGCCAATCACCTTTGAGTTCTAACAAAACGAGCCAATGGCATAAATATGCCATGGGTCTGCGGAATTTGCATAATGCAAGCCCGCCCAACCGCGTTGGTATTAAGGGCGTCGCATAGCAATCTCGCATCATGTTACCTGCTGAAGAGCCGATACCTGAGCGTCCTGCCGTTCCAGCGGTACAGCGGAAGTGGCTGAGGGACGTTACGTCTCCATTCCCTCTCGATAACAAGGGTTACATACGGAACCGAGACGTTCCCTTTTGATCAGTCACTCCGAGTAACGTCAGTGACTGACGAATAGGGGTCCCAATTCAATCCCGCCATTCGGCTGTCTTCCAGTGCCCTGCGTAGTGCAAGCTCCCTGTCTTAAATGGACGAAGGACTGCACTAACACAGAAATAACAAGATACACTGGGAAGCATATCCCACGTGGAGAAATGCAACACAATGCCTACCCTAAGGGGGGGACTTAACAATACACATATGACCTTTACAAGGAACTGCATATGGAGTAAACCGGGGTATCCAGCCGCAGGTGGAAAACATTTTAAACCCCAGGCGTGGCAAAGTGACTTGCCAAGGGAAGACACGTGCTCAGAGAGACTTACCGTGGAGATACACATGTGGGGGTTACCCAACGGGGGAACCATGCACACGGCGGCACCTAGCCGAACGCAAAAGCTGACCACTTTGGCAAACACTCTGGCATCAACATCATAAGTGCTGGAGGAGCTCAGGGCCTACTGAGAAGCTCACCTGAGTAGAATAACGCATGTATCCAGTCAGTGGAGTGGAATGGCGCAGCAAGCAATGACACCTGAGCCTGTCCAGTTACTGGCCATTTGGGGCGAGTACACGAGCGGACACAGACTCCACTCGGAGGCTATAAAACCTGGCGAATGTGTTAGGTGTCGTCCAGCCTGCAGCTCTACAAATGTCTGTCAGCGAGGCGTCACACGCAAAAGCCCGAGAGGAGGCAACACTCCTAGTGGAGTGTGGTCTCACCCCAAGGGGGCATGACATGTCTTGAACCTGGTAAGCCAGGACAATGGCGTCCACTATCCAGTGGGACAACCTCTGCTTGGAGAGGGCCTTCCCTTTCTGCCGCCAACTGTAACAGACAAAGAGCTGGTCTGAGGTCCTGAAACACTGCGTCCGATCTACATAAGCACGAAGGGCGCGTACTGGACAGAGCAGTGCCAAGGCTGGGTCTGCCTCCTCCAATGGCAGCACTTGCAGGTTCACCACCTGGTCCCTGAAGGGAGTGGTGGGAACCTTGGGCACGTATCCAGGCCGGGGTCTCAGGATTACGTGAGAATCAGCCGGCCCAAATTCCAGGCACGCTTCGTCAACCGAAAATGCCTGCAGGTCCCCTACCCTCTTGATGGAGGCCAGTGAAACCAGGAGCGCTGTCTTCATTGACAGGATTTTAAGCACAACTGATTGCAAAGGCTCAAAGGGAGCTCTCTGCAGGGCTGATAAGACCACTGCGAGGTACCAAGAGGGAATCTGAGGAGGGCGAGGTGGATTTAGCTTCCTCGCCCCCCTCAAGAACCTGCTGACCAGGTCGTGCTGTCCAACCGTTTTGGAATCCACTAGGTCATGATGGGCCAAAATAGCGGCCACATAGACCTTCAGGGTGGAGGGAGACAGTCTTCGCTCCAACCCTTCTTGAAGGAAGGAGAGCACGGACCCGATCGGGCATTTCCTGGGGTCTTCTCGGCGAGAAGAGCACCAGGTGACGAATAGGTTCCACTTCAATGCATAGGCCTGTCTTGTAGATGAGGCCCTAGCGGAAGTGATGGTAGCCACCACTTGAGGTGGTAGGGTACTCAAACCTACCACGTCCCGTCCAGGACCCACACGTGTAGGTTCCACAGGTCGGGACGCGGGTACCATAGGGTGCCCCGTCTCAGAAGATCCTGTCTCAGAGGAATAGGCCAGGGAGGGGCTGTCGCAAGGAGTACCAGTTCTGAGAACCAGGTCCGGCCGGGCCAATACGGGGCGACCATGAGGACCTGTTCCTTGTCCTCCCTGATCTTGCACAAGACCTGTGCGAGAAGACTCACTGGGGGGAACGCATATTTGCTCAGGCCCCGCGGCCAGCTGTGCGCTAGTGCATCTGTGTCGAGAGTCCCCTCGGTCAGGGAATAATACCAGCGGCAATGGGAAGAGTCGTGGGAGGCAAACAGATCTATCTGCGCGTCCCCGAACTGTTCCCAAATCAGCTGAACCGTCTGGGGATGGAGATGCCATTCCCCCGGCACGAAATGACCGGCCCAGACGTGGGAGGCGTGGGAGCGTCCCGGGGTGTGGGTGTGGTCGGATTCAGCGCCCTGGCGGACGAGACCTGGGGAGGACGAGCGTCCCTGTCATGATCCCGGCTCTTTCCTTTTTTTCTCCTTTCTCTTTTCTCCCTCTTCTGGTCACACTCATTATTACATTCTTTTACGCACACACATTTGCATTCATTTTCTCAATCGTTCTCAGCTGTCTCTCATCACCTCACTCCTTACGTACTCACATTCTTGTTCATTACCTCTATCGTTCTCATCTGTTGCCCACTTTCTCTGATTGGTTTCTCTATTTCTTGTCCTTCCTTTCTCTGGTTCTTCATCAGATTATTGCCTTAATGTTACGTACCTGTTGTTCGATGCCTGTTCTGTCTTAGTCCTGTTTGGTGCATGTTGATTCCTGACTGATTTATCACCTCGTATCTGCTCTATTCAAAGTCTCCAGCTACGTGAGTGGTCAACGGTTTGGCGTTCCTTGCTCCTTTCGGACCCAGCCTGTCTCTCTACCTCCGGGGTTTTCCCATTGCCGTTCCTGACCGGACAGTTCTGTTCCCTTATGTTTGATGAACTTTCTGTTTGACAACGACATTCTTTTGCTGAGGCTTAACGCCAGAGACTTTCTGTTGAATTTATATGCCTTGTGGCCACCTGATTATTTTGCTCTGAACTGAATTAAAACTTTGTTAAAATCACCTTCTGCTTTTGGGTCCTCATCTCCGGAACGTGACAGAATAATCTGATCAAGAATGGACCCAGCGAAGGAGAGTCCTCTTCACTCCGCACTCGAACTTCAGGGAGCTTTACTGGGCCGTCATGAGGAGGAGCTGGCTGCAGCTCGTGAGGCCATGGATTCCTTCTCCGCTCGCATGACTGAGATGGCGCAGCAGCTTCACCTTCTCCGTGTTGAGTCTTTATCTTCCAGTGGTCAGGGTGTTCCAGAGCCCAGAGTCAACAACCCGCCGTGTTATTCCGGTGAGCCAAAGGAGTGTCGATAGTTTTTGACCCAATGTGAGGTGGTCTTTTCTCTGCAGCCTTCCACGTACGCGTCCGAGGGCTCTCGCATCGCGTTTGTCATCTCACTTCTGACTGGCCGCGCCCGGGAGTGGGGAACAGCGGTATGGAATTCTGAGGTCGACTGTCTCAGCCGTTATTTCAGCTTCAAGGAAGAGATGTTGCGGGTCTTTGACCGCTCCGCGTTCGGAGCAGAGGCTTCCCGGCTCCTGTCTACGCTTCGCCAGGGGAGAGGTTCAGCAGCCGATTTCTCAATTGAATTCCGTACCTTATCCGCATCCTGTGACTGGAACGAGTCAGCCCTAGTTGCTCGTTTTCTCGAGGGGCTTAATGGCGACATTAAGGACGAGATCCTTGCTCGTGAGCCACCGTCTCGACTGGATCTTCTTATTGACTTGGCCATTCGCATAGAGAAGCGTTTTGAGATTCGGCGCCGCAGTCGCACTCTGGATGGATCGCTTCTTTCATCTCCGGTGCTCTCTTCTCCACCTTCCCCTTCGGCTGAGTACTCCGAGCCTATGCACCTAGGTGGTCTGCGAATCTCCGCTGCTGAGCGCCAGCGCCGCATCTTGGGGCGCCTATGTATGTACTGTGGTTCTGCATCTCATTGAGTCGCCACCTGCCCGGTAAAAGCCAGAGCTCACCCGTAGAGAGAGGGTTACTGGTGAGCGCTTCAACTTTAGACCCTCCGCCACGCACACGCACACGCACTACTTTCTCCGCTCTCATCCGCTGGTCGGGAGATCCCGTTGCCTGCCCGGTTTTGATCGATTCGGGAGCCGAGGGAAGTTTTGTTGATGAGACTTGGGCTCGTGAACAGGGGGTTCCCCTCATTGAACTTAAAGACTCCACCCCTGTACACGCTCTTGATGGTACTATCCTCTCTAGAGTGCGCTTTGCCACAGTTCCGGTGAGTCTCACCATATCAGGCAATCATCAAGAGACAATTTCTTTTCTTCCCATTCCCCTTATTACCCTGTTGTTTTAGGACATCCCTGGTTAGTAATGCATAACCCTCAGATTGACTGGTCCAGAGATTCCATTCTTTCTTGGAATTTGTCTTGTCATGTTAACTGTTTGTCGTCTGCTGTTCCTCCTGTCTCTTCTATTTCTGTTTTCCAGGAGGAGCCGGGTGATTTGTCTGGGGTCCCGGAGGAGTACCATGATCTTCGGGCGGTTTTCAGTCGTTCCAGGGCCACTTCTCTTCCTCCGCATCAACCTTATGACTGTAGTATCGACCTTCTTCTGGGTACCACTCCTCCTCGTGGGAGACTTTATTCTCTGTCCGCTCCCGAGCGCGAAGCACTTGAGAGATATTTATCGGACTCGCTTAACGCCGGTACCATTGCACCTTCCTCCTCCCCGGTGCGGGTTTTTTCTTTGTTAAAAAGAAGGATGGTTCATTGCGTCCCTGCATTGATTATCGAGGGTTGAATGACATCACGGTCAAGAATCGCTATCCCTTGCCGCTGATGTCATCTGCTTTCGAGATCCTGCAGGGGGCCAAGATTTTTTCTAAGTTAGATCTCCGCAATGCTTACCACCTTGTACGCATAAGGGAGGGGGACGAATGGAAGACTGCGTTTAATACTCCTTTAGGGCATTTCGAATATCGCGTTCTTCCGTTCGGGTTGGCCAACGCCCCTGCCGTGTTCCAAGCGTTAATTAACGACGTTCTTAGAGACATGCTGAACATTTTTGTTTTCGTTTATCTCGACGATATTTTGATTTTCTCTCCCTCTCTCCAAGTACATACTCAGCATGTTCGTCAAGTTCTTCAACGTCTCCTAGAGAATCGATTGTTTGTTAAAGCAGAGAAGTGTACTTTCCACGCTCAGTCTATTTCTTTTCTCGGTTCTGTGATTTCCTCGGAGGGGGTTAGCATGGACCCTTCCAAGGTTCGTGCTGTCACCGATTGGCCGGTACCCGACTCGCGTGTCGCCCTCCAACGTTTTTTGGGTTTTGCAAATTTTTACAGTCGGTTTATCCGTAATTTTAGTCAGATCGCCGCTCCTCTCTCGGCGCTCACATCCGTCAAGGTCCGTTTCTCCTGGACTGATGTGGCTCAGGTTGCTTTCGATCGCCTCAAATCCCTTTTTACGACTGCGCCTATTTTAAGAACTCCAGACGTCTCCAGACAATTCATAGTTGAGGTTGATGCGTCAGAGGTGGGCGTGGGAGCCGTCCTTTCCCAGCGCTCATCCTCTGACGAGAAGGTTCACCCTTGCGCTTACTTTTCACATCGCCTCTCTCCCGCCGAACGCAATTATGATGTTGGTAACCGCGAATTATTGGCAATCCTTCTAGCTCTCGGTGAGTGGCGTCACTGGCTTGAGGGTGCTTCGATTCCGTTCATTGTCTGGACTGATCATAGAAATTTAGAGTACATTCATTCTGCTAAGAGACTCAATGCCCGTCAGGCTCGGTGGGCACTTTTCTTTACACGTTTTGACTTTTCCATCTCCTACCGTCCTGGCTCTAAGAACCTTAAGCCAGATGCTCTCTCGCGACAGTTCGATTCTCCAGAGGTTGTTCCTACTAACGAGGAGATTCTTCCTCAGGGTATGGTGGTGGGCGCAGCTGTCTGGGGAATAGAACGTTTGGTCAAGCGATCTTTGGCTCATGCCATTACTCCTCGTCTCTGCCCTAGAGGTCTTCTGTACGTTCCTCCATCTACTCGTCTCGCTGTTCTTCAATGGGGTCACTCTTCCAAATTATTCGCTCATCCTGGTGTTAGGGGCACCGTCGCTGCCATCCGCCAGAGGTTCTAGTGGCCCTCTCGTGAGCGCGACATACGGCGTTACGTCGCTTCGTGTGCTGTCTGCGCTCAGACAAAGTCTGGTAATGCGCCCCCGGTGGGATTGCTGCGTCCTCTCCCGTTACCGTCTCGCCCGTGGTCTTACATCGCCATGGATTTTATCACGGGTCTTCCTGCCTCTGAGGGGAACACCGTGATACTCACTGTCGTGGACCGTTTTTCCAAGGCTGCTCACTTTGTTCCCTTACCAAAGCTTCCGTCCGCTAGAGAGACCGCACAGATAGTCGTCGACAAGATTTTTAAGATACATGGTCTCCCCTCCGACATCGTGTCCGATAGAGGTCCCCAATTCTCTTCTTTGTTTTGGAAGGAGTTTTGTCGTCTTATTGGGGCTTCGGCTAGTCTCTCCTCCGGTTTTCATCCTCAAACCAATGGCCAGGCCGAACGAGCCAATCAGATAGTCGGGCGCATCCTCCGTAGTCTAGCTTTTCGCAATCCGGCTTCCTGGTCAGAACAGCTTCCCTGGGCAGAGTACGCGCATAATTCCGCTCCGTCCTCTGCGACAGGTTTATCACCTTATCAGTGTTGCCTTGGTTACCAACCTCCGCTTTTTCCCTCACAAGAGACGGACGCTAGGATGCCATCCGTCGAGGTCTTTATTCGACGTGCTAAGCGTACTTGGAGAGCGGTCAGATCCTCCCTTTGCAAGTCTCGTTCTCGTACACGGCGGGCCGCTAATAGGCGTCGAGTTAAGAGTCCTCGGTATTCTGTTGGGCAGAGGGTTTGGTTGTCCACCCTTAACCTACCTCTTCAATCCGCTTCGCGTAAGCTGGCACCTAAATTTATTGGACCATTTCGGGTCCTTAAGATCCTCAGTCCTGTCTCAGTCAGACTCAAATTATCTGCCAATCTCCGACGCATTCACCCTGTCTTTCACGTGTCATGTATAAAGCCCGTTACTCGTATTCCTCCTCGTTCGCTTTCTTCTCCGGTTCGTGTTGAGGGCGCTCCCACCTATAGGGTTCGTAAACTTCTCGATGTTCGCCCTCGGGGTCGTGGTCATCAATTCCTGGTCGATTGGGAGGGATACGGTCCGGAGGAGAGGAGTTGGATTCCGTCCCGGGACGTCCTGGACCGCTCGCTGATCGAGGACTTCTACCGCTCCCGCCAGTCCTCCTCTGTTGCGCCAGGAGGCGCTTCTTGAGGAGAGGGTACTGTCATGATCCCGGCTCTTTCCTTTTTTTCTCCTTTCTCTTTTCTCCCTCTTCTGGTCACACTCATTATTACATTCTTTTACGCACACACATTTGCATTCATTTTCTCAATCGTTCTCAGCTGTCTCTCATCACCTCACTCCTTACGTACTCACATTCTTGTTCATTACCTCTATCGTTCTCATCTGTTGCCCACTTTCTCTGATTGGTTTCTCTATTTCTTGTCCTTCCTTTCTCTGGTTCTTCATCAGATTATTGCCTTAATGTTACGTACCTGTTGTTCGATCCCTGTCCTGTCTTAGTCCTGTTTGGTGCATGTTGATTCCTGACTGATTTGTTATCACCTCGTATCTGCTCTATTCAAAGTCTCCAGCTACGTGAGTGGTCAACTTTCGGACTTGCTCCTTTCGGACCCAGCCTGTCTCTCTACCTCCGGGGTTTTCCCATTGCCGTTCCTGACCGGACAGTTCTGTTCCCTTATGTTTGATGAACTTTCTGTTTGACAACGACATTCTTTTGCTGAGGCTTAACGCCAGAGACTTTCTGTTGAATTTATATGCCTTGTGGCCACCTGAGTTATTTTGCTCTGAACTGAATTAAAACTTTGTCAAAATCACCTTCTGCTTTTGGGTCCTCATCTCCGGAACGTGACAGTCCCGCTGTGGTCTCTTCTGCCTGGGGGCTGGCAAGAGACTCAAATAACTCTGTCGTTTTTTATCATTAAAAATATATGTTATACATCCTTATAATCTGTTAAGTTTCTATTTTTTTTGTGTACAGTCACAATAAAAAAAAATTGTTTTGCTTTCTGCAAAATAAAGAAAACAAACATGATGCGCGATCTGCAGCCTGCAGAGAAAAGGAACTCTAACTTAGTGAATACTTGTCTCACAAACATGAGACATATGTCTAAAGAAACGCTGAAATGTCAGGTTTTAAACAATGTAAACCAAATCGAAAACAAATATTCTGTGTTTATGTAATGTGTTTGAAAAGTGATAGATGTCAGTCACCCGAGAGCCACTTCATTATCCGCTAATGCGACCTATAAATATAAATAAATAGACATAAATCACAGAGGTAACGTGAATCTTGTCTGATGTTACAGGGACAGATGAGCACATGTGTGTGTTTGAGCACATAAATCATAGAGGTAACTTGAATGTTGTCTGATGTTACAGGGACAGATGAGCACAAGTGTGTGTTTGAGCACATAAATCACAGAGGTAACCTGAATGTTGTCTGATGTTACAGGGACAGATGAGCACAAGTGTGTGTTTGAGCACATAAATCATGAATGTTGTTACCTCTGTGATTGTTACCTCTAACGTGAATGTTGCATGCGTCGTGGTTCTTCATGAGTTCACGTCAGAGGCCCAGAATAAAGTTGAATAAAGATTCTATTTAGATTTTTGAGTTTGCGCACAAAAGCTATTCTCGTTGCTTCATAAAGTTATTGTAGAACCACTGTAGTGAGATGGACTTTGTAATGAAGTCTTTAGTACCTTTTATGGGTCTTGTAAGTGCAAATTACATTGCTGCCAATGGAGGCCTTTCTGAGCCATCGGATTTACACTAAAATATCTTCATTTATGGAGATGAAGATGAACAAAGGTGGGTGTCGAACGACATGAGGGTAAGTAATTAATGACAGAATTTTCATTTTGGGGTGAACTAACCCTTTAACATCACAGTAATAGACAGATCAGATCACTATATAGAGAGGAAAGGTCTTTTCTTACCGCATCCGTCTGGATTTCATAAGGTTCAAACTATTAAAGAACATGTAATGGCTGTATGTTTTGATGCTGAAAAGGCTTATGATATGCAATGGAAGGACACACTTCTTATTAAACTCAGTAAATGAGGAATAACGGTAAGTTATATAACTGGATATTAGACTGAACAGAAGAACAATAGAAGTCAAAGACAGGATTGTTCAATATTATGATTAATGACATATTTGATCAGGTTGGAGAAAATATAGGTACATCAGTATTATGCGGATAATGGGGGACTCTGGGTTCATATAATATTGATAAATGGTTGAAGTAGAGCAGAGATTAAAAGCATTATAAAGGGACACACATATGGCAGGAATACTGGGACATATCTGACACCGAACCACATCTATATAATATATATAATATACAAAACAAGTAGAGTATGAGGCAGGGCAGGAACCCAAAGGAGGAGATGATATACTCAGTCCAATAGGTGGCGCTAATGTTTACTGCCAGTAAAATCAGAAGAAGAGGAAGAACTGTGAGGAAACACATTTGTGTTGAAACCGAAAGTAAAGACTCGATTACTCCGGAATACAAGTTCACATTTCAAAGTCTTTTTTCCAGTCATCACTATCTCATCACGGTAAGTTCATTTCTCATCTTCTGATATCATCATCATGTCATATTATTGTGCTGTGTTTTATCATATTAAACTGGATCTTCTGATAGTAACGGATATTTGCAGAAGTTCATCTTCAGGATTATAATGATGTCGAGCTGTAGGGATTCTGCTTTAGTTGAGATTCATCAACGGATTCTTTACGATCTGACATATAGAAAGGTGTAAATGTGAACATTTAGAGTAAATCCTTAACACTCCTGCAAAACCACAGTTTTACCACAAATACCATGAGTAAACTATGGTTAGAGTAGCAAAACCATTTGTGGTTACCATGGTTTAACTATAATAGCCATTTTTTGGTTTTATTTGTAGTAAAACCATGGTTCATTTTCGTAAGGGAAATGTACATTTATAAAAATAAAAAACATTAAAATACAAAAAAACGTTGCAGGATTTACTATATTTATGACCGTTAAAACACGTCATCACAGTCTGTGAAAAGGGTCAATCTAAACATTGATGATCTTCTGAAGCCGATCGCAGATTTGTTCTTCATTATCTGAATGATGAAATCCCTCTTCATCTTCATCTGAAGGATATAAGAGAGATGGAAAGAAATCTAAACCTAGTTTTATTTTATTTATCCTTTATTTGACCAGGAAATAATCCCATTGAGACATACATATCTTCTACCAGGAAGTACTGGCCAAAATGGCAGCACAAACTTTCGCAACTAAATAAATAAATCCAAAGACATACAAAACGAGAAATACAAGAAGAAGAGAAAAAAGTCCTGTCCAGCACTCACATAATTACAGTTCTTAATAATAATGAACAATACATAAACATTAAACAAAACATGATTCTTTCAAATAAGCCTCCAAAAGGTTTCTAAGAATATTTAAAAGTGCCCTAGAATGCATTGATACAATATTTTAAATTGTTCTCTAATATCTACATAGAGGGTCTGTGGCTTAGGTAAGGGAAAAAATACTCCAATTACGGTTTAACATGTCCATTTACAACCCTAGGATTTGTCCCTATATGAAATGGGCTGTTATTACCTTATTTGGATGGGTCATGAATAATAATGTTGAGCTCTGCTCTGATTGGCTGTTTCACAGCCAGGCTAATTTCAGTTGCTCACGCAAGTGCAGTTATTCAGCAAACACAATCGCAAATAATCATGACATAACACCGACCACCTGAGTGACACTTTAAGCAGAACATCTCAAAGGAGATGCTGAAATGCAGCTTACTTGTTTATTGCTGTTTTGAGAAGAGAGAGAGATTTTATAACACTTTATTCTGAACCATTTAAAAAACAGTTAACAATCATACTGTAACGGTTTGGGTGCACATGAACAGGATGAAGACTCAGGAGATAATAAACAAACATAAATATCAAAAAACTTTAATCTTTAATCAAAAACTTCTCATAGAACTGAAGACAGGCGACAGAAACTCAGTCTAACATAACAGAGACTAGACCAAGACTCAATTAACAAAATGAAAATGAACTTAAATTTACATTTACATTTACATTTACATTTATGCATTTAGCAGACGCTTTTATCCAAAGCGACTTACAACTTGGGGGTACAATAAGCGATTGGTCGTGAAGAGTCGAGTGAGCGCAACAAGTGCCTGAAATACTTAGTCCGTGTACATTTCTCAGTGTAGCACAGGCTAGAGTAGGGCGGGAAAGAGGAGGAAAAGAGGAAAGGAAAGTTTTTTTTTTTTTTTAGGAGGTTAAGTGCTCACGGAAGAGATTAGTTTTTAGTTGACTTTTGAATGTTGTCAATGAATCCGCATTTCGGATGGCGGTGGGCAGATCGTTCCACCAGCAGGGAACGTTGAATGAAAATGTTCTGGAAAGGGATTTTTTGCCTCTCTGTGAAGGTACCACAAGCCTTCGCTCCTTGGTTGAACGAAGGCTTCTGGTGGGGGTGTGGCGACGTAGAATCGAGTCAAAGTATGCAGGAGCTGAGTGCGTGGTGGCTCTGTAGGCAAGCGTCAGCGACTTAAACTTGATGCGAGCAGCGAGTGGTAGCCAGTGCAGAGAGATGAAGAGAGGTGTGACGTGGGTCCTTTTGGGCTCGTTGAAGACCAGGCGTGCCGCTGCATTCTGGATCATTCGAAGTGTTTGGATCGCACAAGAGGGGAGTCCAGCCAGAAACGCATTGCAGTAGTCCAGTCTAGAAATAACCAGGGCCTGGACAAGAAGCTGTGTTGCGTGTTCTGTTAGGAACGGTCTGATCTTCCTGATGTTGTAGAGCGCAAACCTGCAAGAGCGAGCTGTCTTAGCAATGTGATCTCTGAAGGACAACTGGTCATCAAATGTAACTCCAAGATTTCTGACTGATTTTGAAGGGGAGATCAGGGATGCACCTAGCTGGATGGTGAAGTCATGTTGCATAGTGGGACTGGCGGGAAAGATGAGGAACTCAGTCTTTGCCAGGTTGAGCTGTAGGTGATTTTTACTCATCCATGCAGAGATGTCAGCCAGACAGCTGGAGATTCGTGCAGCTACTGTGGGGTCGTCTGGTTGGAATGAAAGGTAGAGCTGAGTGTCATCAGCATAGCAGTGATATGAGAAGCCATGTGCCTGTATGATGGGACCTAATGAAGTAGTGTAAATGGAGAAAAGGAGAGGTCCAAGCACTGAGCCCTGAGGAACCCCCGTGGTCAGTTGATGTGCTTGGGATTCCTCTCCTCTCCAGGCAACCTTGAAGGACCTACCTGTGAGATAAGATTCAAACCAATGGAGCGGAGTCCCTGTGATGCCCAGTGATGAGAGGGTGGACAGAAGGATTTGATGATTTACCATGTCAAAGGCAGCAGATAGATCAAGGAGGACGAGGACTGATGATTTGGACTCAGCTTTAGCTATCCGCAGGGCTTCGGTGACCGACAGTAATGCAGTCTCTGTGGAGTGGCCCCTTTTGAAACCGGATTGGTTAGAGTCCAGCTGGTTATACTGTGAGAGGAAGGATGAAACCTGGTTGAAAACAACTCGTTCAAGAGTTTTTGCTATGAATGGCAGGAGGGAGACAGGTCTGTAGTTATCTATGACTGATGCGTTTAAAGTGGGTTTCTTAAGCAGTGGAGTTACCCGAGCCTGCTTGAAAGTGGTAGGGAAAGTGCCAGTGCAGAGCGATGTGTTGATGATGTGTGTGAGTGCAGGAAGGAGAGTAGGAGAGATGGCTTGAAGGAGGTGTGAGGGAATGGGATCGAGAGGACAGGTGGTAGGATGGCTGGAGAGGAAAAGTTTAGATACTTCGGCCTCAGTGAGTGTGGAAAATGAGGAGAGAGTATGTTCGGTCGTGGGAGTGGCTGATCTAAAATCCACAGTGTGTGGGGGTGAGAACTGATTGCTGATAGTTGTTGTTTTGTTTGTGAAGAATTGTGCAAAGTCGTCTGGAGATAGGGAGGTGGTGGGGGGTGGTGGAGGAGGACAGAGCAGAGAGTTGAATTTTCTGAATAGTGTGCGTGAGTTTGAGGTGCTGCTGATTTTGTTTTGGAAATAAGAATATTTAGCTGCGTGTACTTCATTCGAGAAGGATGAGAGCAAAGACTGATACTTAGCTAGATCAGATGGGTGATTTGATTTATGCCATTTCCTCTCTGCTGCCCTGAGTGTCGTCCGATGTTCACGAATAACATCAGATAACCAAGGGTTAGAGGGAGTAGCTCGTGCTGGCCTAAAAGAAAGAGGGCAGATATCGTCTAGACATGAAGTTAAAGTGGAGCATAGAGTGTCAGTTGCAGTGTTAACATCCATAGAAGAGAATTGTGTGGATGAGGGAAGGGAGGAAGAGACAGCAGAGGAAAGGTGAGAAGGAGAGAGTGAGCGCAGGTTTCGTCTGAAAGTAACTGGTGGAGGAACTGGTGGTGTGTGAGTAGGAAGTTGAAGATTAAATGTGATAAAAAAGTGATCTGAGATGTGTAGAGGTTTGACCAAGATATTGTCTGTAGAGCAGTTGCGTGTGTAAATGAGGTCCAGCTGGTTACCAGATTTGTGGGTATGTGACGTGATGAGGCGTTTGAGGTCGAATGAAGCTAGGAGGGAGTGGAAATCTGAAGCATAAGATTTGATCCAGGTGAATGTTGAAGTCGCCGAGTACTATGAGTGGGCAGCCATCCTCTGGAAATGAGGACAGCAGAACATCTAGCTCATCAACAAAGGTGGTCAGTGGACCTGGGGGGCGGTAAATGACTACAATATGTATTTTAGTGGGAGTTGAAAGCGTTATAGCATGATATTCAAATGTGTTGTTTTTGCAAAGAGCTGTGTGAGATGAGTATTTCCAATTGTTAGAAATGAGAAGACCCGTGCCCCCACCCCTCCCAGTCTGGCGAGGGGTGTGGGAGAAAGAGAAGTTATTAGAGAGAGCAGCAGGTGTTGCTGAGTCTTCTGGACGGATCCAGGTCTCAGTCAAGGCCAGGATTTTGAGAGTGGATTGAGTGGCAAAGGCTGGAATGAAGTCAGCTTTATTGACAGCTGACTGACAATTCCATAGCCCCACAGAAAAAGAAAGAGACGGAGGGGCATTAGAGGAGGAGGGAACAGAAAGTAGATTAGCAGTGTTACGGTGCCGTCTACGTCTACGTGTAATAGTGGGGCGTGGTTGTGAGATAACGGGGATGGAGTGGACGCACATCCGCGCCAAATAACAAACAATAATCCATATAGATAAATTATAATAATTGTATAATATTAAGCATTTACTTAATATACATTGTAACATTAGGCTACTTTACTCTAGCACAGTAGTCAGTTAAGCAATTAATTAATATCTTATATTAATATGTATGTAGCCTAGGCTACATCTAAAGGTAAGTCTGCTTTAAAAAAAAAAAATATTACGCTTCGACATGTACAGAATGTGCGCGTTAAGAAACACGTTCAAATGTGTCTTCTTAACATGTTAAAACTGTGCGTGAAGCGGAAAACAGGGCGTGTTGAAGGTTGAAACAATCATAAGTCACGCGTTTCGTATAAAGAGATTTGGCCCCGGGCGCGTTCCATATCAGAGCCCTAGTCCAATGAGGTGCGAGGTCGAGGTCATGGCCATGACGCGTAGAAGACGAGCTTTAAACTATTTTTTTGATGTTTTTTGCTGCTTTCCTTTTTCGTGATCAACAATGACAGGACACCGTCTTCAACTCAATCTCTGCATGGACGCGACGAACTTTTTGGACTCATTTTCAGGAGGCTGTCTTCGTCTTCATAACTCTGAGGCAAACTGCAGCCGCTATGAACCACAGCATGGGTAATGTAACGTTACGATTTAAAGAATATGCTTTTATTCAGCTGTATAAGGAAATGGATGCGTTAATAGATCCGAGCTTAAAACTGCACATTTTGTTTACACAGACTATCCTCGCCTCATAACGAAGCCGTGAGCTCTTATCTGCTTGGAGAGATTTCCGCGAGTCCAGATTTAACCGCTGATCACGACGAAATTGTGTGTAAGTAACTTCTAATGTGTTTCTCATTCCTTGTTTAATTTTACCGTGACTGTTTTTATTAATACCAGTCTCATGTAATTGTTTTCCAGCTGCCTGTAAGACGTATTATGAATCGACACGCCGGAGCTTCAGATACAAACAACCTGAAACTGCGAGGTTTAGCTCGGAGTCGATCAAGAAGAAAAAGGGTAAGATTTATTATATTAGATCCGTTTTTTGTCAATGTGAGTATTTTTCAGGTTGCTTATTGTCTTTATGGATTGTATTACAGTTGCTGGAAGCAAGAGTGTGCTGGATGAGGTGGACGTTTGGAAGTCCGCGGCCATTGAACTCATGTCTGACGAGGAAGACGGCTTTGTTGACGGGGTGTCTGGATGGATTGTGCGGCCACCGCGCTCTCGCAGCCTGGAGCTCGACGAACTTTACATTACGAGACATTACTGCTGCACTGTACATAGTTGTGTGTTTAACAATAAAGCTCTTTCTTTGAGTAAACCGCTGTGTTTTATAAATGAAGCCCTTTCTTTGAATGAACAGCTGTATGCTTATAAATGAAGCCCCTTGTTTGAATAAACGGCACGGTCCGTATAATTTTCCCATATATTCCTTGATGGTATGAATACTTCATAGCACAATAACATTAATATGAAACAAATTATTACAACATAAATTATATATTTATTATTATTATTATTGGGGTTTACATTTATAATGAGCCAGGGGGACCAATAATGATTGGTTTGCAGTGATCTGCCAACCAATCACGAGGGATTTTTCTTTTTTAAATGTAGTGGCTTCAGCCAATAGTGAGTGAGTAAATTCAAGTCTGGCCGTTGACTCTCTGGTTTCGCTGCTATTCATATGCAAATTAGAGGCGTCGCACCTCCGCGCGGTCTCTCAGCGGGGGGCTCTCCACCTACGTCATGGTTCGTTTACGACAATTTGTGGCACAGACGAACGCGACGTTCGCTGCCTCTAAATTGTCGAAAACTGCCGAAAATTAGGGAGATTTCCAGGAGTATACAGGCGTTTATGGGGTCGAAAATCCCACTTTTCATGCAGTGTCAGGGTTTGCCTGCCGGACAGTCCCTGAAGACGAAGGCCGTGTCATGTTGGCAGAGGCGCCCTTATATACTTCCTGGTCGCACCCTGATGACATCATCGGCTTTTGCCGGTCAGTAGGACTGATGTGATTCGATTGTAGCTCAGACACCTGTCACGCTGGAGGCGTTCCCCGTAGCGTCAAGCTGACGCAGCGTCTCGTTCCCTGTTCTCAGGGAACCTAGGTTACATACGTAACCGGAGACAGTTTCACACTGCATGACTGTACAAGAGGAAGAATCACAGACAGCTCTGTCCCGTCTGCAAACTACATTTCACAAGCAAACGCACGCGAGAAGTGAGAACGAAACAACTCACGATCACTCGCGCAAGACTGGAATTGTTATTAAAAATATAGACTGCAGTGCAGAAACTTGCGGTCCAAATTGTCTGTGCGATGATTTGCAGGAAAAAGGAGAAAAAGAAAAAAGATTATGGAGGAGGAAATGGTTGGGGTGACACAGGGAGCAAGAATTGTGTTCTGCAAAGAGTTGGAGGTTAAAAATGAAGGTGAATGCACTAGGCAGTAACCCAGATAGCAAAATACACTCTGGCCAGTTCCGGTTTGATTCTCGCCTGCCGGAGACTTATCCGTCTACCCGCTTCCATCTGCCGCACTCGGGCCGTATGCCTGTTTACTCACTGCCTGATTCTGGCTCGAATCAATCGGGCAAGATGCGGCAGCCGTTAACCTAATGCGTACTGCCCGCCAAAACTGGCCCGATTCATTCTTGCCATGTTATTATGAAATGTCTAAATTTATTGTTTCTTGAATAACCTACTGTATATACCACTTTTGTGTTGATATGACAGCAAATGGATCACAGCAAATGTGATACAAAACGTTTAGCCTATAATAAAACTTTTGAAGAAAATGCAAACATAACTTAAAACATAACTTAAAACATATTTTTATCCGAATATTGTTGCAAATTATATAAAAACAAAGGCCAGAAATATGAAAAAAATATATATATTTAGAAAATTGAACATTTATCAAGAAACAACTTAAAACACAACCAAAAAAATTATCAAAGTGCACAGGTATAAAGGCAGACTTTAAAGTAAATGACTAACACTGCACAAGTTCAAAGAAACTTGAATATATTTTTTGTGTAAAAAATGCACAAGCAAAGAAACATCTTAAAATGGCTACTTTTTAAATTACTCTCTGACTGATGTGTGTGATGATATTAAACACTATTAAAGTGCTGTTTTGTGATTTATTCACTGATTCACAGTCGATCAGCTTTAGAGGAGATCATCATGTCTGACTGATGTGTGTGTGATGATATTAAACACTATTAAAGTGCTGTTTTGTGATTTATTCACTGATTCACAGTCGATCAGCTTTAGAGGAGATCATCTTGTCTGACTGATGTGTGTGCGATGATATTAAACACTATTAAAGTGCTGTTTTGTGATTTATTCACTGATTCACAGTCGATCAGCTTTAGAGGAGATCATCTTGTCTGACTGATGTGTGTGTGATGATATCAAACACTATTAAAGTGCTGTTTTGTGATTTATTCACTGACTCACAGTCGATCAGCTTTAGAGGAGATCATCATGTCTGACTGATGTGTGTGTGATGATATTAAACACTATTAAAGTGCTGTTTTGTGATTTATTCACTGACTCACAGTCGATCAGCTTTAGAGGAGATCATCATGTCTGACTGATGTGTGTGTGATGAAATTAAACACTATTAAAGTGCTGTTTTGTGATTTATTCACTGATTCACAGTCGATTAGCTTTAGAGGAGATCATCATGTCTGACTGATGTGTGTGATGATATTAAACACTATTAAAGTGCTGTTTTGTGATTTATTCACTGATTCACAGTCGATCAGCTTTAGAGGAGATCATCATGTCTGACTGATGTGTGTGATGATATTAAACACTATTAAAGTGCTGTTTTGTGATTTATTCACTGATTCACAGTCAATCAGCTTTAGAGGAGATCATCATGTCTGACTGATGTGTGTGTGTGATGATATTAAACACTATTAAAGTGCTGTTTTGTGATTTATTCACTGATTCACAGTCGATCAGCTTTAGAGGAGATCATCATGTCTGACTGATGTGTGTGATGATATTAAACACTATTAAAGTCAAGTCAAGTCAAGTCAACTTTATTTATATAGCGCTTTTAACAATGTAGATTGTTTCAAAGCAGCTTTACAGTGTTAAACAGGAAAATAATGCAGCATAATTTTATTCAGCTGTGTAGCCATTCTGGAAAAATTTCAAGTATCATACAGTGACAGTGTGGGCTTTAGATCAATAATTTGATCAGTAATTTAGTTTAAATGGTTAATTTAGTTTATTATTTAGATGTATTTCGATGGTTAGTTGAAAAATTTTGTGTCCCCAACTGAGCATGCCAAGCAAGAGGCAACAGTGGCAAGGAAACCAAAACCCCATTAGGTGACCTAATGGAGAAAAATAAACCTTGGGAGAAACCAGGCTCAGTCGGGGTGCCAGTTCTCCTCTGGCCAATTAACAAACAGCGTATTATTATTATTATTATTCTGGCAGTTTTACAGCTCGGAGGTCATAATAGATCAGAATATTCGAGGGACTGGGGGCAACATGCTAGAGACGGGTTTATTGAGGATGATGTTGATTAAATAATTATTCAACTGCAATATTCGAATGATCGGAGGCAACACGCTGGAGACGGGTTTATGAGGATGACATATCGATTTAAGTATTATTTAATTGTAATATTCGAACAATCTGAGTCAACACGCCGGAGACGGGTTTATTGAGATGCCGTGTCGATGAGGCAGTTGCAGGGGGAGTCTAATCACGGTCTCCCAGACACTTCGGGGTCCTGTGTTGGTCTTCTCTGGGCGCAGGTCCACCATCTGAACTGGATACGGCCCGGATCCGGCTGACTGCAGTAAACCTCGGGATAAAACAGAGAGACTATCATTAGCGTAGATGGCATTCTTCTGATGATGTAACGAGTACATCAGGTGTAATGGGAAGTGTTCCCGGTTCCGGCTGACCCAGTTAATGCAGCCTAACAATCATTTCATTGAAAAAGTGTTTTATGTGTATGCCACAGTAAAGAGATGTGTTTTTAGTCTAGATTTAAACTGACAGAGTGTGTCTGCTTCCCGAACAATGTTAGGAAGACTGTTCCAGAGTTTAGGTGCTAAATAGGAAAACGATCGACCGCCTGCAGTTGATTTGGATATTCTCGGTATGATCAACTGGCCAGAGTTTTGAGACCGCAGTAGACGTGATGGAGTATAATATGTTAAGAGCTCGCTCAAGTATTGGGGAGCTAAACCATTTAGTGCTTTGTAAGTAATAAGTAAGATTTTAAAATTTATGCGATGTTTAATAGGCAGCCAGTGCAGTGTTGACAGAACTGGGCTAATATGGTCATACTTCCTGGTTCTAGTAAGAACTCGAGCTGCTGCGTTTTGGACCAGCTGGAGTTTATTTATTAAGCGAGCAGGGCAACCACCCAGTAGAGCATTACAATAATCTAACCTTGAGGTCATGAACGCATGAACTAACTGTTCAGCATTTTGCATTGAGAGCATGTGCCGTAATTTAGATATATTTTTAAGATGGTAGAAAGCAGTTTTACAGATGCTAGAAACGTGGCTTTCAAACGAAAGATTGGTATCAAAGAGCACAGCCAGGTTCCTCACTGACGACGAGGACTTGACAGAACAGCCATCAAGTGTTAGACAGTATTCTAGGTTACTACTTGTGGAGCTTTTTTGTCCAATAATTAAAAATTCATTTTTTTCTGAATTGAGTTGCAGGAAATTACCAGTCATCCAATGTTTTATATCAGCTATGCATTCCGTTAATCTTGTGAATTGGTAAGTTTCTTTAGGGCGTGAAGAAATATAGAGCTGAGTATCGTCAGCATAACAATGAAAACTAACGCCATGCTTCCTAATGATATCTCCCAGTGGTAGCATGTACAGGGTGAAGAGTAGCGGTCCTAGCACTGAGCCTTGTGGTACTCCATACTGAACTTGCGATCGGTGTGACATATCTTCATTTACTACTACAAACTGATAACGGTCGCATAGGTATGATTTAAACCATGATAATGCAATTCCACTAATACCTACATAATTTTCAAGTCTATTCAAAAGAATGTTGTGGTCGATAGTATCAAATGCAGCTAATAACACTAATAGAGAGATACAGCCACGATCGGATGATAAGAGCAAATCATTTGTAACTCTGACGAGAGCAGTCTCAGTGCTATGATACGGTTTAAATCCTGACTGGCTGGAAATCCTCACAGATACCATTTCTTTCTAAAAAGGAACATAATTGTGAAGACACTGCCTTTTCAAGTATTTTTGACAGAAAGGGTAGATTTGAGATTGGTCTATAATTGACTAAATCTGTAGGATCAAGTTGCGTTTTTTTAATAAGTGGTTTAATAATAGCCAACTTAAAAGTTTTCGGTACATATCCTAATGACAAAGATGAATTAATGATATTAAGAAGAGGATCTATGACCTCTGGTAGCATCTCTTTTAATAGCCTAGTTGGTATAGGGTCGAGCATACATGTTGTCGATTTTGATGATTTAACGAGTTTAGCCAATTCTTCTTCTCCTATAGCAGTGAATGAGTGTAATTTTTCCTCAGTGACACTACAATGCTCTGTCTGATGTGATGCTGTATTAGATGGCTGCATGGTTAAACATTTTTTCCTAATATTATCAATCTTACATGTGAAGAAGTTCATAAAGTCATTACTGCTGTGCTGTTTACAATCATCAGAAGTTGAAGCTTTATTTTTGGTTAATTTAGCCACTGTATTGAATAAATACCTTGGGTTGTGTTTGTTTTCTTCCAAGAGAGTTGAGAAATAAGCAGATCTAGCAGTTTTTACAGCCTTTCTATAATAATCATGTGCTCTTTCCACGAATTACGAAATACCTCTAATTTTGTTTTCTTCCAGCTGCGCTCCATTTTTCTGGCTGCTGTTTTAAGGGCCCGGGTGTGCTCGTTGTACCACGGCGTTGGACTATTTTCTTTAATCTTCTTTAAGCGCAGAGGAGCAACTGTGTCTAAAGTACTGCAAAAGAGAGAGTCAATAGTTTCTGTTGCAACATCGAGTTCTTCTATACTATCTGGGATGCTGAGCAGATGATACTGATGAGGGAGATTATTTAAAAAGCAATCTTTAGTAGCGGCAGTGATTGTCCTGCCATTTTTAAAGTGAGGGGGCGGCTTTGCAACCTTAGCTAAATTAAGTATACATGATACTAAGTAATGATCTGAGATGTCATCGCTCTGCTGCAGAATTTCAACGGTATCAACATTTATTCCATGTGACAATATTAGGTCTAAAGTATGATTATGGCGATGAGTGGCTCCTGACACGTGTTGCCTAACTCCATTAGAGTTTAGTGTGTCTTTAAATGCTAATCCCAATACGTCTTTTCCGTTGTCTACATGGATATTAAAATCACCAACAATTAGTACTTTATCTACGGCCAGTACTAACTCTGATAGAAAATCAGCAAATTCTTTGATAAAGTCTGTATTATGCCCAGGTGGCCTGTATACAGTAGCTAACACAAATGTTGAACAGGTTTTATCATGTACACTACATAGCGTTACATAAAGCACCAGGACTTCGAAGGAATTATATTTGAAACTAGACTTCTGAGTAATACTGAAGATATTATTATAAATTACAGCAACCCCTCCCCCTTTACCTTTCAGACGCAGCTCATGTTTATAACAATAATCTTGGGGGGTGGACTCATTTAAGGTAATGTAGTCGTCAGGTTTTAGCCAGGTTTCTGTCAAACAGAGCACATCTAGATTATTATCTGTAATAATATCATTAACAATAAGCGCTTTTGGGGAAAGGGATCTAATATTCAGCAACCCAAGCTTTATCAATTGTTCATCTGTATTATATATTTTGTTTATTTGTTGGACGTCAATTAAATTTTTACTGTTGAATGGTTTTGATGTTTTTTTTGTATTTACTAATTCGGGGAACAGACACAGTCTCTATATGATAATATCTAGGTGAAAGAGTCTCTATGTGCTGGGATTTATCTGACTCCGGTAACGTGAGACAGCTAGCAGACGGTCGGTTTAGCCAGTTTGTCTGCTTCCTGACCTGGGCCCTAGTGAGTCAAGGTTTAGCTCTAAGACTATGTGCCAGATTACTAGAGAGAAGAGCGGCACCACCCCAAGAGGGATGGATGCCATCCTTCTTCAACAGGTCAGGTCTGCCCCAAAAACTTTTCCAATTGTCTATGAACCCTATGTTATTTTGCAGACACCACTTAGACAACCAGCCATTGAGTGATGATAGTCTGCTAACTATCTCATCACTCCTTTTTGCCGGGAGCGGTCCAGAACAAAAAACAGCCTCAGACATCGTACTAGCGAGTTCACACACCTCTTTAATGTTAATTTTGGTGATCTCCGACTGGCGAAGTCGAACATCATTAGTGCCGACGTGAATAATAATCTTAGAGAATTTACGATTAGCTTTAGCCAGCACTTTTAAATTTGCTTTGATGTCAGGTGCTCTGGCTCCCGGTAAACAAGTGACTATGGTGGCTGGTGTCTCTATCTTCACGTTCCGTGTAATAGAATCGCCAGTGACTAGGGCACTTTCAACAGGATACTCAGTGGGTGCTTCACTGAGAGCGGAGAACCTGTTTGATGTTCTAACTGGAACGGAAAAGCGGTTCTTTGGTCTGCGACTATGCTGCCTCACTGTTACCCAGTTTCCCTGCTGCGAGGGCCCTGCAGCCGGAACCGAAGAATGTACAGAGTTCACTAAGCTATTCGCATCCAAATCAGTGTCTAAAGCTGTTACATCCTCACTACTCTCAGATAAAGTATGGATGCGTGTTTCTAATTCTGAAATCTTCTCCGTCAGCCTAACTATCTCCTTACATTTATCACATGTGAAGCCCTGTTCGCCAGCGGAGAAGCCTACACTAAACATGCGACATGCAGTGCAGGTGATAATGACAGGAGAAGACATGACTTACCGTGTTTGTTGATTAATCCAATTTACCACTTACCACAATCGTTTGCTGGACACAATTTACTAATCCAAGTTATGAACTCAGAAAAAGGGAGGCCCGGGTGCAGAGATAACAAGCTAACAGGCTAGCAAAATGCTAACGTGTGATGGTGATTTAGATTAAAAGCTAGCGATGTCAAATTTAACGTGATAGGCAATTTTTAAACAATGTATGGTGATGAGTAAGTTATATTTAGCAGTAGAAGAAAGAGGAAATATCAAAATAAAGATTCAAACGTAAGCAAAGCTCTACAGAGCTACAGACTTGAGCTACAGAGCAACAGACACAGCAGGCAGACAGCAATTAAAGTTCTGTTTTGTGATTTATTCACTGAATCACAGTTGATCAGCTTTAGAGGAGATCATCATGTCTGACTGATGTGCGTGTGATGATATTAAACACTATTAAAGTGCTGTTTTGTGATTTATTCACTGATTCTTAGTGGTGTCATTTTACCAGTGTTGCCCAGCACAGGTAGACCACACCAGACAAACAGAAACCAGTCCAGAGAAATTAATGTGTATTAATTAACCGTCTGAAGCACAGAAATCTATAGAATATAATTGTGTGTGTGTGTGTGTGTGTGTGTGTGTGTGTGTGTGTGTGTGTGTGTGTGTGTGTGTGTGTGTGTGTGTGTGTGTGATATTAAGAGTTGTGTTTGTTCTCAGTGTTTCCATATGCAGGTCTGAAGTCAGTTTCTCATTATGGAGAACAGAGAGAAGAGGAAGAGGAAGAGATCTTCATCCCCAGAATTCAGCGGTGTGTTTCTGAAGAGTGACAGATCAATGCCTGATCCCCCTACATTCAGTGATGGAGTGACCTCTGACCCCAGTGATAAAGCAGTGACCTCTGACCCCAGGTGAGGATAAACCTGTAGTGGTGATTGAACTGCTCTATGAGAGTCAAAAATCACACTATATGCAGACAGAGAAAATAGGGATTTTTCCACCTCAAATCTATGGACAAAAGTTCAGTGATAGAAAATTAACTGACTTTTTTTACCTTTTTTATTAACTTTTTGAAAATTAACTTTAAAAGTTAAACTGAAATTGAAGTAATATATTTTCTGTATAAGTAATGTCTTACAGGATTGTCATCTGTATTGATTTACTATGTGGTTTACATTTCAATGTTATTTATACATTAATTTCTTTATTTTACATAATTGTTTTATCTGTTTTCTTCAGCATAGTGGACAGAAACCGAAGCATCTCTGGAGGGGCCGCCTCAGTCTTCTGTCTGAACAACACAACCGTTACTGCGTCCCTGAACAGACACGATCAACCAGTGGATGATGAACTACAGAGAGTCATAGACCAGCACAAAACCAGCATGAAGAACAAGTATGAGAGATTATTTGAGGGACTGAAACACAGAGAGAATGAAGCCCTCCTGAACAGAATCTACACACAGCTCTACATCATAGAGGGAGAGAGAGAAGGAGTGAATGAAGAACATGAGGTTTTACAGATGGAGAAAACAGCCAGAACACAACACTCACAAGACACTCCAATCTACTGCAATGACATCTTTACAGCCTCACCTGAACCAGGACGTGAGGAGAAAGAGCAGATCAAGACTGTTCTTACTAAAGGCATCGCTGGAATCGGAAAAACCGTCTCTGTGCAGAAGTTCATTCTGGACTGGGCCGAGGGAAGAGCCAATCAGGATGTAGATTTCATGTTTGTGCTTCCATTTCGAGAGCTGAACTTGATCCGAGATCATCAGTACAGTCTTCACAGACTTCTGCTGGACTTTCATCCTGAACTTCAAGATCTGGACTCAAGGATTTATGAGCAGTGTAAAGTTGTGTTCATCTTTGATGGTCTGGATGAAAGCAGAATCACACTGAGGTTTTCAGACGCTCAGGAAGTTTCTGATGTGACTGAGACTTCATCAGTGGATGTGTTGATGTCAAAGCTCATGAAAGGAGAGATGCTTCCCTCGGCTCTCATCTGGATCACCTCCAGACCAGCAGCAGCCAATCAGATCCCCTCCAAATACATCAACCGTCTGACAGAGATTCAGGGATTCAATGAGCCTCAGAAGGAGGAATATTTCAGGAAGAGAATCAGTGACGAGCATCAAGCCAGCAGAATCATCTCACACATCAGAAGAGCAAGAAGCCTCCACATCATGTGCCACATACCCGTCTTCTGCTGGATCTCATCCACTGTGCTTCAGAAGCTCCTGGAAGAAGATCTGAGTGCAGAAATCCCTCAAACTCTGACTGAAATGTACATCCACTTCCTGCTGATTCAGATCAACATGAGGAATCAGAAGTATGAAGATAGAGATCCAGAGAAACTCCTGCCGTCCAACAGAGAAGTGATTGTGAAACTTGCTGAAGTGGCTTTCAAACAGCTGATGAAGGGCAATGTGATGTTCTATGAGGAGGACCTGAGAGAGAGCGGCATAGACGTCACTGACGCAGCAGTGCATTCTGGGATTTGCACTGAGATCTTTAAGGAGGAATCTGTGATTCATCAGAGGAAAGTCTACAGCTTCATTCATCTGAGCATTCAGGAGTTTCTCGCTGCTTTCTATGTGTTTTACTGCTATTTAACAAAGAACAAGAAATCACTGCAGCTTCTGGATACAGAATATGAACATGACTCTGACTCTCTGTATTATCTACTAGCATCAGCAGTAAATAAAGCCCTCGACAGTGAGAATGGACATCTGGATTTGTTCCTGCGGTTCCTGCTGGGTGTCTCTCTGGAGTCCAATCAGAGACTCTTACAGGATCTACTGACACAGACAGAGAACAGCTCAGAGACCATCAGGAGAATCACACAGTACATTCAACAGAAGATCAAAGATGAGGATGATCTCTCAGCTGATCAATCCATCAATCTGTTCCTCTGTCTGCTGGAAGTGAAAGATCAGACTCTGTCCAGAGAGATTCAGGAGTTTGTGAAATCAGACAAACACTCAGAGAAGAAACTCTCTCCTGGTCACTGCTCAACAATCGCCTACATGCTTCAGATCTCAGAAGAGCTGCTGGATGAGCTGAACCTCATGAAATACAACACATCAGATGAGGGCAGAAGAAGACTGATACCAGCTGTGATCTACTGCAGAAAAGCTCTGTGAGTGTTATTATTCCCAAATGAAGAGTCATGATTAATAATGAATCTAACATCTTTAAAGGGCTCATGACATGGATTTTATTTTAATGTTCCTCAATGTTCACTTATACTAGGGGTGCCAAACTCAGTTCCCTGGAGGGCCACAGTGCTGCAGAGTTTAGCTTCAACCCTAATTAAACAAACCTAATGCAGCTAATCAGGAGCTGAGTTTGGCACCACTGACTTGTGCTGTTAATAATTCACAAATACATTATAATCGGCTAATGTCACGCCATAAGACAAAATATCAATGCCCTCAACACTCATATAAAACATTTACAGACAAAGTAGGGCTGTACGATTAATCGAAAAATAATCTAAACTGAAATTCCGAACGTCTAACCGACGTATTTTTCCCACGTCGGTTATTTCGGTTTTAGTCACGTGACTCCGTCACATCAAGTGCAGTTTGCCGGCACACAGAGAGATGCAGGAGCAGTTATCTGTGTTTTATAGATGCCCAGAATCACTATAGTAACTGCATGTTTTACACAGTTTATACGGGTAAGTTAATTGCCGTTCTTCTTATAGCTTACGCGTTGCGACACACACACACACACAGACACACACAGACACACACACACACAAACACACACAGACGGCAGCACAAGCCCTGAAGCCAGATCGCTTTCACTTTCGTCCTCATAATGTTTGTCAAGTAAATGCGTTTAAAGGCTTGAACATTTAAAGCGATTGTGCACTATTCAAAAACAACAATAAGGAAAACTTATCCGTTCAGTGCTCAGCTTTTTTCTGTGACACAGAGAGCCGAGCCGTGTCGCGTCTCTGACCCTGAAGGCAGACCTCTTTCACCTACGTCCTCACAAAGCTTGTCATTTGTATGTTTTAAGTCCTGCCAGTTTGAACATTGGAGCGATTTTAGTCTATGTTTAACTGATGCCTGATATATTGTGACAAACGAGCACTCATCACGTGAAGATCGCGCGCAGAGAGCAACGCAGAAACTCATTGTCAACGCTGTCCTGTGACTAAAGTAAAGTCAGTAATGTAATGTAAGAAACTCAACCGTTATAGGCATATATTCTAATACCTTTGAAGTACAAACCACAGCTTCATAATGAATAGAGATGGTATAAGTAATTCACACACACACAATCACTCTCTCATTAATGCATTCAAATAAATGTAATGTAGGCCTACTGTGCTAATCTGTATCTGATGTACAACAAGCAGAAATCTGCCCCATAGACAATAACTGCTGAAAGTGAACCGTTTCCTTCAAGTATTTTAAAATGAAAGAATGAAAGAAGAAATGCACTTTCATTAGAAAAAGAATTCCACCTTTTATAGTAGAAAATATTTACAGTAAAAACCTTATCAGGAACTTACTCAAAAACCTTATGAGGGAAAAAATGGAAAGCAACAAAAAAAAGAGCAAAATAATCGTTCATTAATCGTAATCGAGGTAAAATGTTCAATTAATCAAGGTTTTTATTTTTGGTCAAATCGTTACAGCCCTAAGACAAAGTATTGTTAAACTGCTCACGCCTTTATGATCATACTTTAGCTTTAAGATCTAGCTGCTGTCAGATCCAATACTGTTGGCTTTGCTTTATCGTTGCACAAGTTTCTCTGCAAATTCTCCCTCACACTGTGTCTCATTTACAAAACAATCTGCAGTCAAATGCTCCAGACAAACACATAATCCTCTGATGTGATCCAGGATGCCATTAAAAATAATCCATCCACTACAGAGACACAAACGAGCTGTTTAAACAGGACGTGTCAAAGTGACTAATCGCCAGTGGGAGGGGCCTATGGTGCAATGATGTAAAACTATTGGTTGATGTCTAGCTCTAGAGGCGGTCATATGCAAATGTATTTTCTTGCAGGATGTTTCAATGGTACAGAGACCTCTTATATGTCAAAAGATTTAGAAAAGCTTAAAATTATTCCTATGTAAGAGAAAAGATTTACTCATCAACTATGAACTAGATAATAAACAACTACCTCTGAAAACACTGCAGTAAAATAAACTTGAATCTAAAAGAAACATATCTGTAGTCTGTTGTAGATTCACTGCAGTTCAGTCGAATGACCTTCTCAAAATTTTACTTTAGGTCACAGCAAAATTAACTAGACTACATTTGTTGTCATGGTAATTGTGGCAGTTTTCATATTGATTTGAACTGTAGTTGTTATCATGGTAATTGTGACAGTTTTCATATTGCTTTGAACTGTAGTTGTTGTCATGGCAATTGTGACAGTTTTCATATTGCTTTGAAAAAATGCGGGTAAAATTTGACTCACTTATGAGCTCATCTTATGCGTCAGGTCTTAGTGACAGCAGCCTAATGTACCTGGTGCCAAATTATGAGATAATATTAAAAAAATACATATGGCAGTTTCCCCCATGACATCAATGTCAGAATTGACCTATTGGTAAGCCCCGCCCCCCTTAGTTACTATTGCTAACTCTGACAAACAAATGGAGTTGCTATATCTTACTGTGAAAACCTTATCCCAAGATGTTTTTGGACACAGAATGTAGCGTATACCCCGTCCGAATGATGGCCAAATTTTACTGATGGTTTATCAAGTTTGTAATTTTTTTACTCAAAAAAAATCATTGTAAGAGCTGAACAAACAAAGCATAAGAAGTGCGCACTAACGTCTCATTCACAAACTCTCTCTCTCCGTTACATTACCATTAACATATACAGCAAATTACACAAAAACACTCATACAACTAACAGTAAAGAAACAATCACAGAGCGTATGACTTTTCGGGGGTGCAGTTAATAACTGGCAAACTTTGTATCTGCAAAACAACTCCGATAAACTGCGTGCGAGCTCTCCCTTTCACTACCCGTAAACTATAATACCCATCAAAATAGGAGTCATCCTTAGTAAGACAGATAATGTACACTTTAAACATATCTAAAATTAAATTAATTTACTTTTAACCAGTTTAATATGGAGAGGCACTGAAATGTAGACCTTCGTGTTTTTGACCTACACCGTTACAGGTTACATGACGTGAGAACAGTTAGTTATTTCGGTTTGCATGTTAGAAGGGACTTTAATCATAACTTCAATGAGAGTTTGACAACTAGAAAATCCTCTCAGGACACCTGGAATCAGTGTTACAGTACCTCAGGCACAACATTTTAGCTTTTTGTAGCATAAACACCATCAAACCGATGAGAGCTTCGGATTTTCCAATGTTTCTCTATGGCGCTGAAACCCTAAAGATGTCCGAGTTCCGGTCCCAGCGCAACTGATACTCAACTGCCATTGGCTCATCTGCGTTCGAGGGGCGGGGCTTACCGATAGGTCAATTGTGGCCAGTGAAAATGCTGAGTGGCTGTTAACTTTGGAAAACAACTAGCCACAGTGGCTGGTGAGCAAAAAAGTTAATGTCAACCTCTGTTTACCACATATTCCATGATATTTGACTTTGTTTTGTTTTTGTATTGCCAATGATTTACTTAGCTATTTTTTCTAGTTTTTAGGGAGCCACCACTGCGTCTTTAAAGAAACTCATCACCCCAACTTATTTACTGTATTTATTTTTTCTTCTAGTCTTGCTGGCTGTGATCTCGCTGGTCAGCATTGTGAAATTGTGTCATCAGCTCTTCAATCCTCAAACGGTGTCCTGAGGGAGCTGGATCTGAGTAACAATAATCTGCAGGATTCAGGAGTGAAGATTATTTCTGAAGGACTGAAGAGCCCAAACTGTCAACTGCAGATACTGAGGTATTAAGAACATATGAGAAATGATTTACAGTCTGACGGTCATAATGTTGATGTGTGTCTGTAGATGATCTGACTGTGTGTCTGTAGGTTGTCTGGCTGTATGGTGACAAAGGAAGGCTGTGGTTATGTGTCTTCAGCTCTGAGCTCAAACCCCTCACACCTGAGAGAGCTGGATCTGAGCAACAATGACCTGCAGGATTCAGGAGTGAAGATTATTACTGAAGGATTGAAGAGTCCAAACTGTCAACTGCAGATACTGAGGTATTAAGCTCATATGAGAGATTATTTACAGTCTGACGGTCATAATGTGGATGTGTGTATGTAGATGATCTGACTGTGTGTCTGTAGGTTGTCTAGCTGTATGGTGACAGAGGAAGGCTGTGGTTATGTGTCTTCAGCTCTGAGCTCAAACCCATCACACCTGAGAGAGCTGGATCTGAGCAACAATGACCTGCAGGATTCAGGAGTGAAGATAATTACTGAAGGACTGAAGAGTCCAAACTGTCAACTGCAGATACTGAGGTATAAATAACATATGAGAGATTATTTACAGTCTGACGGTCATAATGTTGATGTGTGTATGTAGATGATCTGACTGTGTGTCTGTAGGTTGTCTGGCTGTATGGTGACAGAGGAAGGCTGTGGTTATGTGTCTTCAGCTCTGAGCTCAAACCCCACACACCTGTGGGAGCTGGATCTGAGCTACAATCACCCAGGAGATTTAGCAGTCAAGCTGCTCTCTGACAAACTGGAGGATCCAAACTGCTCACTGCAGATACTCAAGTATGTGGGACAGTAAGAGGCCTGGTTTACATTTGGCATTAATATATACATCAGGTGATCTGATCAAAAGTTGGTTACTCTCATTTGGATGTAGTTATTATTAAAGGGGTCATATGATGCTATTTTATTTTGAAGTTTATTATTTTATTTATTGGGTGTAATAGTTGAGTCAAGTCACGTCACCTTTTTATATATTGTTTTTTACAACACAGACTGTTTCAATGCAGCGATAACATTAGTGATAACATAAAAATAGTGGCAATAAAAGGTCAATAATATTGCTGTATATTAAGTTTCTCCAACTAAGAAAGCCAGAGGTGAAAGTGGCAAGAACCCAAACTCCATCAGGTGACAGAAAGGAGAAAAAAACCTTGGGAGAAAACAGTGTAAATACTAAAGCTTTCTGAACAACATTGAAAGACTGACTACTCACTTCAGTACTGTCAAAACAGGGTCTATCCAGATATGTAAGAAAACCAATCACAGAACGTTTCAAATCCTTTGTGGAAGTGATGAACAAACTAGAGATTTGTTCAAATCAGTGACCCTCCACTAGAAAACCAAGAATAATTCAGATCACTGGAGACTAGGGTTGTGAGATGTTGTAAAATACAGTGACACAAGAACTTTATCAATGGCACAATAGAGCGCTGCAGGGATCATGTATTTTGTAGGTAAAACTTTTACTTGTCTTGAGGAAGTCGGTTTCTAACAAGTGTCTAAATGGGACAACATTAAGCGTCATTGTAGTGAACAGGTAAACTCATCTACTCACTAGTCGCTTAATCAGCCTTGTTGTGTTTGGTGTGAAGTGTCTGGGAGACCGTGATTAGACTCCCCCTGCAACTGCCTCATCGACACGGCATCTCAATAAACCCGTCTCCGGCGTGTTGCCTCCGATCATTCGAATGTTGCACTTTGATAATTGTTTGGTCAACATCGTTCTCGGTGGACCCGTCTCCGGCGTGTTGCCCCCGGTCCCTCGAGTATTCTGATCTATTATGGCCTCCGAGCTGTAAAGCTGCCAGAATAATGATAATAATACGCTGTTTGTTAATTGGCCAGAGGAGAACTGGCACCCCGACTGAGCCTGGTTTCTCCCAAGGTTTATTTTTCTCCATTAGGTCACCTAATGGCGTTTTGGTTTCCTTGCCACTGTTGCCTCTGGCTTGGCGTGCTCAGTTGGGGACACTAAATTTTTCAACTAAACATCGAAATACATCTAAATAATAAACTAAATTAACCATTTAAACTAAATTACTGATCAAATTATTGATCTAAAGCCCACACTGTCACTGTATGATACTTGAAATTTTTCCAGAATGGCTATACAGCTGAATAAAATTATGCTGCATTATTTTCCTGTTTAACACTGTAAAGCTGCTTTGAAACAATCTACATTGTTAAAAGCGCTATATAAATAAAGTTGACTTGACTTGACTTGACTTGTTTATAATCGTATTCTGGCAAACTCTTCTAACTCAAACTTAGAGGGAAAATGTTTTATAAATAAAGACTGAAAGAGTTGTTGAAGCTTAATGATGGTGACGTTGCGTTGAATTAGTGCTGGGGGTTAAACTGGTTCATCCGGTATACAGGTTGCCATTTCATGAACCGTTTGTATTTTTCATTTACTGCCATTTTGGATAAATAAATCAAAAGCAGGGCTGTACAATGAATCATATCTTGCTATAAGAGTCACTTCACAGCATTTCATTATTTAATTTGATCAAACAATCGTCATCCGTCATATCATATACACACACAGTGTTGGGAAGGTTACTTTGGAAATGTAATAGGTTACAGATTACAAGTTGCCCTGTTTAAAAAAGTAATAGTAGTGTAACTATTTCAATTACTTTATAAAAGTAATGTAACTGATTACATTTGATTACTTTTTGATTACTTTTCACAATTTCTAATGGTTTTCAACTTTTAATAATTTTTAAATATTTTCAGACATTTAAACCTTACAGTAGTAGCCTTCTCAATGCTGATTGCTGTCAGTCTTTCAAAATCCTTCACCACCTGAATTAAGATTATAATACTTAACTTTAAATTTCCAGCCCTGGAACTGATTTTTATCACTCACCATGGTGGCAACTCTCAGACAGGTTAAAGCCTAAAGCTTTCAGCACAAATGTGAATTGATGTAATTGGCAAATCAAAAGCATCAGAAATGGCGAGAGGCATCGTGCGCATCAAAAACAGGCAAAGCAACAAATTTATATTTTTCAACTAGTGCGGTCAATCGAATAAAAAACATGAACTAATAAATCCTCAAATTTTATTCCAGACTCATGGTCCATTCAGACATTAACATTAAAAGAGAGAAAAAAGAAACATATACAAATAAATAAAAAAACAAAAGAAATGACAATACAGCATTTCTATAAAAGACTCTTAAACCAGTGATTCCATAGTGATGATTGGCATCATATGGCACTATACCCAGGATTTACTAGCAGCATAACAATGCTGTTCTGTCATTCAGGTGACAAATGAATTTGTAAATGAGTCTCCTCAACAACGCCTGAAAGGTACTGACCCACCTGCATTACAAAACAGATCACTTGCACTAGAGCGCCTGGGTTTGTTGAGCAGTATCCTCATACAGTCATTATAAGCCACCTTAAGCTTCTGCATACTTGCCTTTTTAAACTTAGTCCATAAAGAAGCAGTATACAAAAGAGTGCAATATGCTTTAAACAGGCTAATTTTGAAATCACACAATTTTTCTGTAATTAATAATGAAAATGTGATTTTTCCATTTCAAACCATAGCCTGTAAAATCTAGCACGCTCAAGTCAATATGTTCATGTTTTCATTTGTCATTAAATCATTTTCATAACAGTATTTTCATTATCTCCATGACGGACATGCCCCGCCTCCTGCACATGCCCCGCCCCCCGAGTACTCATTTTTTGAGACTTATCGATGATCGAAATGAGAAATGTACAAAAATGCCCATCCCTACAACCTGTACACAGCATTTACTTTAGGAGGATTTATTATTAGTATAATTGTATTATTTCTCAGATATACCTTATAGAAAAGATGAGAGTCACGTTTGTTTCTATTGAGCCTGATTTCTCAAAATGGAGCGAGTAAGCATAAGCACCTGCTGACGGCTCGCATATAAATAATATGATGTAATTGAATGATCCCTGATTTATGGCATTATGTTCACGAGGATGCAGATGTCGTGCACAGTATGTGGACTGTGTGAAAGAGAAAGCAAATCTTTCTCACCTGTCGTCTCGCATAAAGGACTGTCGAAGCAATTACGCAAGATGGATGAATGACCAAATAAAAAGTATGATATGCCTGATATAATCCGTGCATTACTGTAGGTCTTAAAGTGAAAGCAACCTACAACCCGAATTCCAGAAAAGTTGGGACGTTTTTTTTAATTTAAATAAAATGGAAACCAAAAGACTTTCAAATCACATGAGCCAATATTTTATTCACAATAGAACATAGATAACATCAAATGTTTAAACGTAGAAATGTTACACTTTTATCCACTAATTGAGCTCATTTCAAATTTGATGCCTGCTACAGGTCTTATAAAGTTGGGACGGGGGCAACAAATGGCTGAAAAAGCCAAACTTTGATTCAGCTGGGAGAATATCTAGCAACTAATTAACTGATATCAGGTCTGTAACATGATTAGCTATAAAAGGGATGTCTTAGAGAGGCAGAGTCTCTCAGAAGTAAAGATGGCCAGAGGCTGTGAAATCTGTGAAAGAGTGCGTAAAAAGATTGTGGAATACTTTAAAAAACAATGTTCCTCAACGTCAAACTGCACAGGCTTTGCAAATATCATCATCTACAGTGCATAACATCATCAAACGATCCAGAGAAACTGGTGAAATCTCTGTGTGTAAGGGTCAAGGCCGAAGACCTTTATTGGCTGCCCGTGGTCTTCGGGCCCCAGACGGCAAAAAAGTGTTCTATGGTCAGACGAGTCCAAATTTGACATTCTTGTAGGAAATCACGGACACCGGATAACACACCACTGGACTAGCCTTAGACACCAAAATAAACAAGACTTGTGTCTTTTGTTTGTTTTATAGACCCTTTTTCAGATAGTAAACATTGTGAAGTTTTTTGTGGGCCGAGCTTAGCTGGAGGCAGAACGATTCCCCTGATCTCTTCACTAACACTAGCCAGTAAGTTTTTTAAGGTGAGCTTGTTTATAAACAATGACTGGAGTGATTGTATCTGAATATGTAAGGTCACTCTCTGTCCGGGACCGTGACTGTTATTTAAAAAAAGTTAACCTTAACGGACGGAACCAGATTGACCGACCCATACACGCTCACTCAATGGATGGACGATCAGGGATGAGTGGCCTGGCATCTACACCCAGAACAGGCAAATGCTTATTTTTACTTTAAGCAACTGTTCTGGGTAACCCGTGTGATTTTATAAAAAATCATGTCAGTTTTTTATAAACACATATCGCTTTTTTAATAGCCTAATGTTTTTACTCTACAATTGTGCAGTTTTAAGGGGATATAGTGCATTTTTAAAATGTATTTGCTGAAATTAGTAATGATATTTATATACAGGTTTAATTAAAATAGCCAAATGTTTTGTAAAATTCACATTAAATATCTAAATTTCTCAGTTTAGGCACTTCATGGTGAAAACATGAATGTTCATAGTTTAGATCCAGTGATGCCAGTAACGCGTTACTCTAATCTGACTACTTTTTTCCAGTAACGAGTAATCTAACGCGTTACTATTTCCAAACCAGTAATCAGATTAAAGTAATTTATCCAAGTCACTGTGAGTTACTATTTTTGTCATTTTCCTTAGTAAAAATATATATTTTTACTTTCTTCTTGCGTCTCTGCAGGGTTTTTCCTTTATAGAGTATTATGAGGCGGCCACCTCCGTCAAATTTCGTGCCGCCTCCGTCTGTCGACAAAACTCAAGACTCAAGTCACTTGCTCAGATTAGGCATGTCGTGATAATTAAATAATCATCAAAAATATATATTGTCACATGATCCTTCAGCAATCATTATTAGTATATTATGATTTGCTAGTACAAAGTCATCTACAGCCATTCCATAGCTGAATGTCTTTCCTCCGCTGTAGCTGTCAATCATTCTCCGTTCAGCATTCAAACTGCGCGTCGCGTTCGGTTACAGTCAGCAGCTGCACGGTAAAGCTCACTCCAAGATGATATATTCCCGT
>NC_137099.1:69560382-69562882 GCF_949357685.1 Gobio gobio | reverse complement strand
TGACAAAGACCTAGATTATCTTTGGCCAACTGACATGCACGACTAAGCCTATTACGCAAGTTGGACACATAATCATACAAACTGAGACACTCCTTAGGCTCAGCGAGCCACGACTCTTTTAACAGCTTCAAAGGCCCACGAACGGTGTGCCCGAAAACAAGTTCCGACGGGCTAAACCCCAAACTCTCCTGCATATCTCGCGCACAGCAAAAAGAGCAAGCGGAACACCATCATCCCAATCGCGCTGAAACTCGAGACAAAAACACTTGAGCATATTTTTCAACGTTTGATGGAACCTCTCGAGTGCACCCTGACTTTGCGGACGATATGGGCTGGATGTAACATGGTGGACCGCGAGCTGGCGCATAGCTTGAGCAAATACACGGGACATAAAATTAGTACCGCGATCTGTCTGAATGGTTTTCGGAAGGCCAAAAAGGGAGAAAAAACCCATCAAGGCCTTAATGACGGCAGGAGCTGTGATTTTACGGAGCGGAACGGCCTCTGGAAAACGAGTCACGCTACACATGATGGTAAGTAACCATTGATTCCCAGACTTTGTTCGAGGCAATGGGCCAACACAGTCTAATATAACGTGTTCAAAGGGCTCAGACGTAACCGGAATCGGCTGTAAAGGCGCAGGCGGAATCACCTGGTTAGGTTTACCAATGATCTGACATAAATGACATGTTCGGCAATATCTCACGACATCTCTTTTAATACCTGGCCAAAAAAAGTGGCGTAAAATTCTGTCAGTGGTCTTATTTACGCCAAGATGACCCGCAAAGTGATGGTCATGAGCTAAACTCAAAACCTTATCACGAAAAGAGACTGGAACAACCATTTGCAAGAGAACTCTCCACTCATCTTGCGCTGAGGCCATAAGAGGTCTCCACTTGCGCATTAAGACACCATCTCGTAAAAAATAGCCGTGCGGCGAATGCTCAATGTCTTCTTCAGACTTAGCTTCTGAAAAAAAAGAAGACAGAGATGGGTCAATTTTCTGTTCCTTAATAAGCTGCTCTCGACTCATAGACAAATTAAGAACATCAGAAGGAAACGACAGTGAGGCAGAATTCAAAAGTAAATCACTGTCGCTAGAGAGTGAAGGTCGAGCAATAAAAGTATCACTAAGATTAAGTTGATCCTCAATTTCATTCTCTTTTTCATTTTTCGCCATAGCACGCGTAACCACGCTAGAGGAAAAAACATCGGGGAAGTTAATTGACAAGTCATCAGAACATGTTTTCAGAGATGCATGAGACACTATGGGGCAAGGCAAAACTTTTCCACCACACAAATCGTTACCAAGTAGCACTGCTACATTTTCAATAGGCAAGGAAGGGCGTACGCCCATGGTAACATTGCCAGTCACTAAGTCAGACACAAGAGAAATCTCATGCAAAGGGACATTAACATACCCCATTTCAAATCCACGTACAAGAATACTATCACCAGTAAAAGTCTTTTCACTGAAAGGCAACACATCTTGAACGATAAAACTCTGTGAGGCGCCAGTATCACGCAGAATTTTTACAGGAATTTTTAACCGCTCACCAGACTCACCAGGCAAAGAAACAAAGCCATCCATTATAAAAGGTGCAAAACTGTGATTGTCATTATTAGCATCGTCCCCACTCACAGGCATGTTCAAAACACACAAACCCACCTCTGATCGATAAGAAGCTGGTTGACCTGCCGCCTTATTTTTACGCTTCAGAGAATAACACTCAGCCAGAACATGACCACTTTTCTTACAGTAGGCGCAGGTCAAAACTGTAGCGTTAGACCCCGACGAACGCCGGTCTGGAGAGCGGGCAGAAACAGGCACATTTTCTCTAGACATCTTGGAGAAATTTGGTTGATTAGAAACATTTTGTGAAAATTTAGGATTAGAAGGAACACGCTTATGTGTGAGTACATACTCGTCAGCAAGCACAGCCGCACGAGCTGGAGTCAAATTCTTATGCTCACTAACATGGGTAGCGACTGGTTGAGGAAGACCGTTTTTAACATCTTCAAGAATAATCAAATCACGAAGAGATTGAAAAGTTGTTACTTCTTGAGAACTAAGCCAGCGATCAAATAACATTTCTTTCTCTCTTACATACTCGACATAGGTGAGAGCTTCAGGTTTAATATAACCACGAAACTTTTGTCGATAAGCCTCTGGCACAAGAGCATAGATGCGTAAAACAGCATGTTTGACTTTATCGTAATCTGCTGCGTCTTCAAGAGTTAATGAGGAATAAGCTTCCTGCGCTTTCCCAGTGAAAACACATTGTAACGTCATGGTCCAAATTTCTTTGGGCCATTTAAATGTTGTCGCTACGCGTTCGAAATGTGCAAAAAATTTATCAACTTCGCTCTCACTAAAAGGTGGAACGAGGCGAATGTTACGAGTTATATCAAATTGATCTGACTTGAATGGAACACCAGCCTCACGGGCTTTCAGGTCAAGCTCTTTAATACGTAACGCCTGCGCAAACTCAAGATCTTT
>NC_137099.1:69227882-69555382 GCF_949357685.1 Gobio gobio | reverse complement strand
TTCCGCCTTCACCTCTCTCGATGGAGCCGCGGCTCATGGGTACACTGGGGTCCCCCCAGTCGAACGTTCTGTTGCGATGCAACTGTGTCCACAGAGCGCTTCGTCCTGGCGTGGTGACCCAAAGCACCCCTCCAAGGCCTGTAGGTTTTCGTCATCTCTGGTGGCGAAGTCCTATAGAGCTGCGGGGCAGGCCGCCGCTTCTTTGCATACCATGGCAACTCTTCAGGCTTACCAAGCCAAGTTGCTGTGCGTTATGCACGAGAGAGGGGCTGATCCAGGACTCAGCAATGAGTTGCGTGCCGCCACCGACCTCGCTCTCCGGGCGACGAAGGTGACCGCACGCTCCGTGGGTCAGGTGATGTCCACAAATGTGGTCCAGGAGAGACACTTATGGCTCACCCTGTCTGATATGCGCGACGCTGAGCGAACACGTTTCCTCAACGCCCCCATATCACAGGATGGGCTATTCGGCGGAGCGGTCGAGAGCTTCGCCCAACAGTTCTCGGCCGCTCAGAAGCAGACTGAGGCTATAAAATACATCCTGCCCCGGCGGTCAGCTGCTGCCTCCACCCCACCGCCCGCGCAGGTGCCTCAGCCTGCTCGCCGCCGAGGACGCCCTCCCGCGGCTTCCTCCGCCTCCGCAGGAAGGCGTCCCAGTCCGCTCCAGCCCCGCAGCCCGCGAAGAAACGCCAGGCTAAGCGGCGCTCCTGATGCGGACGGCTCAGGGATGGGCAGTTCTTTCCAGGAGACGGCGGCAGGGCCGCTCCTTCCCCCGGTGGAGGGCCGGGGGAGAATCTTTTGTTCAGCTGCTGGCCCCCGGGTCAGCAGCACCCTAATGTGGTTAAAGAAAGAACTGACAACCCCATCCCTGAGCCCCCAGAGATCGGTGACGGCAGTGCGCGCCACCCTCGGGTCTCGCCACTCTCGTCCCTCTCTGTCGCCAGCCCCCTGGCAGAGCAGACCCCAGTGGAACGCGAGTCCTTCCCTGGTCTCCTCTGTCAGGGCGCAGCCGTTAACCGTGCTCCGACCCGGGGACGCCCAACAGCCTCCCCTGTCCGCGCCGGTAACGCTGCCTCGCTGCCCCACCCAGGGTACGTCTGTCGTCCGTATGACCCCGTTGGTGCAGTCTCTGGAAGCCTGGCTTCAGCTTCCGGGGCTGTCCCGCTGGGTTGCCCGGACCATCAGGCTCGGCTACGCGATTCAGTTCGCGCAGGCTCCTCCCCGTTACAGGGGAGTCCGCTATACCATGACCGGGGCCCATGCCCCCGTCATGCGTGCGGAGATTGCCACTCTACTGGCGAAGGGTGCGATCGAGCCTGTCCCTCCAGCCGAAATGAGGTCGGGGTTCTACAGCCCCTACTTCATTGTACCCAAGAAAACCGGTGGGTTACGGCCAATCCTGGACCTTCGCATCTTGAACTGATCCCTTCACCGGCTTCCGTTCAAGATGTTGACTGCGAAACGCCTTTTCGAATGCGTTCGTCCGGACGATTGGTTTGCAGCGATCGACCTGAAGGACGCCTACTTCCATGTCTCCATCCTTCCTCGACACAGACCGTTCCTACGGTTTGCTTTCGAGGGGCGGGCATACCAGTACGCAGTTCTCCCATTCGGGTTATCTCTGTCCCCTCGCGTCTTCACGAAGATCGCCGAGGCAGCCCTTGCGCCCCTTTGGCAGCACGGGGTCCGCATCCTGAACTACCTCGACGACTGGCTCATACTAGGCCACTCTCGAGAGCAGGTTTGCGGACACAGAGATCTGGTTCTCCACCACTTAACCCGTCTGGGCCTTCGGGTCAACTGGGAGAAGAGCAAACTTTGCCCAGTGCAGAGGATCTCTTTTCTCGGTATGGAGATCGACTCGGTCGCATGTACGCGCAGCTTTCGAGCGAGCGCGCGCAGTCTCTGCTGACTTGCCTCCGACAAATCGAGAGCAAGAATGCGGTTCCACTGAAACTATTTCAGAGGCTCCTGGGGCATATGGCATCTGCAGCCGCGGTAACGCCGCTCGGATTGCTTCATATGAGACCGCTTCAGCACTGGCTTCGCGATCGAGTCCCGAGATGGGCATGGCAGTCTGGCACGCTCCGGGTCCAAGTGACTCGGGCCTGCCTACAGACGCTCACCCCGTGGTCGAACCTCAGCTTTCTACGGGCAGGTGTGCCCTTAGAAAGAGTTTCCAGGCATGTTGTCGTATCGACGGATGCCTCTGCCACGGGCTGGGGTGCCATGTGCAATGGACAAGCAGCCGCGGGCTCCTGGACAGGACCCCAGCGCCTCCTGCATGTCAATTGCCTCGAGTTGCTGGCAGTACGGTTCGCCCTGCACCGCTTCCGAGCGCTGCTGAAGGGTCAACATGTGCTTGTCCGGACAGACAACACGGCCGTAGTAGCGTACATCAACCACCAGGGCGGTCTACGGTCCCGCCGCATGTCTCAACTCGCCCGCCATCTCATTTTATGGAGTCAGAAGCGCCTGAGGTCCCTTCGTGCTGTCCATATTCCGGGAGTTCTGAACCACGCAGCCGACGAGCTCTCGCGGTTTCAGCCTCTCCCGGGAGAATGGAGACTCCATCCCCAGACGGTTCAGCTGATTTGGGAACAGTTCGGCGACGCACAGGTAGATCTGTTTGCCTCCCACGACTCTTCCCACTGCAGCCTGTATTATTCCCTGACCGAGGGCACGCTCGGCACGGATGCACTGGCGCACAGCTGGCCGCGGGTCCTTCGCAAATATGCGTTCCCCCCAGTGAGCCTACTCGCACAGCTCCTGTGCAAGATCAGGGAGGACAAGGAGCAGGTCCTTTTGGTCGCCCCGTACTGGCACGGCCGGACTTGGTTCCCCGAACTCATACTCCTTGCGACAGCCCCTCCCTGGCCTATTCCTCTGAGACCGGACCTCCTTACTCAGAGACGGGGCACCCATTGGCACCCGCGTCCCGACCTCTGGAACCTCCACGTGTGGCTCCTAGACGGGACGCGGCAGGTTTGAGTGGCCTACCACCTACTGTGGTCGCCACCATCACTTCCGCTAGGGCAGAGTCCACTCGGCATGCCTATGCGTTGAAGTGGAACCTCTTCGTCACCTGGTGCTCTTCCCGCCAAGAAGACCCCTGGAAATGCCCGATCAGGTCCGTGCTTGAGTTTCTCCAAGAGGGGCTGGAGCGAAGGCTATCTCCCTCCACCCTCAAAGTTTATGTGGCTGCAATATCTGCCCACCATGATCTCTTGGAGAACAAAAAGGTAAGTCAGCACGACCTGGTCATCAGGTTCCTTAGGGGAGCCAGGAGACTGAATCCTCCTCGCTCTCCTCTCGTACCCTCTTGGGACCTCGCAGTAGTGTTAACTGCTCTGCAGAGACCTCCCTTTGAGCCTTTGCGGTCGGTTGATATTAAGTTTCTGTCCATGAAGACAGCTCTGCTGACCGCATTGGCCGGGCCGGCTAACTCTCACGTGATCCTGAGACCCCGGCCTGGATATGTGCCCAAGGTTCCCACCACTCCGTTCAAGGACCAGGTGGTGAACCTGCAAGCGCTGCCTTTGGAGGAGGCAGACCCAGCCTTGGCATTGCTCTGTCCAGTACGCGCTCTCCGCGCCTACGTAGACATGACGCAGTGTTTCAGGACCTCAGACCAGCTCTTTGTCTGTTATGGTGGAGAGCGGAAGGGAAGTGCTCTCTCGAAGCAAAGGCTGTCTCACTGGATTGTGGACACCATTGCTTTTGCTTACCAGCAGCAAGGCCGACCATGTCCCCTTGGTGTGAAGGCGCACTCCACCCGGAGTGTGGCCTCCTCTTGGGCTCTAGCGCATGGCGCCTCGCTAGCAGACATCTGCAGAGCTGCAGGCTGGGCGACACCCAACACATTCGCCAGATTCTATAATCTCCGAGTGGAGCCAGTGTCCGACTATGTACTCACCCCCCCGAGGGGCCGGTGATGGACCAGGTTCAGGTGTCTTCGCTTGCTCGCCACTCCACTCCACGGACTGGACACGTGCGATATTTCCTCAGGTGAGTTCCCCGAGAGCCCTGAGCTCCTCCAGCACTGTCGACGCCGACATCAGTTCAGTCTGCCCTTTCGAGCCCAGACCCTCATGTCCGGCCAGGTGCCCCATGTGCATGGTTCCCTCTGGCGACCCCCACATGTGTATTTCACCGTAAGTCTCCGCAGTGAGCGGGTTTCTTCCCTTGGCGTGTCCCCGCCACCCCTAGGGTTAAAAATCCACCTTCGGCTGGTACCCTAGAGATCTTCCATATGCAACCCTCTCCGGGTCATATGTGTCTCTTAAGTCCTCCCCACGGGTAGGCATCTTTGGCATTCCCTCACTGGGATATGCTTCCCAGTGTACCTTGGTAATCCTGTGTTAAGTGGGAGTCCTTCGTCCGTACTAGTCTTACGACAGGGTACTCACACTTACGCAGGGCACTGGAAGACAGCTGAGTGGCGGGATTATATTGGGACCCCCATTCGTTAGTCACTAACGTTACGTCGTAGTGACTGAACGAAAGGGAACGTCTCGGTTACGGATGTAACCCTCGTTCCCTGAGGAGGGAACGGAGACGTAACGTCCCCTTGCCACATCGAGCTGTGTTGCCTGGAACGCAGGAGTTCAGTCTTGGCTCCTCAAGCAGGTAACATAATGCGATATTGCCTCGTACTTCCTTATATACTCACGCAGTGAGGCGGAGCTACGTATGCAAATTCCGCATGCCCCATGGCATTGGCACGCCATTGGGCGTTTTCTCAAAACTCGAAGTTGATAGGCTTCTAAGCGAAACCCCCATTCGTTAGTCACTAACGTTACGTCTCCGTTCCCTCCTCAGGGAACGAGGGTTACATCCGTAACCGAGACGTTCTCTCTTCTTAGTGCCAGTTAAAAGTCTGGCAGCTGAATTCTGAACAAGCTGCAAACGGGAGAGGGAAGCCTGACTCACACCCAGATACAACACATTACAATAATCCAAACGCGATGACACAAAGGCATGAACAACCTTTTCCATATCATTAAAAGTAAGGATAGATTTCAATTGAGATATTAATCTAAGATAAAAGAAGCTATTCTTAATGACAGCGTTGATTTGCAAATTTCAGCTCAGAGTCAAAAATGACACCAAGGTTTCTTATGCTAGACTGTTTTTTCCCAGGAAACAACCCCAGGCAATCATCATCCACACACCCCTTATTTCCAAATAAAATAATCTCAGTCTTATCCTCATTTAATTGGAGAAAGTTTTTTCGCAAGCCAGGACTTAACTTCTGCCAAACATGCATGAAGAGACTGAAAGGCACATTCATGCCCATGTTTCAGTGGTAGATAAATTTGAGAATCATCCGCATAAAGATGATATTGAATCCCAAATTTCTCAAAGATAGAACCTAGAGGGAGCATATAAAGGGAAAATAAAATTGGTCCCAGTATTGAGCCCTGTGGAACCCCACACACAAGGGGGGCAACGGAAGAAAAATAATCCCCTACGCAAACTGAAAAAGTCCTATCTTTAAAATAGGAAGAGAACCATTTCAGGGCTAAGCCCTGAATACCAATCTGATCCCTAAGACGATCAATGAGAATGCTATGATCAACTGTATCAAATGCAGCTGCAAGATCTAATATCAGCAAGACAATCTCGAAGGATATCATTAGACACTCTCAAAAGAGCAGATTCTGTACTATGACCAACTCTAAAACCTGATTGGAATCTATCGTAAATATTATTCCTAATTAAAAAAAAAGTCATTAAGCTGTACGTTCACAATTTTTTCTAGTATCTTAGAAATAAATGGCAATTTTGAGATCGGACGAAAATTACTCATGTCATATGGGTATAAGGCGCGTTTTTTTAAAAGGGGCTGAATAACCGCGTGCTTAAAACTAGCTGGAACAACACCAGATGACAAACTAATATTCATAATAGACAAAATACTTGGGCCAATTGAATCAAGTACCTGCTTAAACAGAGAAGAAGGGAGCACATCACCAGGAGACCTAGTGGGCTTCATATGAGCAGTTATGTCCTTAAGCTGCTGCAAAGAAACGGGCATGAAACTGGTCAATTGGTTCTAAGGGGCAACAGAAACAATAAAATCATTACCAACAGATGAAATTTGAGATCTAATTCCATCAACCTTACCAATACATTTTTTTAAAAACTCTTCACACATGTCAGCAGAAGGACTGAGTGCAGGAGTAGCAGTAGGATGAAGAACAGCATTTACGGTATAAAAAAGTACTCTAGAATTATTACAGTTTCTGGAGATGATGACTGAGAAATAATTTGATCTAGCCAATTTAACAGCTCTTTGATACTCGTTCAAGCGGGTCTTCAAGATGTCATAAGAGACTTGTAATTTATCTTTAACCCATTTGCGTTCAGCCTTCCTACACTCCTGCCTAAGAGCACGGGTAGAACTGTTCAACCAGGGCTGCGATTTGTCTTTTCTCCCCCTGACTTTGACAGGAGCCACAGCATCTAAAATCTCTAGGCAAGAAGAGTTAAACTGATCGACCAACTCTTCTAAACCCATACAAGGGGAGTATGACTCGGTCAATGAAAATAGAGGAGAAACATTAAAAACAGCTGAAAAACTACTAGCTGTGCATGGATTGAGTATGTGAGCCGAAGCTGAGGCTGAAACAGTATTACCCAATGCAAAACAAGGAAAGTTAGTATTTAAAATAACAGTCTTATGGTCAGAGAAAACAGTATCAACAATCTTCACGCTATCAATAGAGAATCCCAAAGATAATACAAGGTCAAGTGTATGACCACGTTCATGAGTTGGACCCGAAACGCATTGCAAAAAATCAAACGCCTCTAATAAATTAAAGAATTCTTTAACCAGGGGCTTTGAAGGGCAGCACACATGTATATTAAAATCCTCCAAAATTAAAATATTGTCAAAAGAAGAGACAATACCAGATAAAAATTCAGAAAACTCCTGTATAAAATCCCCATGAGAGTTTGGGGGTCTATAAATCAAAACACATAGCACAGATTTAAAAGAATTCAGCGTAATTAACTGAGATTCAAAAGTGCTAAAAGACGCACAAGGTGAAAGTCTACACTTAAACTTGTCCTTAAAAACAACTGCAAGACCCCCGCCACGGCCAACAGACCTAAGGGTACTAAAAAAACTGCAGCCAGGAGGAGAAAGTTCCGAAAGAGAGGTCATTTCACCAGGATTTAGCCAAGTCTCAGTAACAAAAAAAAAATCTATTTCATGAGACAGAAAAAGATCGTTCAAGATAAAGGTCTTATTTGCCAGAGATCTCGCGTTTATCAACACCATTCTCACTGGAGTGAGAGTAGTATTTGAAGCGGAGGATCGCAGAGAGGAATCATAAAAAGTTACCGGACTCCCGTCACGTAAATAGCGAAGATTCCGATGATTAATTCCTCGATCTGCAGACTGTCGCCTCACGTACGCCCTCCGCGAAGACTGAGACATCAGCGCCGAAGACGGAAAGACAGGCACAATGTATGAACGTCTCAAGTTCACAACCACGGCCTCTGCCATCGAAGAAGCTGGTCCGATGACTGGAAACTTCCCGGTCCTCTTCGATCTCACAAGGACTCCAGCGCGCTTCCCACGCTTTCTTCGCCGTTTCCTCCACAAGCACAGACATCCCGGCAGGTAACACATTTTCCTCAATGCGACTGGCACAAAATGCTGGTGCAGATGCCAATCATCTCTGGGATCGCTAAATAAACAATCGGGCAAACAAGCAGGGCTGAGCATGGCCAGTACCCGGATGGGAGACCTCTGGGAAAACCAGGTGTCTGCTGGTAGATGTGTTAGTGAGGCCAGCAGGGGGCGCTCGCCCTGTGGTCTGTGTGGGTCCTAACGCCCCAGTAGGGGACACTATATCCTAAATCCTAGGATGTCCTTCAGAAAAAGAGTAGGGGTGTAACCCCAACATCCTGGCCAAATTGGACAATTGGACATAAACCTGTCCATTATGGCCTCCTAATCATCCCCATATACCAATTGGCTTCATCACTCCATCCCCTCTCCACCATAAGCTGGTGTGTGTGTGTGTGTGTGTGTGTGTGTGTGTGTGTGTGTGTGTGTGATGGGCGTTCTGGCGCAATATGACTGCTGTCGCATCATCATCAGGTGGTGCTGTACATTAGTGTTGGTTGAGGAGATTTCCCCCTTCTATATGTAAAGCGATTTGAGTACCCAAAAAAACGCTATATAAATGTTAAAAAACAAATTATTATTATTATGTACATTGACCACACTTACCAGAAGTGATGTCACGGTGAACGGGTGTCGGACATAGATCGTTTTTGAGGTAAAAATATTATATAAATACTGTTGGGTTTCTTGCACAAACCGATCGTTTCCTGTCTGAGGACATCAATGTGTTGTCATGAGCTGCAGAGTTTAATATGGATTTGTCTGTGCAGTTTTTTTACTCTCACAGATGATGCTAGTAGTCATGTACCATTCACATGCATTATACGACTGACAGACTGCAACGGTTGAGTTAAAAATCTTAATTTGTGTTCTACTGAAGAAACAAAGACACCCACATGTAAGCAGATAAACATCACATTTTCATTTTTGGGTGAACTATCCCTTTAAGCAGAAGCTGATTTTCAAAATTGTGAGTGTCAAGTGTCTTTTGGGGCTGAAAAGCCTCTCACTCTAATTTCCAGGGCTGCGTTTCCCAAAACCATCGTAAGCTTAAGCTGATCGTAGAACAATTGCCACCAATGGCCTCTATGATCAACTTAGGCTTACGATGGTTTTGGGAAACGCAGCCCAGGTCAAGGTGCAGTGCATTGTGGTAATTGATGCAACATATGATGTCACTTCCAAAGGACCAATGAACATGTCTGACCACTTTCATGGAATGTGAAAATAAATCTCATTGGCAGAATAAATACATTTAAATTAAACATTTAAATTAAACTGGGCATCAGCGCAATTCAATTGGTTTGGTAATAGCAAGGGAAAATAGAATGAAGTGATCTCCAAAAAATAAATAAAGTACTTTTTTTTTTTTTTAAATGTAATCAAGTAAAAGTAAAAGTTTTTTTTTTTTTATTGTACTCAAGTAAAGTAAAAATCCCCAAAAATAATATTTAAGTACAGTAATCAAGTAAAATTACTCAAGTACTTTACACCTCTGCTCACACACACACAGTCTCACTCACACACACACACACACACACACACACACACACACACACACACACACACACACACACACACACACACACACACACACACACACACACACACACACACACACACACACACACACACACACACACACACACACACACACATGTTTGTTTTTGTGAAATGTGAGGACATTCCATAGGCGTAATGGTTTTTATACCGTACAAACCGTATTTTCTATCCCCTTACACTGACCCTAAACCTAAACCTAGCCCTCACAGGAGACTGTGCAGTTCACTTTCTGTGAAAAAAAACTTGTTCTGTGTGATTTATAAGCATTTTGAAAAGTGAGGACATGGGGAACGTCCTCATATTTCACCCTCTTTTTGTAATACCTATGTCATACCCATGTCATTATACACATTTGTGTCCTGATATTTCACGAAAACATGCCCACACACACACACACACACACACACACACACACACACACACACACACACACACACACACACACACACACACACACACACAAGCAAAAGCTGAATATATATTTGATCAGATATTTGGTGTTGACTTGGTGTGTGTGTGTGTGTGTGTGTGTGTGTGTGTGTGTGTGTGTGTGTGTGTGTGTGTGTGTGTGTGTGTGTGTGTGTGTGTGTGTGTGTGTGTGTGTGTCAGATTTGGTGTTGACTTGGTGTGTGTGTCAGATTTGGTGTTGACTTGGTGTGTGTGTCAGATTTGGTGTTGACTTGGTGTGTGTGTCAGATTTGGTATTGACTTGGTGTGTGTGTCAGATTTGATGTTGCCTTGGTGTGTGTGTGTCAGATTTGGTGTTGACTTGGTGTGTGTGTGTCAGATTTGGTGTTGACTTGGTGTGTGTGTCAGATTTGGTGTTGACTTGGTGTGTGTGTCAAATTTGGTGTTGACTTGGTGTGTGTGTGTGTGTGTGTGTGTGTCAGATTTGGTGTTGACCTGGTGTGTGTGTCAGATTTGGTGTTGACTTGGTGTGTGTGTCAGATTTGGTGTTGACTTGGTGTGTGTGTCAGATTTGTTGTTGACTTGGTGTGTGTGTCAGATTTGTTGTTCTCATAGTGTTGAAGTTTTTAATAGAGAATAACAATAACTATTTTTAAAGTGTGCTCATTGTGGCTCATTTTGCCAGCACGGGTCACATTCAGTGATTTGATGTTGATTTGTCATTTAGTGAAATGTTTCTCTCTTCTTGTGTTCAGACGCCTGTGATCTCACACTGGATCCAAACACAGCACACACTCTTCTCGTTCTGTCTGAGGAGAACAGGAAGATCACGTGTGTGAGAGAGGATCAGCCGTATCCTGATCATCCAGACAGATTTGAGTATGATACTCAGGTTCTGTGTGGAGAGAGTCTGACTGGACGCTGTTACTGGGAGGCTGAATGGAGTGGAGATTACGCTCGTATATCAGTGACATATAAAGGAATCAGGAGGAAAGGAGAGAAAGACTGTGTGTTTGGACTCAATGACAAATCCTGGAGTCTGCTCTGCTATATTAACAGATTCTCTGTCTGGCACAATAATAAAGAGACTGATATTCCTGCTGTCCCTTCATCCTCTAAGAGAGCAGGAGTGTGTGTGGACGTGTCGGCCGGCACTCTGTCCTTCTACAGCGTCTCTGACACACACACACTCACACACTTACACACACTCAACACCACATTCACTGAACCCCTCTACGCTGGATTTAAGCTTTATGATTATAACTCTTCAGTGTCTCTGTGTGACATTAAACAGCGTCCTGTGAGAAACACCAGAGATACACACACAACCAGGTGAGTGAAATATAATATAATATAATATAATATAATATAATATAATATAATATAATATAATATAATATAATATAATATAATATAATATAATATAATATAATATAAGATAACATAACATAATATAATATAATCGTGTTAGCATCATGTTAACAACAGGCTAAGCATGTTAACATAATGCTAGCAACAGGCTAATCGTGTTAACATCATTTTAGCAACAGGCTAAGCGTGTTAACATCATGTTAACAACAGGCTAAGCGTGTTAACATCTTGCTAGCAACAGGCTAATCGTGTTAACATCATTTTAGCAACAGACTAAGCGTGTTAACATCATGTTAACAACAGGCTAAGCGTGTTAACATCATGTTAACAACAGGCTAATCGTGTTAACATCATTTTACCAACAGGCTTATCGTGTTAACATCATGTTAACAACAGGCTAAGCGTGTTAACATCATGCTAGCAACAGGCTAATCGTGTTAACATCATTTTAGCAACAGACTAAGTGTGTTAACATCATGCTAGCAACAGGCTAATCGTGTTAGCATCATGCTAGTAAACATACTAATTGTGTTAATATCATACTATAAACATGCTAATCATGTTAAAATAATGCTAGCAAACAGGCCAATCGTGTTACCATAATGTCAGCAAACTTGCTAATTGTGTTATCATCATGCTAGTAAACATGCTAATTGTGTTAGCATCATACTATAAACATGCAAACAGGCTAATCGTGTTAGCATAATGCCAGCAACATGCTATTTGTGTTAGCATCATGGTAGAAACATGTTAATCGTGTTAACATCATGTTAACAGGCTAATCGTGTTAGCATCATGCTAGTAAACATGCTAGTCATTTTCTGTTTGATCCGTGGCCTAGCCCGTAGTTGGAGAAATTGCTTCGAGAGCAGCCAAAGACGTAAAGGATGCAGCAGCAAACAGAAATGGGGAAAAGGGTTAACATTAACATCCCTCTTCTGAAACACGTGCCGTTATAGCTTACATAAGCTACCATTGTTTCTGTTGAGCTTGTATTAGACTCCAGGTCCAAATAAAAGAAAAGGGCGTTTTTACACTGAGCACTCCAGCATTCTGAGTATGAGACCGTCTCGGTTACGTATGGTAACCCTCGTTCCCTGAAGGAGGGAACGGAGACGTACGTCGGTAATACAGACGAATTGGGATCACTTCAGAGAGCCCCTATCAGCTTCGAGAACTTAAGAACAGGCCAATGAACAATTGGCGTGCGAGATTTGCATCTCGCGCTCCGCCCCGCGCCGCGGGTATAAACAGGAAGCGAGAGCCACGCACTGACGTTTTTCACTGAGGAGCCGACCAGTGACTCGGCCTGCAGTGATGGAAGGAACTGTGGCGACGGGACGTACGTCTCCGTTCCCTCCTTCAGGGAACGAGGGTTACCATACGTAACCGAGACGTTCCCTTTCAGTCGGTCACTACGACGTACGTCGGTAATACCAACAGAAAGCGCCACAGTTACTACCACTACCAGCGCCCAGCGAGAGCCCCTCAGACCCCGTTCTGAAGCGGGCGGGGAGATTCACGCCAGGAGAGTCATACTGCTGTTCCGCAAGACCCATTCAGCAGACTGTATTGGATAACGCTGGGAAAGCGTGCCCGAAGGACGCTGCGGGAGCCACATCATGCCCGGAGGGAGTTACCATGTGGAGAGAACACGTATGGGCTGGCCGTGGGCAGCACAACATACGATGTCCCAGGGGAGGCCCCGGCCTAATGCAGGCGGGGGACGACACCGAACTGAGACGGCAGAGAACTCTGCCAAGGGAAAGACACGAGCTCGCCGTAGGGAGCTGTACCGTGGAAAATACACGTATGGGACCGCCGTAGGGGTCACGACATACGGAACCCAGCCTGACACAAGTTCCACCAATGCATATGAGTGCCAGACCTGGCGTCGGACACTCCGCAACATCCGACTGCCGAGGGGTGCGGAGGACTCAACAGGGTTCGCCAATCCTGGGGAACTCGACTGGAGAAAATAAGCGCACGTATCCGTTCCAGGGGAAGGGAATGGCGCAGCAAGCCGACACTAGAACGGGCACTTCAGTGAAGCTGACTATGGGAAGCGAGCACACGAGAAGCCACCGGCTCTACACGCAGGCTATAAAACCTAGCGAACGTGTTGGGTGTCGCCCAGCCCGCAGCTCTACAAATGTCAGTCAGCGAGGCGCCATGAGCCAGCGCCCAGGAAGAAGCTACACCCCTGGTGGAGTGAGCTCTAACCCCGAGCGGGCAGGGCACGTCTTGGGATTCATACGCCAAGACGATGGCATCCACTATCCAGTGGGCCATCCTCTGCTTGGAGACAGCCTTTCCCTTCTGCTGTCCTCCGTAACAGACGAAGAGCTGCTCTGAGGTCCTGAAGCTTTGCGTTCTGTCCACGTAAGTCCGGAGAGCACGGACGGGTCAGAGAAAAGCTAGGGCTGGGTCTGCCTCCTCCGAAGGCAGCGCTTGCAGGCTCACCACTTGGTCCCGGAAGGGAGTAGTGGGAACCTTGGGCACATATCCAGGCCGGGGTCTCAGGGTCACCTGAGAATCACCCGGCCCGAACTCCAGGCACGATTCGTCGACCGAAAAAGCCTGCAGGTCCCCTACCCTCTTAACTGAGGCCAATGCAATCAGGAGGATTGTCTTTAGAGACAAGATCTTAAGCTCTACTGACTGTAAAGGCTTGAAGGGCGCCCTCTGCAGTGCGGTCAGCACCAGAGTCAAGTCCCAAGAGGGTATAGAGGAAGGGCGAGGAGGATTTAGTCTCCTCGTTCCCCTCAGGAACCTGACGATCAGATCATGCTTGCCTAAGGACTCACCATTAACGAGGTCATGGCTTGCGGCGATAGCGGCAACATATACCTTGAGGGTGGAGGGAGACAGCCTTCTCTCCAACCCGTCTTGAAGAAAAGATAGCACAGATCCGATCGAACATTTCCGGGGGTCTTCTCGGCGAGAAGAGCACCAGTCGACGAACAGGTTCCACTTCAACGCATATAGCCGTCTCGTAGAGGGGGCTCTGGCGGAAGCGATGGTGTCGACTACCGCTTGCGGTAGGTCACCTAGAACCTCCGCGTCCCGTCCAGGGACCAGACATGGAGTTTCCAGAGGTCTGGACGCGGGTGCCATAGGGTGCCCCGTCTCTGAGACAGAAGGTCCTGCCTCAGAGGAATGGGCCAAGGAGGTGCTGTCGCGAGGAGCACTAGTTCCGGGAACCACGTCCTGTTGGGCCAGTACGGAGCTACCAAGAGGAGATGCTCCTCGTCCTCCCTGACCTTGCACAGTGTCTGTGCAAGAAGGCTCACTGGGGGAAATGCATATTTGCGCAGAGCCCGGGGCCAGCTGTGTGCCAGTGCATCCGTGCCGAGGGTCCCCTCGGACAGGGAATAAAACAACTGGCAGTGGGTCGTGTCGTGGGTGGCAAACAGATCGATCTGTGCGGCCCCAAAGCGACTCCAAATCAGCTGGACCACCTGGGGGTGGAGTCGCCACTCTCCGGGAAGCACTGGCAACCGTGACAGCTCGTCGGCCGCACGGTTGAGCAGGCCCGGAATGTTAATAGCACGAAGGGACCTCAGATGCTTCTGACTCCACAGGAGGAGATGGCGGGCGAGTTGGGACAAACGGCGGGAGCGTAGACCACCTTGTTTGTTGATGTACGCAACGGCCGTCGTGCTGTCCGTCCGGACCAGAACGTGCTTGTCTTTGAGTGACCCTTTGAGGCGGCTGAGAGCAAGACGAACTGCCAGGAACTCTAGGCAATTGATATGCCATTGCAGTTGGGGCCCCGTCCACAGACCCGATACTGCAAGCACGTTGTACGTGGCACCCCAACCCGTGGGTGAGGCATCCGTGGAGACAACATGATGCCTGGACACTTGTTCTAGAGGCACTCCTGCCCGTAGAAATGAAGGGTCCGACCACGGGGTGAGGGTTTGGCAGCATCTCGGCGTCACTTGGACACGGAGGGACCCGCTGTGCCACGCCCATCTCGGGACTCGGTCGTGTAGCCAGTGCTGAAGCGGTCTCATATGGAGCAGCCCTAGCGGCATTACTGCGGCTGCTGCTGCCATATGCCCCAGGAGCCTCTGAAAATGTTTCAGTGGAACCGCTGTACTGCGTTTGAGCGTACTCAAGCAGCTCAGCACCGACTGGACGCGCTCCTCTGTGAGGCGCGCAGTCATGGCGACCGAGTCGATCTCCATCCCGAGAAAAGAGATCCTCTGTACGGGACAGAGTTTGCTCTTCTCCCAGTTGACCCGAAGACCCAACTGACTGAGGTGCCGGAGCACCATGTCCCTGTGTTCGCACAACTGCTCCCGCGACTGGGCAAGAATCAGCCAGTCGTCGAGATAGTTGAGGATGCGAACACCACGCTCTCTCATGGGAGCAATGGCCGCCTCCGCGACTTTCGTGAAGACACGGGACGACAGGGACAGCCCGAAGGGCAGGACTTTGTACTGGTACGCCCGTCCGTCGAAAGCAAAGCGTAGAAACGGTCTGTGTCGAGGGAGAATCGAGACATGAAAGTACGCGTCCTTCAGGTCGATCGCTGCAAACCAATCCTGGGGACGGATGCATCTGAAGATGCGTTTCTGGGTTAACATTCGGAACGGCATCCTGTGGAGGGAGCGGTTCAGGTAACGCAGGTCCAGGATCGGTCGTAACGCGCCACCTTTCTTGGGTACAATGAAGTACGGGCTGTAGAACCCGGACTTCATATCGGCTGGAGGGACCGGCTCTATCGCGTCCTTCGCCAATAGGACAGCGATCTCCGCCTGAAGCACCGGGGCGCCCTCCTTCGGTATAGATGTGAAGTGGACACCCCTGAACTTCGGGGGACGCCGGGCGAACTGAATCGCATAGCCGAGTCTGATGGTGCGGATGATCCAGCGAGACGGGCTGGGGAGCGCTAGCCAGGCCCCCAGAGACCGAGCAAGCAGGATCATCGGCACCACGGACGTACCCGGAGCGGGGCAGCGCAGCGGAACGCAGGGGCCCCAGGACGACATGGGAGTGGTCCGTGCAGGGGTCTGGGTCTGACACACGACCTACATCCGCTGAGGGGACGGGCGAGCGTGGGGAGGCACTTTGTGTGCGTCCGCACAACCGACGCCCCCTGTTGGCGAGGAGAGAGGTGTCTGAGGGGTACGAGGCATGGTAGCGTCGCATACCGCCAGACGCGCTCTCTTGGCACCCAGAGATGTTAGAAACCGCTCTTTTATTGAAAATTTGGGTGCCACTGGCACTGGGGCCAGTGGCGGATCAGAAAAATAAATGGGGTTCCCCCGGCCCTCCACCGGGGGACGGAGTGGTGCTGCAGCCATCTCCTGAAGAGCAGTTTCCTCCATCTCTGGGCGGCCCGTCTCAGGGTCTCTTCCGACGGCGCTTGCCACCTGGCTTGGCAGCGGCCTGAGCGGGCTGGACGTTCTTCCCGCGACCGGCTCCACGCCCACGGCCGGTGGAAGGCTGCTGCTGGGCTGGGGCGGGAGCGGGGGCGGCCGCAGGAGGACGTCCTCGGCGACGGCAGGCTGAGGTGCTGCAGCCGGCGGCTGGGTGGAGGCAGCAGCGGGCCGCCGGTGCAGGATATGTTTGATGGCCTCCGTCTGCTTCTGGGCGGCCGAGAATTGCTGGGCGAAATTCTCGACCGCGTCGCCGAACAACCCGGCCGACGATATGGGGGAGTCCAGGAACCGGTTCTTATCAGTCTCCCTCATGTCGGCCAGGTTGAGCCAGAGATGCCGTTCCTGGACCACTAAGGTGGACATCGCCTGACCTACGGAACGGGCGGTAACTTTCGTCGCCCAGAGGGCGAGGTCCGTCGCCGCCCTGAGCTCCCGGAGGAGCTCTGGGTCAGACCTACCCTCGTGCATGTCCATGAGTGCCTGGGCCTGGTGCACCTGGAGCAACGCCATGGCATGCAAGGCAGACGCGGCCTGTCCGCAGGACCTGTAGGCCTTCGCAGTCAGACTGGACGAAAGCCTACAAGCTTTGGACGGGAGACGAGGATCACCACGCCACTCGGAGGCGGTCGCCGGACGCAGCTGCATCGCGACGGCGCGTTCGACTGGCGGGATCCTCACGTAACCCTTGGCCTGTCCACCGTCAAGGGTAGTGAGGAGGGAGGAGCCTCCAGGTCTGTTTCTGGCACTGAAGGGTGTCGTCCACGACCTGGAAAGCTCCTCATGCACCTCCGGGAAGAATGGCACTGGGGCGGGACGCTGAGAACCAGCGCGACCCCCCCCCCCAGAAACCTATCATCCAACCTAGAAGGTTCGGGACGTGGTGGAGGGTTCCACACAAGCCCGACCTTTTCGGCGGCCCGGGAAAGCATAGCCGTCAACTCGGGGTCCGACTCAACCGTTGCCACTCTCCCAGAGGGAGGCAGTACAGCTGAGTCCTCATCCTCCGAGGACTGGAACTCCCCCTCCGATGCTGCGATCGACATCTGCTCATCCGCGGGCGCTCCGAAAGAGATGACTGGGCGCCCGTGGGCGGGACCAGCGATCTCTTCCGGTGGCGCCACCGGCAGCGGTGCTTGTGAGGGTTCAGGGACCTGCGTAGGGACACTAGGCGGGTTTGTCCTGAACGTTATCCTCAGATCACCCCGGTCATCCGTCGAAGTAGGTCTATCCTGGTTAGGGATAGCTCTAGATCGAGGTATGGGGAGGGGGACTCCGCCTTCCCGGAGGTAGGTGAGTCTTGATCTAAGCACCGCAATAGTCATGTTCCCGCAGTGAGAACACGAGCTATTCACAAACGCTGCCTCAGCGTGCTGTAAGCCCAGGCACGCGATGCAGTGAGTGTGGCGGTCAGCGGGCGAGAGGGAACGACCGCATCCAGAAACGCACGGGTGGAATGACATCTTGAAAAAGACGCAGTCACACCCGTGTTGCTCTTTTTGTGAGGAAACGCTCTTTTAAGAGAGTGCTGAAGCACCCAGGGAAACCGCGGCAACACACAGGGGATAGTGCAGCCTGTGTTTGCACTCAGAAAAGGAACGCCCACCGATACCAACAGGTTTTGCTGTGACAACAGCAGTTGTTCCTCGCAGCTTTTGAGTTCGCGGTCCCGCTGGAAAGTGCCGTCACACCAACACACGATCCTCTTCTCTCTGTCCTTGTAGTTTCTCTTTCGCTGAACACACAGGAAAGCAGTCTGCAACTTCAAACGCCGGTTCGGCTCCGAAGTGAATGACGTCAGTGCGTGGCTCTCGCTTCCTGTTTATACCCGCGGCGCGGGGCGGAGCGCGAGATGCAAATCTCGCACGCCAATTGTTCATTGGCCTGTTCTTAAGTTCTCGAAGCTGATAGGGGCTCTCTGAAGTGATCCCATTTCTTCTGTATTACCGACGTACGTCGTAGTGACCGACTGAAAGGGAAACATAGTTCCCAGTTTCCCCACAGCGCTGGTCAACTTGACAAATGCAGACGATCTTAGAAAAAAAGAGAACCTGACGCTCAAGAAGGAAACTCGGCGGTTTCAGATCTGGAGAGTGACACACACACACACACACACACACACACACACACACACACACACACACACACACACACACACACACACACACAGTGGGAACCCTAACCCTAACCCACACTTAGATGAATAAATCCTGTAGTATTGTTCATTCATTGTTGGTTAACTAATGCTAACACAAATGAAACCTTATTGTAAAGTGTCAGCATTTCTTAATAAAGTAAGTTGGCCATAGGAGTGTAAAATGAATGTGAAAGTTAAGGAATCTTACACTGGTCAAACTAGGCTACTGTACTGTAGATGTTTGAGTTATGTTGAAGTGTTTGGGACATGGCTTTTTATCAGGCTCTAAACGTTTATTCAAATATGTATTTAGATTTATCGGCCAATATATCGTTATCAGCTTTCAAATATAAAGAATTATCGGCATCGGCCAAAATCTTCATATCGGTGCATCCCTAAAAATTACATTTCAAATGACATTCAAAATATTATTCTGGAGATGAAATGTTATATTAAATGATTCTTTTTAAGTTTTTGACCAACATGAACATGATCAACTTATTGGTATCGCCAGAATTACAATGTTCATTAATGTTCTTCTAGAAAAGTTTCAGTATATAAGTGCAGAAATCTGATTATTTGTGGTGTACTTCAATAATGAGGCAAGGCACGCATTTTTACTGCTTTATCAGTGAGGACTGGCCAACACGTGAAACATAACATGAGGGCATTACAGACTCAACTTTCTATATATGACATGCGCAGAAGATACACAAGCTAACTATGGCAAGTCTTCAGGGTCAACCTTAATGCACATTTTAATAGTATTAAATACACCACATTACCTCCCCTTTAAAATTAAAGGTAATCTCCACATGGTGCATAAACATATCACCAACCTGAACTACACCTCTTACACAGAATAGTAATTTCACTCCTGTTAATTAAATGAAACATGTTTAACCTTGCAATAAACTCAACCCTCTTTAGTAACTGAACAAGTCCAATATTACACTATATTTAATCTCTGTAACGTGACGGTCGCTTAGTTATGCGCTCTGAGCGCCTCAAAGTCACTGTCTCTGGATCAGACAACTTGGGCTGGTCCAACGTACAAGGTGGTATGGCAGGTGCTGCGGAGACTGGCTCAGCAAAGTCACTCTCCTGCTCAGCTGACTGAGTTGCTCCTTGAGGCTCTGGGTCTGAAACGCCCTGAGGGTATCGAGGTCGCAACTGGTCTCCGTGACGCCTGTACACTTGGTCAGTTAACTTTCCCTGCACCCGGTACGACACCGGACCTGTTTGTTGTGTAACTACTCCTGGAATCCATTTGGGTTTATCCCCTGCGGTATTGCGTAGATACACAGGATCATCACATCAAACTGTCTCTCGGCAGCCAAACTGTCATGTTCCTCCTTCTGCTGATAATGCCTCCTTCTCACCCTCATGGCGATGTTAGGCTTTAGAAAGTCCAGCCGCGAACGCACATCTCTTCAGGTGCAAATCTGCAGGTGACTCTCCAGTCACTCTATTGGGAGTTATGCGATATCACAGTAGGAAATGTGAGACTTTGTCCTCAACACTCAAATCCTCTCCATCCAGCTTCTTCATGCCTGCCTTGAATGTGGCAACATACCTCTCAGCGAGGCCATTGGTAGCTGGATGCCTCGGTGCCCCAGTTGTGTGAAGGATACCGTTCCTTTTCATGAACAGCTGAAACTCATCTGACATGAAGGTCGTGGCGTTGTCTGTGACAATTTGCTCCGGTAATCCATATGACACAAAAAGTCTCCGAAGCCTTGAAATGGTTGCGGAGGACGTTATTTTCGCCATCTTGAAAACCTCCAGCCACTTAGAGTATGTGTCTACAACAATCATAAACATGTGACCCATGAACGGACCTGCAAAGTCAATGTGGAGCCTCTTCCAAACCTCTCCCGGAAACTCCCAGGGGTGCAGAGGAACTAGGCGCGGCATACGCTGCTCCAACTGGCACCTGTCACACTCACTGGCACCTGTCACTGTCACACAGGTCTTTTCAACGTCCATGTCTATGTAAATTTCCATCCATTAGCCCAAAAACCGGATACTAATGACTTGGTCAAAAGAAATTCTGCGTGTAAGCCTTTTCAGCCTTTCGGTGAAGTTCTCTTAATTTATTGATATCTCATTTTAAATCTGACTCCATTAATAATTTTATCTGACTCCAATTCTAAGTGCCTCCATAAAGTGTGCTACATTTAGAGTTTATCAGCTGATTTTACGATTAGTTGCGATTTAATTTAGATTGTTGATTTTCTTTGTATCTTCCTAGTTTTCATATTCGTTCATCGAGAGACCCAATATCGCAGAGAGACATGACGTGTCCGGACTGCGTGCTCACGGGCACAAAACGGTTACTTCTGTAATTAATCAGAGGGTGCAGAGTGAATATTTTACCTTTAAGTGGTTGCACATGCTCACTCAACAAAAAGTGTAATTTTAGTAATATTCACGGACTACAACTTGCTAACCCAGTGATAGTCAGGAATCGGAATATCGCACACGCTGCGCCCCATGCTTCAGTCGTGGCGTCATCGGTGTGATCTATCATAACCCTAGATTTTGCGGTAATAAAGGAGTATACATCGATCCATACAAGAATAATGATTTCGGAATCATACAAGATAAATCAAGATTAACATTTATTTTGGCCAGACAGGAAAAGTAAATAAGTAAACAAGAATCCATGGTACACAACTGATCAGCGTAAAAACATAAAACACAATTGCAAAGTAATATGAAAATAATTTAAAAGAGTCATCATGTCTGGCACAATACATGCAGTTTGCACCGCACGGGGGGTTCTGACTACAGAATATTCCCCCTGAGAGTTAGATTATCCAGCCTTAAATACTTCAACTAGAACAAAAGGTTTGTAAATATTTGCAACACCCCCACCTGGTTTTGGGGGAGTGGATCAGATATCTTTGGAGAAATTCCTCAAAAGGAGGACTGAATTCTCATTAGTTTTCCAATCTTTCTAATACTACTAGTGACTGCAGTGAAACTGAGACCATTTTACCATTCGCACTGAGACCTTTAAAAAGACATCAAACATGAAAGGTATAAAACAATAGATTTACAAGATACATCATCACTGGTATATCTGCATTTGGTGACTTGAAACCAGGACAAGGAGAGGGCAAAATGGGGAGGGGGGAGGAATGTTTGTCAGGGTGTTGTCACAGTTTCTGTGAGATCTTTCTCTCAAGATTAGTGACTTTTATTGTTCAATTACTGAGGTGTGTATCTCAGCTTTTGTCGTAGCACCAAAACCGACTCTTACATCTACATGTGGCCACTAGACATATTGCCTTGCAATGGTCTTCATCTTTACAATGCCAGGGTGTCCGCTGTGGATCTGCTTAAGCACAACCCTGTTCAACAGATAGCTCCTCTTTTTTTTGTAGAACACTTTCAGTTCTTCTGATACTTCTTTTGGCCACCCTTCCATGATGTATCTGTGCAGCATAGATAGCTCTGCATCTGTGCGTGTTGCCTTGGAAATCTGTTTTGCACTCAGCGGTACATCTTCCAGGTGTTCACAGATTAGTGCATGTAGGTATGCTGTCACTGTCTCTGTTCCTGCGTCCGTAGTTTCCGGCAGTGGTACACGAGACAGACCATCTGCGTTGCCGTGATCTTCTGACTGGCGGTAGATTATGTGATAATCATAAGCAGACAGTATAATAGCCCACCTCTGTACACGCGCTGCTGCCATTGTTGGAAGTCCTTTATGTTCTCCAAACAGCGTGAGCAGGGGTTTATGATCGGTGATCAAGTTAAACTTCCGCCCCCACAGATACTGGTGGAATTTCTTTACTCCATACACCAGGCTCAATGCCTCTTTTTCAATTTGTGAATAATTCTTCTCCGCCGGTGAGAGCGTACGAGAAGCATAGGCTATTGGATGTTCTTGTCCATCAGGTGTTGTGTGCTGAATAACAGCTCCAATTCCGTATGCTGAAGCATCACATGCAAGAGAAAGCGGCAGGCTCGGATCATAGTGAACTAACACCGGGTCACTGGCTAACATTTCTTTGCACCTATCAAAAGCGCTCTGCTCCACTTTACTCCACCCCCATTTTGTTTGGTCCTTCAGCAGTCTGTAAAGTGGGGCCAAAACAGTACTTTGCTGAGGCAAAAAACGACCATAATAGTTCACTAACCCTAGGAAAGCTCTGAGCTCTTTGATGTTTGTGGGTGTTGGAGCATCATGCACGGCTCTGACCTTATCTATAGAAGGATAAACTCCTTTCCCATCCAACATGTGACCTAGGTACTCGATTTGTGTTTTCCCGAAGTCACACTTTGCTTTTTTTTTTTCTCTCTCGCCATTTTCTTGCAGCCGCTGTAGAACTCTGTCCAGGTTCATCAGATGCTCCGTTTCGTCCCTGCCCATCACCAGCAGGTCATCCAAATAGACCACAACGTTGAGGTCCTTCATCACGTTCTCCATGATCCTTTGGAAAATATTGACAGCAGAATTAATGCCAAAGCAAAGCTGATTGTACACAAACAGTCCTTTATGCGTGTTCACCGTTGTATACTTTTTTGACTCGTCATCCAGAAGGACTTGTTGGTAAGCGGCTGCCAGGTCAATTTTGGAAAATATCTTTCCCCCACATAATGCTGCCAGAACCTCTTCAATGCGTGGTAATGGGTATGTTTCAGTGTTTGTAGCCATGTTCACAGTTACCTTATAATCGCCACACAAGCGGAGTCCTCCGTCCCGTTTGGTTACAGGGATCACTGGAGCAGCCCATTCGCTGTGCTTCACAGGGCTGATGACACCATCTTTTTCCAGGTGCTCCAGTTCTTTTTCTACCCTTTCTTTCATTGCGAAGGGCAGGACACGGGCTTTGTGAAACCTTGGAACTGCGTCAGGCTTTACAGAAATTGCTGCTTTAATGTCCTTTAGTGTCCATAACTCGTCTTTGAAAACATCAGCATATTTATCCAACACATCTTGGATTGACTTGGATTTAGTTGTTGGGTGTGAAACGTTTTCTGTGACTTTTTTAATTACTTTCCAGTTCAGCTTGATTTGATCCAGCCATTCACGCCCACACAGCGAAGGACCGCCACCCGCCACTACTATGAGCGGTAGATCAGCAATCTGATTTTCATAAGTCACTTTTGCAATGAACTGTCCTTTCACTGGAATGGTTTCTCCTGAATAACCCTTCAGCATGACGCTGCTGCTCTCCAGTGGCACATGTGAGAATGACTGCTCATACACATTTTCTGAGATAATGCTGACTCCTGCTCCTGTGTCAATTTCCATCGGCACTTTTTTTCCATTTACATCGAAAATTGCCCTGTATGGCCGTCGGCCAGCATCACTTGCACTGAACACAGAAAACATCAGAATGTCATCTTCTATCTCGTCAGCCTGTACGTAGCCTGTCATTGCTTCTTCTTTTCGCTCACTGTTTCTCTTTCCCTTTTTCTCCAGCCTCTCACGTGTCCGCACCCCCGTCCTGCATGCTTTCTGAATATGCCCGACCTTGCCACATTTATGACACTTTGTTTTTGTAGTAACAATCACTGGCGCTATGATTCTTTCCTTTACATCTATAGCACCCTTCTTGTTTTGCAGGTGAGTGCCATCTCCCCTTTACCTTGTGAACAGCGGTGACATCATCACCTTTCCGCAACTGCTGCGCATCCCGGTGGGCTGTCTCCATGTTAACAGCCAGCTCCACAGCTCTCGCAAAAGTCAGCCTATCCTCTGAGAGCAATTTGCGCTGACATGCCTCAGAACTGACTCCGCTGACAAATCCATCACGTAGAGCTTCATCCAGCTTGTCCCCGAAATCACAATTCACAGCGAGCTGGCGCAGCTCAGCAGCATACTCCGTCACTGTCTGGCCGCTTTTCTGGACATATTTACGGTACCTGAAACGCTCAGCGATGACCAATGGTTTAGGTTCATAATAATCTTTTAGGATGGTCACAATCTGATTAAAAGTTTTGTCCTTTGGCTTGTCAGGCTGGACTAGGTTGCGTAGAAGGCCATATGTTGCTGCGCCGACCGAGCTCAATAATACTGGAACTTTCTTTCCATCATCGACACTTTGAGCTTCGAACAGCAACTCCATGCGCTCGATGTATGCAGAACACATTTCATGCTCAGGCTTGAACTCGTCCGGTCTTTGGGAAAAGTGCGCCATTTCACGAACTCAACCGATTATCCTCGTCGCCAATTATGTGGTGTACTTCAATAACGAGGCAAGGCACGCGTTTTTACTGCTTTATCAGTGACGACTGGCCAACACGTGAAACATAACATGTTTGGAGATGGAGTTCACTGCATTCATTGGCTGTGAAACGAGGCGTGGACAATGCCACCTCGCCTCAAAATATCCCGCTTCACCACAGTTAAAAACACTGATTTATAGAATACTTGAGACATTATTCAACATGTGCTTATTGATGGAGAATATAGAGTTCATGTCCACTAGTTAAACATAGAGCCTACATAAAAATAACTTGACAATGATGAGCGAAAAGCATCTCACTCGTTCATTCTGTCTTCTTCTGGTTCTCCACAGGTTCTCTGAGCCCAAACCTTCTGGGCTCAATATTCAGCCGCTGCTGAACTGTCAGTCTTGTGTCCATATCACTGATTCTGATCCGTGGGTTCAGATTGAGCCGTCAGCCTGTACAGATGAAGGGTCAAAGTTCAGGGTCAGCACTGACCCAGGTCGTTATGAGTGTGTCAGGACCAGAATGCGATGGGTCTGTGACTGTAACGTCACCCTTCAGTACCGTACCGTAGATGGACACTTCCTCAACACAGAGCTGAGGAGACTGCAGTGCCATCGAATCGCTCCAGTGATGGACGTGACGGTGATCTCAGGGAAACTGGAGGAAGTTCATCTGCCCCATTACGCCTGTTTAGGAGAGTCTGACCCCTCTCTCAAAGATGCTGTGAAACTCCTCACCGTAAAAGCCGAGGGAATAACCACAGAACCTGTGCAGTTGACCCGATTCCATGCTAAGATTGTCCAACCATCCTTCTCTCTTATAACATTGATTATAAGTTGGATAATGCGAGTGGATGAACACTGTGATCTTCTTCTCTACATGCCTTCTAAAGATCCTCTCATTCTACATGTCTACATTTTTCCATTTGATGAGTGTGAAAAAGAAAAAGTTGAGAAGGATGAAAAATCAAGTTCCCCAATCAAGTATCCCAGACCTGACCGGCCATTTCGGATGCAAACGCCACACTTTCTTGCCGCTCCTGGTGCCTCTATCGATCCCAAAGAAGGGATCACATTTAGAAGAGAAACTCCCCCAAACTTCTTCAAGGTCAACACACGTCTGGAGAATGATCTTCAGATGACTCTTACTAGAGAAGAGGATCAGAAGACTGTCTGGATTCCAACAATTAAGAAAAATGAACTTGATCTGATTCATCCTAAGAGAGACGAGCCGCTTCTGAATAGTGAGACAGGTAAAGCACAATTTTTGATAACCATTGGTCAGATCTCATTCAGGGGGTTAGAAATGTCCAGATCATTGCAGATAAACTGCATCAGCAGGAACTAGTTCATGAGGAACAATATTCAGAAATCACACAGAGTTCAACCAGTCAGGAGAGTATGAGAAAGATCTGTGACGTGACGCAATAACAGAGATGCTGTGAAAGCTAAATTAGTCAGAATGCCGGCTTACCATTGGCCAATGCTGTTCATGTGAGCACCATGACACATACATGTGTTGCTGATGCAGGAGCCAGCCAATAGTGAGCCGTCGTTCTGCTGTAGAACTTGGAAGTTTGGCACTGACACACACAAGAAGAAATAGTTGAATAAAGTCGTTACTATGTTTTTTTTTTGTGTGTTTTGTCGTCACTTCATATCATTAACGTTGAACCACTGGAGTCACATGGAGTATTTTAACAATGTGTTTACTGCCTTTCTGGATCTTGAAAGTGTTAATAAAAAATTGCTGTCTGTAGAGGAGTCAGAAAGCTCTCATATTTCATCAGAAATAATTTATGTTCCGATAAACAAATTAATGACAGTATTTTCATTCTGGGGGAATTAACCCTTTAAATAGGCCCTTTACATGTCTCTTTGAAACCAAATCTTCCGCCATTGTCTTGTCAGTCAGCTCCTCACTCTTGTGATTAATGAGATCTGACTCCTGCTGCTGATCTGTGCTGCGACTCTCGTTCGGCTCACGCTGCATTAAGCAGACATGTTCAGTGTTTCATTGTAGTCTGTTCTGAATTAAATCATTTTATTACTATAAAAATATCAAAATGACGGTGGGCAAGTGATGTACAGAAACCGGTAACACGGTTAACACCAACTGTCACAGCAAACCTACTTTATACCAGTGGTAATGGACTAACAAAACTCTAATTTTGAACAGTTTTTACTGTACCGCTACCAACATATTTTTTTTTATGAACCCTTGAAGTTTCTATGGGGCAATATATTAGATTAGATTAGATTAGATTAGATTAGATTAGATTAGATTCAACTTTATTGTCATATTATCATTCTATTGCACAATCAGCCCATTTACGGTGCTGTTTCTATAGAGGTGCGTCAAAGCTAAACATGCAGGCTTTATTCTAGTGGTAATGGACTAACGAAATCCACATTTTGAACAGTTTTTACTGTACCAATATATTTGAATTTATTTCACAACACTGTTTCTTGTGGACACGTAAATTATGCATTAAAGCTAAAATTTGGGCTTCCTACTACAATATTACAACAATATTACACATTTTAAACCACTTTTACTGTACCAGGCTTTAAAATTACACAGCTTTAAATGATCACAGCTATAAAGGAATTTGCCAATGCTTTAAAAATATGGGTACTACAGTAATATATCCAACATTTGGATTTTGTTGGACCATTACCTCTGGTATAGATTCCTTAACTTTAACGCACCCTATATAGTGGGTGAGAAAGGGAGCATTTTCCGGTGTTTTGTGGCTTTTCTGTTGTGTTGTGCACTACTGGGCCACCATAGTTACTTCTAGGGCTTTAACTAATGTTTATTTTGATAATCGATTATTACTCTTGTGTGAGTTTCTGAGAAATCACTGACAGAAGAGTTTGGAGGAGATGCCTTTGAGAGACGAGACCTGATCTGATCGCAGCTTCATCATTTAAATAACTTTTAAGTCCTTAGATCCATGAGTTTAGAGTGAAAATACTGAAGGTCTTTTTCTTTTTGTCCTGCTGAAGTGAATCAGCGAAGGCGTATAGCATCTGTTAAAGAGCTGTTGATGAAGTCACTGATGGATCTAACAACAGCTGATCTGAAGGTCTTTCAGTGGCTCTTGAAGAATAATGAACACATTCCAGCTTCTGAAATGGAGAACGCAGATGTCTTACACACAGTGGACAAGATGGTGGCACGTTTGGGACCAGAAGCTGTGAAGATCACAGTGGACATGCTGAGGAAGATGAACCAGAATCATCTGGCTGAAGAGTTAGAGAACAAACACAAGGAAGGTAATGTTTGAAAATGAAGTTGAAATGTTTTTCATTGTTAGGAGTGAATGTTTAGTACTGTGATGGATTCAATGTGAAGAATGAAGTAATTGTTAGACTCAGACGTTCCTCTTTGCTCATCTGATGTGTTTGTGTGATCTGATGTCACTTTCATTGGGTTTCATCTTTCTCTCACAGCTCAGACTGAGGCAGTATGAAGGCTTCTTCCACTTGCTGATTCAAGACAGATCGAGGGTAAGTAATGATCACTGTCTGTACAGGATAATACATATTTACCCCATGATCATATTTAAATCATGGACTTAATCTCATGTAGTTACAAAAGACAATATGTGCAAGTATCAGTTAGAGGGCCAAGTGTTCATTAAATGGTTTATGAGCCGTTAAAAGCATTATTAAAGCTCTTTGTTGTGTAAAACAATGGCTTATAACTTTTAACCAGTTTGTGGCACTGTCACCAAATTTGTATTGTCAGGGCATGATTAACAGATCCAATGAATGCTCTAATGCTGCATAAAGACGACACAACTTTAAAGGGATAGATCATTGAGATTTCTGTCCCTCCAATGACAGCTACACAAAAAACAATTTGATGCTTCAAAAAGTGTATTAAGAACTTGTAAATCTAATCCATATGAATGGAGCGGTTTAGTCCAAAGTTTTCTGAAGAGACTCGATCACTTTATTTGATGAACAGATTGAATTTAGACTTTTATTCACAAATAAACATTCATCAACGCACACATCAGTTATGGTAAACAGAAGCTCCAACTGATGAATGTTTAAATGTGAATAAAAGCCTAAATTTATATGTTGTTCATATAAAGCGGTCATGTCTCCTCATAAAATTTGGACTAAATCACTCGATTAATTTTACGATTTCTTTATGAACTTTTGGAAACATCAAAGTGGTAGTTGAGTCGCTGTCAATGAAGAGACTGCAATCTCTCAGATTTTATCAAAAAGATCTTCATTTGTGTTCTGAAGATTGTTGTGAACTTCAGTTGTTTGTTGAAGAATAGACCAGGAGACGTCGGATCAAGACAGAATTATTCTTTTAATGAGAACCTTCTGTGCTGCAGGTCGTCCGAAAACAGTCTGATTTCACAGCACAAGATAATGCAATTTATCTACATTTCATGGGAAGTGGTTCTACAGCAGAGGAGGAGACATTCAAACAAAGGAAATGCATATGTTGTGTAGGTAAAATACACACCCTACTATGAAATCCCTACCAGTCCCATTGAATCAGCATACCTATTCGTATGCTGATACTAGCCAGGCCAAAAAGCCATTAAAGTCTGGGCTCCCAAAAGGTGGGCTCTGACTCATTTAAAACACAATAGAGAATAACAGTTCTGGCAGGAAAGGAGACTCTTGTTAGAGCCTTTGAAGTCAGTAAAACAGGTCTGGGAGATTTGCGTAGCAGACTAATTCATCTGACATCATCATTTTTACCTAAAATCCTAAATGCAATGTACTTTCTAAAATTTGTAATCCCACAAGATGAACGAAAGTCTTACGAGTTTGGAATGACATGAGGGTGAGGAATTAATGACAGAAGTTTCATTTTTGGGTGAACTATCCCTTTAAGCCCAATTTTCACTGGGCGAGAGTTTTCTGGAGATCGCAGACAAAAGCCTAAAATATGAGGCAAATCGGTGCTCATTCGTGCATAGTGTGAATTATCAAAGACAAGATCTGAGAGAAATGCTGACGCGTCACAGATGCCCATGAAATATTTAGTAGGATAAATATCTTGAAGTGTGAAATGTGTTTTGACTGGAAATTACATTGATGATCTACAGCCAATTTTAGAGTTGTCGTCTCCCCGACCATTCGATTTTAATAAACACAATACTCAAATATCCTTTTGAGTTTCGGTTCATTTATAAGACGCTCCGTGCAATGCATGAGCGCACCGGCGCCTATTATAGGCTATTGTCTGCTATATTTGCTTCTCATTTATTAAATCCAAACAATTGGCTGATGAAACATTGATTAAAATTAAGATACAATTTATACAAAACTAAATTCACTTTAAAGAAAAGCTTTCTACAAAACAAAACTTAATGAAGTGGTCAAAATCATACCTGACCGACTCCGTGTCTTCTGACATATTGCACATCTTATGATGTGTCCTTTATTACTCGTGCTGTTCACTTTTCATAATCAACATAAATGAAATTAAATAATAACATTAGACTATAATATTTAAACATAAATATGAAACAAAATATGTTTTAATGGCTACAACAAGTTGTCTATTGAACACAAAACGTTTGACCGGTACTGTGTTTATAGCATCTGATCAGAAATTTGAGAACAAAAGCTTTATTGATGTGACACTAGGCTATTTTAAAGTAAACACTTCATAATCTGTCCAAAAAAGAAATCTTGTCTAAACAGTCTTGCGTCTATAACATATGTTGCAGCAGGATTCATATTTAAACAGTGTTTTACGGTTTAATATTCACAGACACAAACAGAATAAACTTCCCTCACAATTATCGGCTGAATCTGTTGCTCTCAGAAATAAACAGCTTTTCTTCTGAGGTAAATTATTCCAGGATTATTCCTCACCGTGTCTCAAAACGATGTAAAGTACATGCTCTAATCTTGATGTGTTTATCTGAGTTGATGTGGGCAGGGATACTCACATGAATCATGTCAGAATTTGAATCTCTAAAGAACGTGCACTCCATGGGTGTGGCTGAATTAGTGGATAATGAGACAATCGCGAACAACTGACATCTCTCTCTTTTCAAACAGATTACATAAACACAATATTTGCTTGCGATTTATTATTCACCTTATTTAAAGCTTGACATTTCAATATTTCTTTAGACATATGTCTCATGTTTGTGTGACAAGTATTCACTAAGTTACAGTTCATTATCTGAAGTGAATCATAAAAGACTTAATTGACTAAATCGGTTTTATCAATATTTTCATTTACCAAGAATAACTTACAACCGTCTCTAATCAATGTCAATTGAAATGATCCTCCAAAATATAGAAGGAAAGAAACAATTAACATCTTTCCTTTGTTCCCAGTCTTTCAAACTAATGGATCTCATTATCATTTCCTGTAGGTTTTACCTAGGTTTTACAGTTTCAAATCATGTCTTGAAACATGTCTGTTCATTATTAATTTGGTTTAGAAAAGTAATCTGGGGTGTTTTGTATTAATATATTTGCTTTGTTTTGTATAAGCTTGAGAAGCAGTTCGATCTTAGACAGAGAATCATCTCTGCCTCCACCTAAGCAGTCTAACTCTTAATTCAATTCAATTCAATTCAAATTTATTTGTATAGCGCTTTTCACAATACACATTGTTTCAAAGCAGCTTTACAGAAAGTGCATTTCAAAAATGTACATTGAAAAATGTTAGAAAGAGAATGTAAAAGAAAAATGTTAGAAAAAGTTAATCAATCATGTATTAATTTAGGCCATAACAACGCTGGCGTTGAGTCGTCTCTTCACAGGTGTTGGGTCGTCTCATCACAGGTGTTGGGGCATCTGAAGTCTCCATGAGAGGCTGGATACAAACTGGAGCTGATGAACTATTTACCTCGGGACTAGTGTCCCGAGATAACAACAGAAAAGCAGATGGGAAATAATTAGCATAGCTGCTGTTCAGAATATTAATGCTTTTGATCCGATTTAACTGTAGTATAAAAGGTAATTATAATGTGGATGCTTGGCTAAAGAGATGCGTCTTTAATCTAGTTTTAAACTGGGACAGCGAGTCTGAACCTCGAACAATATCAGGAAGACTATTCCAGAGTTAAGGAGCTAAATGTGAAAATGCCCTCCCTCCTTTAGTGGACTTAGATATCCTAGGAATGACCAGAAGCCTCGAGTTTAGTGATCTTAAAGAGCGCGATGGATTGTAGGGCGATAGAAGATCCATTAAATACACTGGAGCTAAACCATTTAGGGCTTTATAGGTCAGTAGCAATACTTTGTAATTGATATGGAACTTAATAGGTAACCAGTGTAGAGATGATAAAATTGGTGTTATATGATCATATTTTCTTGACCTAGTAAGAACTCTAGCAGCTGCGTTTTGGACTAACTGTAGCTTGTTTATTTATGATGCAGGACAACCAGCTAATAAAGCATTACAGTAATCTAGTCTCGAGGTCATGAATGCATGAACTAACTTTTCTGCATCAGAAATAGATAACATGTTACGTAGCTTAGCAATGTTTCTAAGGTGGAAAAATGCCGTTCTTGTAATATATGAAATATGATTTTTGAAAGACAAGTTGCAGTCTAATATAACACCCAGGTCTTTTACTGTAGTGGATAAAGTGACAGGACATCCTTCCAAGTTAAAGTTGTATTGTGAGAGGTTTTGTGGGCAGTTTTTTGGACCAATAAGTAATACCTCCGTTTTATCTGAATTTAATAGCAGATAATTACACGTCATCCAGTATTTAATATCTTCAACACACGCTGTCAGTTTAGATAATTTAGCGTTTTCATCTGGTCGTGATGAAATATATAATTGAGTGTCATCAGCATAACAGTGGAAATTAATTCCATGTTTTCTTATAATATTACCAAGTGGCAGCATATATATTGAGAATAGCAGAGGCACCCCATAGTCTACTGACGTTATCTTTGATTTTTCCCCATTTAGACAGACAAAATGGTAGCGGTCTGATAAGTACGATCTAAACCAGTTTAATGCCTGTCCCTGAACACCAGTGTAATTTTGAAGTCGATCTAATAGTATTTTATGATCTATAGTATCGAACGCAGCACTAAGATCGAGTAGAACTAGTATTGAGATACAGCCTTGGTCAGAAGCTAGAAGTAAATCAGTTGTGATTTTAACGAGCGCGGTTTCTGTGTTATGATGTGACCTGAATCCTGATTGAAATTTTTCATAGATATCATTTTCTTGCAAGAAAGAGCACAATTGAGCGGACACAACTTTTTCTAGTATTTTAGACATGAATGGAAGATTTGAAATTGGTCTGTAATTTGCTAGGTTATTATGATCTAATTGTGGCTTCTTAATGAGAGGTTTTATGACTGCCAACTTGAATATTCTTGGAACATGACCTAAAGATAAAGACGATTTAATAATATTGAGAAGATGCTCTTCCACTACAGGTAACAACTCTTTCAGTAGTTTAGTGGGTATTGGATCTAATAAACATGTTGTTGGTTTAGATGCAATGATAAGTTTATTTAGCTCTTCCTGTTCTATAGTTGTAAAGCGGCTTAAGAAGAGAAGGTCATGGTAACCCACGAGTAATGACTCAAGTGTTACTCTCTGTTACTATAACTGCATTCGTCTGCTATCTGTGGCTCAAGCGTCCATCGCTAGCTCTAAAATTATGTATTGGCATTAGCAATGGAGGCTTGGGTTTGCACTCAAGAGCGTTTTAAGGACAAAACCTGACAAATGACTTGAAATAAATCATCTGAACAATGTCTTGGTGTGGGAACTGTAATATAAGTGGAATAATGGACTCCGGTTGGTTGAATTATTATAAAATAATGCACACCCGAGGTGTAACAGCATTTCAGTCCAAACACAGCTGATAGTTTTAAAACCAGTATGGTGAGATCTCTTCCTCTTTGACATGTTATCCTCTTCCTCTTTCTCAAAGGCTCAACTCCAGAGGACATGAAACTGAAACCCATCATCCGTCACATCCAGGAGCCTGTACATCACATCCCCGTCTTCTGCTGGATCTCTCTCACTGTTCTTCAGCCTCTGCTGTGTGTGTGTGTGTGTGTGTGTGTGTGTGTGTCTGAGTGTGTGTATTGTGTGTGTGTGTGTGTGTGTGTGTGTGTGTGTGTGTGTGTGTGTGTGTGTGTGTGTGTGTGTGTGTGTGTGTGTGTGTGTGTGTGTGTGTGTGTGTGTGTGTGTGTGTTCATTGTCTGATGAAGAGCCATTAGGCTCAAATGTCACCTGTGCTGAGAACATCACACCCCTATGTTTTTATTTCAGGAGTTGTGCTGTGCCAACTTTTCTCTTACTTTTTGTACATACATTATGAAATGTATAATTTTACTATAAAGGATAATTGTGGTGAATATAATCCAGCTCTTTATTCATGTGATTACATTCCTCTGGTGAACTGCAATGAGGAACATTTAATATTTTCTTCATCTAATAAAAGGTGTTTTTTGTGAACTTTATTGTGTTGTGTCATAATTTAACATTAGGATATATTTGATATTTCACTGTATGGTAGACACTCTGAATAATGTGCTGTAAAGTGAGACTGTCATGGGATAATGCACAAAAAACTAATATTTTATTAATTTATGTTAAACTCAAATCCCCAGTGACATCATGCTTTAGCCCTGATGTAGGGTAAGTTGTGCCACTAGCACTATTTGTTTGTGCTTATGATCCTTTCCTTTATTTGTCCTGATAGAAGACAGCTGAAATATGATGTGTTATATAATAATGCTGAAGCACAGATATTGATTGTGATGTTTAGTGGATGCAAACATGGAATAATTCACGGAGTCATGGACTCGACGATTTGCACGTTTTTCATTCTGCTCTTTACAGGTTACAACCCCACACATCTTCAGGCTGAGAGCATCCTCCTCAGGTAAGGAATAAAAATACAATTACCATACATCACATCTCCCCTCTTAAGAAATAAATTCCCTTACAGAATAGTTTAAACAACGCATCTACTATTATTATTATTTTCTCAATTACACATTATAACTTAACTCAGTGTTGTTCCCATAAGCCATTAACTATAAACATCTTTTTACTCCTGAACTCTTCATGGAGAATAGAGTTTCGGTGGTCTAATCAGTCTACCACATCTTGATCTTTTGAATTGTTCTTGTCCACAGTTGGTGTTTCAGGTCTTTTCACTGGTGACAGTGCAGGTGATTGCACTGGAGTACTACTCTCTGCAGGCTCACTGTTTACTGAAGAACAGTCCTCCAACTCTAGAGAGCGTGGTTGTGGAAAAGTCATTCCTCTGGTTTTCAGCAGGTGTCGTCGATTCCTTCTGAACGTGTTTCCGTCAGGCCTTTAAATCACATATGATCTCGGTTGCCAGTTGTTTTTGACTTTTACTCTCACTTTCGATGGTAACTGTTTTGCTCCACAATCAAAGTAACTTTTCTGTTTCAGCTGTCTGTTCTTGATGTCTTTATGTACATTTCTGTACAGTTGTGGTCTCAGCAGCTTTTGATTTCAGTCTTCGACTCATAAGCGTCTGTGCAGGAGATAATTTCACACCATCCATAGGAGCATTTCTGTACTCCAATAGAGCAGTATATGGATCTCTTTGGCTCCCCTGTGCTTTCTTTAACAGGTTCTTGACTGTCTGGATTGCTCTTTCACTTTGACCATATGCCTGTGGAAATCCAGGACTCGAGCTGGCATGTCCAAACTCCGTCTTTTGCAAATGCATTGAATTCTGCACTTCAGAATTGTGGACCATTATCAGACACATCTTCGTCCAGGATCCCATGTCTCACAAAGATGGATTTAAGAGCTGTCACCACCTGTTTGCTTGTTGTCTGTGTCAGTTTAGCAATCTCTGGAAACTTCGTAAAAAAGTAATCTACACACAGGAGATATTCACCTTGGTCGAAGTGGAGCAAGTCTACTCCTACAGGTAAGTTCTTCTCTATAAGTCCAGTACTTTCTCATGTCTGCAGGCCATCCTGACTGAACTAACTCCACGACTTTTTTCAACTCTTCATCTTCTGCTGTTTCTGTTCTGAATGTATTCAGCTTTTCCTTTGAGATTGACAGACAAGCTGACAAAGTATGAACTTGTAACTCATGTTCCAGGAGTGGTTCTGTTTGCTCTTGTAGGTCGGCTCGACTCAGAGTGTCTCGTATGTACAACTCCTTCCCAGGCTTGTAGCTGACACGTGAATCATAGAGCTGCAATCTCATCAGCATTCTCTGGAGTCTTGGAGGAGCTTTTTGGAGAGACTTTTTAAATACTGTCTCCAAGGGCTTATGATCTGTCTCCACTCGCACTGTTTTACCATACACATACTGATGGAACTTCTCGCAGCCATAGACAATCGCCAAGAGCTCTTTTTCTATTTGTGCATATCTCTTCTGAGATCTTGATCCGAATGCCACCGGATGTCCTTCTTGCAGCAACACTGCTCCCAGACCTTCACCACTTGCCTCCACGGACAGCATTATCTCTTTTAACACAGGGGCGTTGCTCACAAGTGACTTCAGTCTTTCAAAGCTTGTCTGTTGTTCTGACTCCCAATGCCATGCTACATCTCCTTCTAGCAGTTTCCTCAGCGGTGCATTGATGTCTGACATGTTTGGGACAAGCTTGGACAGATCCTGAAGCAGGCCTAAGAACCTCATCAGTGCAGCTTCATCTTCTGGCTCTGGCATGTTCTGTATCGCTCTGACTTTCTCTTTGTCTGGCTTCAACCCTTCTGCAGTCAGAATGTGTCCCTCACAGCTGACTTCTGTCATCCTGATCTTGCACTTGTCTTTGTTCAACTTGAGATTGATGTTTCTGATTCTGTCTAACAGCTGTCTTAGTCTCTTGTCGTGTTGTTCCATGTCTTCACCCCACACCAGAATATCATCCACTATGTTCACGACTCCATCTAAGCCTTCTAGTCTTTGTGCAATGCATTTCTGAAACACTTCTGGAGATGAAACTATGCCAAATGGAAGTCTCAAAAATCGGTATCTCCTGTTAAAAGTGCATAGTCTGGAGCTCTCTTCATCCAGCTGTACTTGCCAAACCCCATGATTGGCATCAAGCACTGAGAATACTTTGGCATTTGGCATATCAGCTGATACTTCTTCAATTGTGTGCAATGGGTAGTGTTCCCTCTTGATGGCTTTAAGATCTTGTGGATCAATGCATATTCTGAGTTTCCCTGGTTTCACTACCATAACCATACTAGCCACGTTTACATGCGCACTTTTTTGTCTTTCCGATTAAAATCATTCCGATTGAAAGATTCGGTGGACTGTTTACATGAGACGTTATCTAAACCGATCTGGTGTTTACATGTGCTGACTTTCTGTAGGAATCATTTTGTGACATGCGCACACAGTTTGTCTGCCGCCTCAGATTCGTTACGTATCGTGGATCAATAATTCTGTGTTGGTAATTTTTATATTTAGCCTATTTATTTTTCTGTGGGCGGACATGCAGTAGTTTAACCTAATTTATGTCCTATACAATGGCTATTTCAACAGCTGTGAATGATGAATGCCTAATCAAAAATGAATTAAATTCATTTATTTTGAAAAACACAAAATTAACAATAAAATGCACTCAAATTATTAATAAAAACATAGGATATACGGTGAAACATGAATGAAGCATTCAAGACATGCTCCGCATCATTACTAGTACTAAACATATATATTTCAGATGATTAAGGAACGATACCATAATCACAAAGGTATAAATATTAACAAAAGTAATTAAAGTAGACTGTGGGTAATGTTACTTAACAAATTTGAAGCAGTTGTTGAATTTTTTTTATTTTTATAGCTAACTTAACTAACGAGAAACAGAGAGCAGCTTGAATGTTCCCCGTTGAAATGGCAGCTCTCAACGGCCACCAGGACTTATAGTTTTATAAAAGCTATTTATTATTTGTCGTAAAGTGTAAGAATCACCTCAGAAAAATAAATTATTCTGTCAGGCGCAGTAAAGCCTAGGACAAACGCTGTAAAGATGAGATGGTGTAGCCAGGCTATGTCTGTGTCATTATTCCAACATCATGTTCATAACATGTTACGAAATAAAAAGTTTAATACCTCAGAAAAATGAACTTTCCTCTCTTGTCAACATTAGCCTGGTGTGAGCGCGGCGCGCGCTGTATATCACGTCACAGAAAGACGTGCACTCAAAGTAATCGGATCAGGTCGTTTACATGGTGGAATTTTTCATTTGATCGGTTCATGAAAAGGTTTATCCCACCCCTCTCAAACCGATTACAATTTCATTCGGTTTGGCCATTTTTATTCCGATTGAGGTGTTTATATGGAGTATTTTTATTCGGATTGGACTTTTAAACCGAATACAGTGCTCCATGTAAACGTACCTACTGTTAACCCAATCAGTGGGCTCGCTTTGCTTCATGATTACTCCAAGATCTTCCATTCGTGTCAGGTCCATTTTGACCTTGTCCTTCACAGCTATGGGTACTTTCCGTGGTGCGTGAATGACTGGAGCAACATCTGGGTTGAGCTGAATATGGTGCAGTCCTGGTACACATCCTAAACCAGTAAACACATCCTGGTATTCACCATGCTCCTGTGTCTAGCTTAAAGGTCAGTTTGCAGTTGTTTATTCTGAATTCCTGAGTCCATTTCTTGTTTCCCCTTTCCAGGGTAGAGACTGTATTTATTTGTGTCAGCCATTTTCTTGCTGTTTGCTCACTTCGTTCAATTTTGATAGTATCTATAAACAATTCAGCATCTTCTTGTTGTTCTTTCTCATGGACTCTTTTCTCCAGTCTTCTAGGTTTGCCTTTTTGTTTTGGTGTTTTGCACATGCGGCTAAATGCGGGTTCTCCTGTACACACACACACTCCTGTACACACACACACACACACACACACACACACACACGCACACACACACACATACACACACGCACACACTCCATGAACACACACCGTGAACACACACACACACACACACACACCGTGAACACACACACACATACCATGAACACACACACACACCACGTGAACACACACACACACACCATGAACACACACACACTCTCAGAACACACACACACCGTGAACACACACACACGTGAACACACACGCGCACACATTGTGAACACACACACACCGTGAACACACACCAAAACACTTGCTCTCTCACACACACACAGGCACACACACAGACCGTGAACACACACTCGCTCTCTCACACTCTCACACTCACACACCGTGAACACATACTCGCTCTCTCTCACACACACACACACACACACACACTCCTTCTCTCTCACACACACACATACACACACACACACTCGTTCTCTCTCTCACACACACACACACACACACACACACACACACACACACAGTCCAAACCGGATTATGTGTGTCAGGGCCGTGCAGAGAGTTCTTCAGGGGCAGGGGCTCAAATGTAAAAAAGGGGCACTATGTAAATATATATATATATCCTTATGCTCATCAAGCCTGCATTTATGAAATCAAAAATACAGAAAAAAACAGTAGCCTAATATTGTGAAATATTATTACATTATGTTCTTTTTAACTTTTCATTAATCAAAGAATCTTGAAAAGAGTATCACAGTTTCCATCATTGACATTAAATCCTCATATTAGAATGATTTCTGAATGATCATGTGACACTGAAGAGTGGATTAATGATGCTGAAAATCCAGCTGTGATCACAGGAATAAATTATATTTAAAAAAAATAGAAAATAGAAAACCATTATTTTAATAATATTTCACAATATTGCTGTTTTTTATGAAATAAATGCAGGCGTGATGAACATAAGAGACTTCTTTCATAATGCTGCATAATATTCAAAAATGGTAAGTTAATATAATAAAGTCCTTTCACGTAACCATTTGGCCAGCCTACACTTCATATAATAGGCCTGTAGGAGCCGGTAGCACTTGGGTTTTGTTAACTTTGATAGTTTCATGAAATAGTAAACGATGTATCAATATACATAAATACAAGTGAATTTAACACTTACCATTAATGCGACTTTTGCTGCTGCTGTGGTTTTGTGCAGTGATTTGTTTGTTGTCAGTTAAAATCCATTTAGTTAGTGATGCAATTTATTAAATGAGACAAACCGCAGGAAATCGTTCCACAAACGTTAGTTCGTCTGTCCATGTAATTTCCAAAAGATTTATGAATAAGAACAGAAAATTACCGCTCCACTTCACATCGCCCAATGGAATTTTTGAACTTGCTTTGCCAGATCACGATTGGTTGGTGTATATACATGACAAACGGGCATTGGTGAATTGTGTAATACTTTAAAATATATAATGTATAGATTTGTAATTAAATCAACACATTAGCTCTGATTATGGATGAAAAAAAAAATATTGGTTTACTTTTTTCCCGTAAGGCCACACACTCTCTGAAAGGACCATATTTGTCTCGAGAGCCGTTTCCGAGCAGTGGAAAATCAGCTGTCAATCAAAACGCACGCGACCGATAGCAACGCCTCAACAGAAATTGTCCGACTTTTGAGCCGTTCGTTACTATTGTATACATTGTCATGTTATAATAAATCACATTTATTTAGTTTTATTGACCACGATATTATCATTGATATTTGTCTGAGAGGGGCACTTTTGATTCATTTTGAAAAAGGGCAGGGGCTCGAGCACCCAAAGCCCCCCCCTCTGCACGTGCCTGTATCTGATAAACTTTCTCTGTGTTCTGCCAATAATAAAGAAGACTTGTTTGCTTCTTTTATTTGCCGTTGTCTCTCAGAGGATTGTGCGGCGCTGATGCCGGTATTTGTATTTGTTTAATTGCTGTGAGATTGATTGCTGTTGTGCATCTACTGTATGGAAGCTTATGGGTGGAAATACTCAATCTGAAATGTAATATGCAAAATCACAATGTATTTCTGTATTTAAATCAGAGGTGGAAAGTAACGAATTACATTTAGGGTAGAGTGGGGGAAAACGCCCCCCTTAAGGAAAATGTGAAATTACAGTGAAACAAAACATAAATGTGACTTGAATTGCCATCCCGGTTTTGAGTGACTATGGCAGGAGTTATTCACCAAATATTAAAATTGCGCAGCCTTCATAATTAATTAGTATTTTGACTGAAAATATTTTTGTACAAAGGGGGCGTTTTGCCCCAGCAGTGGGGTAAAACGCCCCCCAAGGTGGGGTAAAATGCCCCCTTTCTTACCAACCAGTTTGCTTCATAGATCAACAGCAAAATGAGCAGACTACAGTTTTTAATCTCTCAAAGTAAAAGGCAAGTAATGTATCAACATGTATATATATTAATATTTATTTGAGGAATGTCCAAAATATCAAAATTTTTACCATTTATATTTATATATAAGCCATGCAAACAAATATGTTGTAATAAATAAATAAACATTAATTCATTAGCCATTCACAGCCATTTTAACATTTATATTTATACATATAACTAAGCCATGCAAACAAATATGTTGTAATAATAAATAAACAAATAAATACTAAATAAACAAATAAATAAATACATACATAAATAAACTTTAATTCAGTAGCCATTCACATAATCTAATATGTTATTATAGTAATTATGATAGAGAGAAACTATGCCCTTTGGGGGGCGTTTTACCCCTCAGCGTAGGGGGCGTTTTACCCCACAAGCTATGACTTTTTAAAAAAATGTTTAATTTTTAAGATATAATTATATTCCTTATAAATAACATTTCCTCTCAAACTACAGACTTCACTATTCATCTATCATACATCACTGTGATATCCTGCAGAACAATATTCTCTTAAACACTTGTTTACTAATATCTGAAAATTATAGCACTTAGCATGTAATCCTCTTCTCTTCAAATACGTCGCTGGTGTCAGCTTCTCCAAGGAGATTTGTTTATCCCCGTTGTCAACGAAGTGCATAGCAACAGTGAAAATATATCTTGACTCCCTCTAGTGCTTATTTTGGGAAAAACAGGTGGGGGGCGTTTTACCCCAGGGGGGCGTTTTCCCCCGCTCTACCCTACTCGCCTTACTGTAACTGAGTAGTTTTTCTGCGTACTTCTACTTTTTTAAAAGTAGTTTTGAAAATCTGTAATTTTACTTTTACTTAAGTATGTTTTGTTTGAAGTATTGTACTTCGCTACATTTTATACCACATCCGTTACTGAGTAAAAATGTGATCCGGAAACGACTGCATTGAATTGAAGGTGGGAGAACGAACGCAAAAATCACAAAAAGATGGAGATGGACATATGTCAGACCCATCTGAAAGCGAAACGCTATAAACCCCTGGATAGTAGCCTATGGAAATACTTTGGATATAGACAAAATATAGCCGGGTGTTGTCCTGGAGGATATCAAATTTGCAAAAAAAATGCAAAGGAGGAAACACATAGAACATGTTCGGGAACACCATCCCTCTGTGCAGATAAAGGTACGTTTATAATTTAAGGCCGAATGATTTCTGTGATGCAGAGGGAATCCCGGCATTACATTATAACGCAGATGTCACGTAAAACATGCAAACTGATGGATGAATGAATACATCGACATTAGAGCTGTACAATAAATCAAATCGCGACATGGTCTGTGAATATTAAAGCTCAAAACACTGCTATATGAATATATGATCTGCTTTTTCTGTCTCTGTGTGAATGAGCAGCGCCGTTTCGTCTACTAGCCTACATAGACTACTTAAGTAGCCTACGCGATGCTCGTGGTGTTTAACGTCTCCAAAAACATATTTGGGCATGAACATATAGTATGAACATTTCCAGAGCTGATCTGAGACCCCCTAATGAACATTTTCATCATTTTATTTGATTAAAAGCCATTACCAAATACACTCAGAAACAGATCTTCCCTGAAATAGGTCCTCACTAAAACCCATCAAAATAAACGGTTTAACTAGATGAAATTGTGACAGAAATATTACTATTGTAGGCCTACAATAGAATACTTGTCAAAATAATAATAATAATAATAACAACAATAATAATATTACATAATTTAAACATTATTTAAGTATATATTTTTAAATCCATGGTTTAATTTAGTAAAACAGCACTGCTTTGCCCAAAAAAATGAAAGGATAAGTATTTGATTACCACCGTTTTGGTAATGTATTTGTATTAAATCATAAAAAGAAACATTTCTACGACTCTATTATTCTTAAAGTTGTTAATCTAATTCATAATAATTTATTTAGCTCATTAGACATGTTTTATTGAAATTTTATTTTAAAAAAATGGTTTCAAGTTTGTTATAATAAAGCATTTGTTCAACAAAAAAAAAAGTTTTCATTAATTTAATGCCATTTTAACTGGTGATAATAATAACAACCATAATTTAATAATACAGCTATTTATTAAATAATTAATACCGTGATGCTGTGAAACTGATGTTTTCATTTCGTGAAAATCTCATTCTATTAAAACCCTACACGGGAGAGTCCCCCACCCCGCTGTTTAAAAAAGTAACTCTTAACTTTTACTCTGAGTACATTTTAAATGAACTACTTTTTACTTTTACTTGAGTACATTTTTAGACAAGTACTTTTACTTCTACTTAAGTAAAATTTAATTGAAGTAATAGTACTTTTACTTGAGTAGAATATTTTGTTACTCTTTCCACCTCTGATTTAAATTAACATTTTCCAATACATATGTGCAACGTTTGGTGCGAAATTAAAGTATAATTTACATTTGCCATTTCCTACACCAGTTTTTTATATATTACATATATTTTAACGCTTTATGAGTTGCAAAATGAAAATGTATAACCTAAATTGATTAGATATGTTTAACAAGTCCAAGCAAAAACTGTTGCAAATGATGATTGAAATTTTATTTTTGCTAAATGCATTTCCACTCACAGTTAAGACACTTGAGATCCCATCAGGGTTTGATGAACAATATCAGTTGTAAAGTATTTGTGTTTGTTCTGTTGAAATGATCTACTTCTGATTATTGACAGACTGAACCCCGTCAGGAAACTAAAGGAAGCGGAAGAGAGAGAGATGGGCGGGGTTTATTTGCTGTTGACGCCCGAAGCATCTGCGGGGGTCGTGACATTGGTGTACTGGAGACAAGAATGCAGAAGGCAATAGATCAAGTTGGAAAGTGGTCATATGAACGGGGCTTTCGTTTATCTGTGGAAAAGACTCAATATATATGTTTGACTAAAAAACAGGTCAATCCTAGGCTAGATATTAAACTGCATGGACAATCACTCAAGCCAGAGAAGCTCATAAGATATTTAGGAATGTGGTTTGACTCTAAACTTACTTTTAAAGTGTTCAGAAAATGGCAGATAAATGTAAGAGAGGTATAAATGTGCTAAAGTTATAGTTGGGGTGCGTCAGGTTGATCTATGAAAAGAGTATATATTGCCTTCATTCGGTGTGTTTTTGACTATGGATGCATAGAGTATAATTCTGCAGCCCAAAGCACACGGACTGGTTTGGATAGGGTGGCGCCTAAAGGCTCTCACACGTCTGTGTTGTGGAGCTTTCAGAACATCACCTGTAGCCTCGTCACAAGTAGAAGTAGGAGAGATGCCATTAAAGATCAGGCGGCTCAAATTAACAATGGCATACTGGACAAATCTGCAGGGGCATGAAATAACACACCCTACAAAAAAGCTTCTTGAAGAGTGTTGGGAATATGGCCGTATTCATATCAGTAGCTTTGGGTGGAGTGGTGGAAAACAGGCAAAAGATATGGGAATAGACACTACAGCACATTGCAGAACAATAAGGAAGACTACTATCCCACCAGGGTTATTCTGTTTTCCATTGGTAAATATGGAAACAAAAGAAAATATAGCTGCAAGCAGCAACACCGGGGCCAAGCGCAACAGAAGCAAACAAGGAAGCTTTCAGCAGACCAACTGAAAAAATGACATTTGAAGCAAAAATGTTAAAACCCCCCGTTAAAACATTGAGTTGTATAGTGCCAATGCCATATTTTGTTTAATTATAGCGCCACCAAGAGGCACAATCCTACCATTGTTTTATGTGTCCTCGGAGTGAGCCCATACATGTGTGTCAATTTTGGTGAAAATATCTCATTTTGTTTTGGAGTTATAGACATTTATATGAAAAAACATGTAAAAAATGACTGACAGCTGACTTCGATTGGATTTTACTCCCCCTTACTATCAATATTTTGACATTTGGGTATTAGTGTTTAAATATCAACCTATGTTTCTGAACTTCTGACGCTGGTTTCGTCTTGATCGGACTACCGGTTTCGAAGATATCAGCTAACATTTTATAAGCGCTAAATTATCACGCTGCACAAACCATACACCAAAACCTGGCAAGTCTGGTATCGCTGGACTCGGCAAGGATTCAGGACACAAATAAAGTTACTCCCATGAAAATAAGTTAATCTCACCCAAAGTTATAAGCGTTTGAAAAAGAAATCTCCACTAGGTGGCGCAGTTTCGAAACTTCTCAGGCTCCTTCAGGGCATCATGATGATGACCCAAACCGAGTTTCATAACAATCCGTTCATGTGTTCATAAAATACAACATTTTAGCACATAAATCAAAATGGCCAACAGCCAAAATGGCCGATATGGTAAAATTGGATATCACATGACTCGGCATGCCATCCTGAATCTAACGAGACCACTTTTATGATTTCTGCAAGTGCTTTCTAAAATTTGTTCACACGTTTATCAAAAACAATTTGACGAATCAACTTGAATTCCATAACTTTTTGTCAGCACTGGCTGAAGATGATCTGGTTCAATTTTCGTGCAAATTGGACAAACCGTCTAGGACGAGTTTGCAAAAGTAGGTTTTTGGGAAAATTCGAATCGGCATGAGCTCAGGAATCAGAGGAAAAACTAATTTTATTTCTCGCCCTTAGAAATGAGGTATGAAGACTCAATACAAATATATACAGGTGCATCCAAAGATCCAATCACTGGCAAAACAGGCGCAGCTATTCATCCCAAAATATAATGTTAACATCCAACATCAGATCAGCTCTCAGTTTCTACAGCTGAAATAATGGCCATTATTTTAGAGGAAGTTAAAGCACATAAGGCATCTGTCATCTGTTCAGAGTCCATGTCTTCTTGATCAAGTCCTCAGAGTGGAACATCTGTATGTAGACGAGATCTTTTAAAGGAGATAAATCAAATGAGTTTATATTTGTTTGTGTTCCGGCACACGTGGGAATTGAGGGAAATGAGAAGGTTGATGCGTTGAAGGCAGAGCATATAAACATACAAGTTCCACTTAGCAAATCAGAGATTAAAGTCATCATTAAAGATTATATTCATCAAATGTGGCAGGATATATGGGATCGGGAGGAGATTTCTACAACATTCAGAAAGAAGTGATGGTTAAAAAGCAGCGTAGTCTGGGACGGCAGGAGGAAACCATGAGAACAAGGTTGAGAATAGGGCACACAAGATGAAATAGCTGCTGAAATGTAATAGGACAACATCAGACTGGATTATGCCTTCATTGTGGACAAGTGGAAAATGTCACACATGTACTCTTGACATGTAGAAAGTGTTCTGGAAAAAGGAGAGAACGAGAGACGGCGATGGGAAATGAATTAAAAACTCTATTGATTGCCTGGACCACAATCTATAATTAAGGATGTTATGATATTTCTGAGAGAAACTCAGCTTGAAACTTCAGAATTTGTGCTGTTTTCCCACAGTTTATAAAATGACATCCCAATGAGTTCACACCTCAGTCCAGAAGATGGCGGTAATGCTCCTCGTTTGATAAAAACCACTGAAGAAAGGGAAGAAGCATCTGCGCATGCGCATTCTGAGGAAACCGCGTCATATCAAAACCGAAAGTAAAGACTCGATTCTAATGACAAGCAAACATTTGGAATTAAAACTGTAATCTGTCTTCATAACCGGACATAACCATCACATCTCGGTAAGTTCAGTTATCATCTTCTGATAATAAACTCATCTTTAAACTTTAGCGGACATTTGATGCAGTTGTGACGCGTGTAAAAGTGCTCCAGTTCATCTTCAGGATTATAATGATGTCGAGCTGTAGGGATTCTGCTTTAGTTGACATTCATCCACGGATTCTTTACAGTCTGAGATAGAAAAGCTGTAAATGTGCACATTTAGAGGAAATATTAAACACTTCCGCGTTTGTTTCTGTAGGACAGACATCAGGGCCCGTATTTATCAAGCCTCTGAGAATTACTCAAGAACTCTGCTAAGAATTGACTTAAGATAAACAATTCTTAAAAGTTAGTTATCAAGCATCTCAATCAGACTTTAAGTGAAGTGTAGGACTAATGCTGCCTTCACTAATGCTGCCTTGACTAATGAGCTCGTAATCACGACTTCAAAGTCGGAATTATCAAATTTCCGATAGCACGTGAAGGCAGCAGGACTAAATATAAAGTGTCAATCTTAGAGTTGATTCACAACACTTTGCTGTGCCACAAACAGGGTTGCCAGATGCCAGCAGGGTTTTCCAGCCCAAAACTTAACCAAAAACCGCCCAATTTTTTTTGGCTTGTTTCTCGTTTAAATACATTGAAATCATTAACAAGCTTTAAAATGACCCATTTATCGACTAGCCTATCCGATTTCAGAAACAACATTCAATGAAATTAACGCAACAGTCCGTGTACTTTTGCATCCATTCCTTTTTCGTTTTTAACCATGGAAACAAAAACAAAAATGGAATGGTTGTTGTATTTTTAAATACTATGTTGAATAACAAAATTTAAATCAAAACGTTGGCTATACACAAATTCCACGTACACAAAACATAACTTATTTTTGGGTTTTTTTTATTACGTTTTGCATTTTTATAAACTAAAAACGAACAGATTCATATAAAAAATGTCAATTTACAAATGTTCTTTTGTAAAATGATTTCCAGGTAAAGATAGGATCAGTCAAATGAAACACAATAAACTTACAAATAATGATTACAAATTAAAAAACGATCGGAAATGTCGTCCAATTTTCTAATACTGTTATTTGATGACAACTAAACATTTGGAAAACAAAATACAGCCATTTCTGCTTTTTTTTCTTTTAAACAAAAAAACCAAGCTGCACCCTTTTTTAAATTTCATCTTTCATTCCGAAATAGAATAATGAAGGAACAAAAAACTACACGGACCTTCTATGCCTCTGTCCGTAGTCATTCTATTGATTCCAGAAGAAAAGGCACTGCTATGGGCACTTTTAGAATCTGTGTATGACGCAAAACCCCTAGAAATTAATTGAGCATATTTACACATTAAAAGAAAACAAGTTATAAATCATTGATATTATTTTTAATAAAATAATAATAAGGTATTAGGAAAATGACCTTGTATCTGCTAATTCTATTAATCAGTGTTAAAATAAAAAAAAGAAGAAACCACGTTTCCATATTTAATTTCTGGTTTAAAAAAAGGAAAACGGAATGGACGCAAGCATCCTCAGTCTGACTATTATATTATTAAACTATAAGCTTATGTTACGGAAAATAATGCGATCAACTTAGGCGATCAATGAGTCTGTTTATTGTCAATAAAAGTCGCTTGGAACAAAAGCATTAGCCTAACATGAAAACATTGAGTGGATATATGGACATACAAAATAACTCACTTTAACATTTCAATTATTTCAATGATTAATATATATTTGGTGCCAGCGTATCGATTCTAGTATCGCACGGAGAAGGACAGATGATGTGACATGAGCTGAAGGTGGGAGGGAGTGTCTGTTGTTGAGTTTACGTCAGGGCACGTCGTCAGCCAGCCCAGAGCTGTAGTGTGTGTGTGTGTGTGTGTGTGTGTGTGTGTGTGTGTGTGTGTGTGTGTGTGTGTGTGTGTGTCAGTGAGTGTTTGTGTGTGTGTGTGTGTGTGTGAGTGTGTGAGACGGCTGCCTGCTGAACAGAGGGTCACAGGAAGAAGGATCTGAAGTGCCGGTGATTCGGCTACAAAAAACCCGCCGAACTGATCCAAAACCAGCCCAATTTTTATCCACCCGCCCAAACCCGTTTTTGCCCACAAAATAGATTGCGAAACCGCCCAATATGGCAACCCTGGCCACAAACGGGATTTTGGATGATGTCATAGGCATGAACCAATCACTGAATAGATGTCCTTATTTCAGAATATCCTCAGATAAATTCACATTGAATGGTGAAATTCCTAAGAGGAGTTTACATTCAACACACATTTGACAATAAAGACATTTCAAGACAATACATTATAATTAGTGATGCACCGATCATGATTTTACATGGCCGAATCCGATACCGTTTTTTTTTTCAAGAAAACGGTCCGATTCCGATTTAAAAAAAAAAAATGTTTAGACAATAAAAGAATGAAAGTATACATGAACAAGATGTTTATTTGGTATTTAACAGGCTAAATTGGCTTTTGGCTAATGAAAACAAGTCCGCAATCTGAAATTTATGGGAAATTGAATTGGAAATTAAAAGGCTGAAAGGTGAAATTAAAGGCAACAACTGCATATGCTGCAATCCAAACAAAGATGTTACTTAAATCAGCATTTGTTTTTAAATTCAGTGTAAAGAAAAAAAGTCTTTACCAGTGAAATTAAAATAAAACCAAAGTATATAATTGTTCCAAAATGTTAAAGCAAATAATGTTTAGTGCAACGGAAAAAACTAAGATGCTACAGCATCTTAAATAATAAATAAATAAATGATTAATTAATTGCTGAACACTGCTTCAGGCTATGTATGCAGTCTGTTAGTTCACCTCACCTCCCGATGCAAATCGTTCTTTCTTTTGTCTCTTCACATTTAAACACGTCTGTTCCCTGGAAAGTTTAGTTCACCTCTCGTGTCTTCGGGTATGAGCTGTTAGGTCCGTCATCATGTCATCAGCCGATTTGATGGCTGGAAAGATGGCGGCAGCAGCTTGGCAGGCGCTGTTTCTTCGCCTATCCTAAAAACTTCTGGGAAGCCGCCTGATATAAGAACTGCCGTAACTGCCCGGGCCTTAAGTGTGCTAATTGTTTTGTTTTTCCTGATGGCTCTGACTACTACGCTAATGCTTGGGAGCTGGGTAGCTGCTCATGAACGCTCAACCTTAATTGGCGGTGTGTCAAAGACGCTCGTTGCTCCCCTGGACTCGTGGAGCCAGTATATAATCTACTCTAATGTGCTGGACGGTGGGCGAGCCGTTTACCAGGATGATCTCCGCGGTCAGCTACGCGCACGGAGAGTGGCTCGACACAAAAAAGTTCAGCGAGGGAATGCGGCGATTCTTTGCATTATGTTACTGCTATGCGGAGATGTTCATGCAAATCCTGGCCCTATGGTCTTACAACATCCACCGCAGCTAAATACATCTACGGCAACACCAGCGATCTCAATGCTACAAGGTAACATCTTAACATGTGCGTCCAAAACTGCTGAACTCAACTTGCTGCAGACTATTCTAACTTCCAAACAACGAAATACTAAACTTTTTCAAACAGTCAATCATGCATCGGTGATATGGAATCCTAAAACAAAACCAAAAGGAATATTTGGTGGACATTCAAAAACGGAACAGTTGGAACATTTACTTTTGGACTCAAATCTTGATTACCTGTGTCTCACAGAGACTTGGTTAACATCCACGACTCCTTTATCTGTGTTTACAATTCCTGGATATGATGTTTATAGACGGGACAGAGGGAAGGGGAAAGGAGGCGGAGTTTTAATCTATGTGAGAGACAGTATTGATAGTCATCAAATAGATATTCCAGTGCAAACTTTGGAGTGTGTTGGTGTATTACTCTAACCCTTTCAGCACAAATGTCATTCATTGTATTTGCTGTATATCGACCACCAAATGCGACAAATTAATTATATTTAAATACTTAAAAAAATATGAAACAAAAGAAACTTCAGCTTTTTCAAGCGTAGCCATCAGACAGTGGAATAAGTTGCCAACAAAGTTAACCATGTGTGAATTTGAACACTTTTTCACATCGGGTCAAAAAATGTCTTCTTTCACAGCAAACATGTTCACATAATGTTTAGTAGTTGATGTGTAGGTGTATTTGTAAATGTATGTTGTAGAATGAATGTAGGGTTTGATTATTTTAATGTTGTTCTGGGATAAATGTTTTATTAACTTGATTTGTTTGCATCAGCCTGTCCAGGGACTGCAGGTGTAAATTAGCACAAGTGCTACAACCTGCTAAATGCATCTTTCCTTTTTAAGGTTTAATGTATATTTTACACTGTCCCTGTTTAAATAAATAAATGAATTTTTTTTTATAAATGAATGTCTGGTCTGGGCCGTGACAGCTTCATATGCAATACATGCGTCCGGACACAGAAAAGATTAGTTCACCAGTCTCGAGTCTTCTTGTTCGAGTCGTTCGTTCTTTTTTCACGTGACTGTTTCCCCGTGTGTGTGTGTTTTCGTGTGCGTGTGTGTGTGCGTGCGTGCGTGTGTGCGTGCGTGTGTGTGTGCGTGCGTGCGTGTGTGTGTGTATGTGTGTGCCTGCGTGTGTGTGTGTGTGTGTGTGTGGGCATGTTTTTGTGAAATATTAGGACACAAATGTGTATAATGTCATGGGTATTACAAAAAGAGGGTGAAATATGAGGACGTTCCCCATGTCCTCACTTTTCAAAATGCTTATAAATCACAGAATGAGGTTTTTTTTCACAGAAAGTGAACTGCACAGTCTCCTGTGATGGGAAGGTTTAGGGGTAGGGGCAGTGTGTGTGTGTGTGTGTGTATGTGTGTGTGATGGGTAAGTTTAGGGGTAGGGGCTGTGTGTGTGTGTGTGTGTGTGTGTGTGTGTGTGTGTGTGTGTGTGTGTGTGTGTGTGTGTGTGTGTGTGTGTGTGTGTGTGTGTGTGTGTGTGTGTGTGTGTGTGTGTGTGTGATATTAAGAGTTGTGTTTGTTCTCTGTGTTTCCATATGCAGGTCTGAAGTCAGTTTCTCATAATGGAGGACAGAGAGAAGAGGAAGAGTCAGAGATCTTCATCTCCAGAATCCGGCTATGACTCTGTGAAGAGTAAATTCAGTGATGGAGCAGTGACCTCTGACCCCAGTGATAAAGCAGTGACCTCTGACCCCAGGTGAGGATAAACCTGTAGTGGGTGATTGAACTTCTCTATGAGAGTCAAAATCACACTATATACAGACAGAGAAAATAGGGATTTTCCACCTCAAATCTATAGACAAAAGTTAATTGATAGAAAATTAACTTTGACTTTACCTTTCTTGTTAACATTTTGACAATTAACTTTAAAAGTTAAACTGCAATTGAAGTAATATATTTCTGTATAAGTAATGACTTACAGGATTGTCATCTGTATTGATTTACTATGTGGTTTACATTTCAATGTTATTTATACATTCAATTCTTTATTTTACATAATTGTTTTATCTGTTCTCTTCAGCATAGTGGACAGAAACCGAAGCATCTCTGGAGGGGCCGCCTCAGTCTTCTGTCTGAACAACACAACCGTTACTGCGTCCCTGAACACACACGATCAACCAGTGGATGATGAACTACAGAGAGTCAAAGACCAGCACAAAACCAGCATGAAGAACAAGTATGAGAGATTATTTGAGGGACTGAAACTCCAGGAGAATGAAGCCCTCCTGAACAGAATCTACACACAGCTCTACATCATAGAGGGAGAGAGAGAAGGAGTGAATGAAGAACATGAGGTTTTACAGATGGAGAAAACAGCCAGAACACAACACTCACAAGACACTCCAATCTACTGCAATGACATCTTTACAGCCTCACCTGAACCAGGACGTGAGGAGAAAGAGCAGATCAAGACTGTTCTTACTAAAGGCATCGCTGGAATCGGAAAAACCGTCTCTGTGCAGAAGTTCATTCTGGACTGGGCAGAGGGAAGAGCCAATCAGGATGTAGATTTCATGTTTGTGCTTCCATTTCGAGAGCTGAACTTGATCCGAGATCATCAGTACAGTCTTCACAGACTTCTGCTGGACTTTCATCCTGAACTTCAAGATCTGGACTCAAGGATTTATGAGCAGTGTAAAGTTGTGTTCATCTTTGATGGTCTGGATGAAAGCAGAATCACACTGAGGTTTTCAGACGCTCAGGAAGTTTCTGATGTGACTGAGACTTCATCAGTGGATGTGTTGATGTCAAAGCTCATGAAAGGAGAGATGCTTCCCTCGGCTCTCATCTGGATCACCTCCAGACCAGCAGCAGCCAATCAGATCCCCTCCAAATACATCAACCGTCTGACAGAGATTCAGGGATTCAATGAGCCTCAGAAGGAGGAATATTTCAGGAAGAGAATCAGGGACGAGCATCAAGCCAGCAGAATCATCTCACACATCAGAAGAGCAAGAAGCCTCCACATCATGTGCCACATACCCGTCTTCTGCTGGATCTCATCCACTGTGCTTCAGAAGCTCCTGGAAGAAGATCTGAGTGCAGAAATCCCTCAAACTCTGACTGAAATGTACATCCACTTCCTGCTGATTCAGATCAACATGAGGAATCAGAAGTATGAAGAGAGAGATCCAGAGAAACTCCTGCCGTCCAACAGAGAAGTGATTGTGAAACTTGCTGAAGTGGCTTTCAAACAGCTGATGAAGGGCAATGTGATGTTCTACGAGGAGGACCTGAGAGAGAGCGGCATAGACGTCACTGACACCGCAGTGCATTCTGGGATCTGCACTGAGATCTTTAAGGAGGAATCTGTGATTCATCAGAGGAAAGTCTACAGCTTCATTCATTTGAGCGTCCAGGAGTTTCTCGCTGCTTTCTATGTGTTTTACTGCTATTTAACAAAGAACAAGGAACAACTGCAGCTTCTGTATGCAAAATATGAACATGACTCTCTCTCTGAATATGACTCTGACTCTGAAAATGACATTGACTCTCTGTATGATCTACTAAGATCAGCAGTAAATAAATCCCTCTGGAGTGAGAATGGACGGCTGGATCTGTTCTTGCGGTTCCTGCTGGGCGTCTCTCTGGAGTCCAATCAGAGACTCTTACAGGATCTACTGACTCACACAGAGAACAGCTCAGAGGACATCAGGAGAATCACACAGTACATTCAACAGAAGATCAAAGATAAGGATGATGATGATGATGAAGGTGGATATGAACTCTCATCTGATCAATCCATCAATCTGTTCCTCTGTCTGCTGGAAGTGAAAGATCAGACTCTGTCCAGAGAGATTCAGGAGTTTGTGAAATCAGACAAACACTCAGAGGAGAAACTCTCTCCTGGTCAGTGCTCAACAATCGCCTACATGCTTCAGATCTCAGAGGAGCCACTGGATGAGCTGAACCCCATGAAATACAACACATCAGATGAGGGCAGAAGAAGACTGATACCAGCTGTGATCAACTGCAGAAAAGCTCTGTGAGTGTTAATTATTCACTAATGAAGAGTCATGATTAATAATGAATCTAACATCTTTAAAGGGGTCATGACATGGATTTTATTTTAATGTTCCTCAATGTTCACTTATACTAGGGGTGCCAAACTCAGTTCCCTGGAGGGCCACAGTCCTGCAGAGTTTAGCTTCAACCTAGGGCTGTAACGATTTGACCTCGATTACGATTAATGAACGATTATTTTGCTCTTTTTTTTGCTCTCATAAGGTTTTTGAGTAAGTTCACTGATAGGGTTTACTGTAAATATTTTCTACTATTAAAGGTGGAATTTTTTTTTCTAATGAAAAAGTGCATTGTGATTTTAAAATACTTGAAGGAAACGGTTCACTTTCAGCAGTTATTGTCTATGGAGCAGATTTCTGTTTGTTGTACATCAGATACAGATAAATTAGCACAGTAGGCCTACATTACATTTATTTGAATGCATTAATGAGAGAGTGATTGTGTGTGTGAATTACTCTTACTGTCTCTATTCATTATGAAGCTGTGGTTTGTACTTACTTCAAAGGTATTAAAATGTATGCCTATAATGGTTGAGTTTCTAAGCTACTTTAGTGACTTTAGTCACAGCTTCTGTCTGAGTGTTCGTTTGTCACAATATATCAGGCATTAGTTCAACATAATACACATCTGATGGTCGAAACTCGCTTTTATGTTCAAACTGGCAGGGCTTAAACCACCTACAAATGACAAAGCTTTGTGAGGACGCAGGTGACAGGTCTGCCTTCAGGACGCAGGTTTTCAGAGACGCGACACGGCTCGGCTCTGTGTCACTGAAAAAAGCTGAGCACTGAACGGAGAAGTTTTCCGTACTGTTGTTGTTGAATAGTTCAAAATCGCTTTAAATGTTGAAACTGGCAAGCCTTTAAACGCATTTACTTTACAAACTTTATGAGCATGAAAGTGAAAGCGGCTTCGGGGCTTGCGCGCCATCTGTGTGTGTGTGTGTGTGTGTGTGTGTGTCAGCGCGTAGGCTATAAGAACAGCAATTAACTGACCTGTATAAACTGTGTAAAACATGCAGCTACTATAGTGATTCTGGGCATCTATAAACACAGATAACTGCTCCTGCATCTGTGTGCCTTCAAACTGCACTTGATGTGACTGACGGGGCGGAGTCACGTGAAAACCGAAATAACCGACATGGGAAAAATACGTCGGTTAGAGGTTCTGAATGTCGGTTTCGGTTAGTTTTCGATTAATCGTACAGCCATAACGCTTTCACTTTCGTCCTCATAATGTTTGTCAAGTAAATGCGTTTAAAGGCTTGAACATTTAAAGCGATTGTGCACTATTCAAAAACAACAATAAGAAAAACGTATCCGTTCAGTGCTCAGCTTTTTTCTGTGACACAGAGAGCCGAGCCGTGTCGTGTCTCTGTCCCTGAAGGCAGACCTCTTTCACCTGCGTCCTCACAAAGCTTGTCATTTGTATGTGTTTTAAGGCCTGCCAGTTTGAACATTGGAGCGATTTTAGACCATCAGATGTGTATTATGTTTAACTGATGCCTGATATATTGTGACAAACGAACACTCAGACAGAAGCTCGCACATCACGTGAAGATCGCGCGCAGAGAGCAGCGCAGAAACTCATTGTCAATGCTGTCCTGTGACTAAAGTAAAGTCAGTAATGTAGCTTAGAAACTCAACCGTAATAGGCATATATTTTAATACCTTTGAAGTATAAACCACAGCTTCATAATGAATAGAGACGGTATGAGTAATTCACACACACAATCACTCTCTCATTAATGCATTCAAATAAATGTAATGTAGGCCTACTGTGCTAATCTGTATCTGATGTACAACAAGCAGAAATCTGCCCCATAGACAATAACTGCTGAACTACTGTTTCCTTCAAGTATTTTAAAATGAAAGAAGAAATGCACTTTCATTAGAAAAAAAAATTCCACCTTTTATAGTAGAAAATATTTACAGTAAAAACCTTATCAGGAACTTACTCAAAAACCTTATGAGGGCAAAAAATGGAAAGCAAAAAAAAAGAGAGCAAAATAATCGTTCATTAATCGTAATCGAGGTAAAATGTTCAATTAATCGAGGTTTTTATTTTTGGTCAAATCGTTACAGCCCTAAGACAAAGTATTATTAAACTGCTCACGCCTTTATGATCATACTTTAGCTTTAAGATCTAGCTGCTGTCAGATCCAATACTGTTGGCTTTGCTTTATCGTTGCACAACGTTTCTCTGCAAATTCTCCCTCACACTGTGTCTCATTTACAAAACAATCTGCAGTCAAATGCTCCAGACAAACACATAATCCTCTGAAAAAAAAAAAAAAGCTGATCCAGGACGCCATTAAAAATAATCCATCCACTACAGAGACACAAACAAGCTGTTTAAACAGGACGTGTCAAAGTGACTGATCGCCAGAGGGCGGGGCCTATGGTGCAATGATGTAAAACTATTGGTTGATGTCTTGCTCTAGAGGCGGTCATATGCAAATGTATTTTCTTGCAGGATGTTTCAATGGTACAGAGACCTCTTATGTGTCAAAAGATTTAGAAAAGCTTAAAATTATTCCAATGTAAGAGAAAAGATTTACTCATCAACTATGAACTAGATAATAAACAACTACCTCTTAAAAACACTGCAGTAAAATAAACTTGAATCTAAAAGAAACATATCTGTAGTCTATAGTAGATTCACTGCAGTTCAGTCGTATGACCTTCTCAAAATTTTACTTTAGGTCACAGCAAAATTAACTTTTTTCATAGTTTTCATATTGCTTTGAACTGTAGTTGTTGTCATGGTAATTGTGACAGTTTTCATATTGCTTTGAACAAATGCGGGTAAAATTTTACTCACTTATGAGCTCATCTTATGAGCGCGCTCATACTTGCTGTCTGTGAATGTTGCATTGCCTGTGAATGTCCTGTCTTTGCGCACCAGAATCGAGTTCTCTTTCACGCCTAAACAAACAATAAGAATTATGCCAAAGTGCCCATTTTGTAGAGTATTCTCATAAGAGCAGTCAATTCGAAAGGGACTTCAAATGCGCCCTTCTTTTCTCTGGCAAATGAAGGATACAATAGATGCACTCTCTTCACAGCCTACCCTCTCTCAAAATTCATTGCACGCCGGTGACAACAGGATTTGTATGCTAGTCTGCATTCCCGTGTGAAAAGTTTCCAGTGAAAGACTGTAGCGGCCGGTAACTCTGGTGTACTTTGAACAGGAGCGGGCGATCTGAAAAACTCAAGCGTGTGTGGGGACACAACAGTGCAACCACGCTTGAACTTAAAGTGAACAAAACCTTCTGTAGTAGTGGCTTTCACAGACTGACCGATCCTGCTAAATTTAGATTCCGTTTCTAGAATCTCACATTTAAATTTCCCCTACAGAAAGAGTTAGACTGGGGATAACAAATATAAAATGTTGGCTATACAATAGTCTTATTTATTTTGTCTTATCATACTGTCAACACCGTAAAAAATAGCTCAGACTAAAATAGGCTAAATCAAACACGACATCTGTCACTCAAAATTATAAGCAAAAAATACAAATAAGCAAAAACTGTTGGCTTACTAGCTGGATGCCTACTACAAAATGTCTTTTAAATGAATGAATGAATGTGGTAAGAGATCCGTGCGTCAGGTCTTAGTGACAGCAGCCTAATGTACCTGGTGCCAAATTATGAGATAATATTAAAAAAATATATATGGCAGTTTCCCCCATGACATCAATGTCAGAATTGACCTATCGGTAAGCCCCGCCCACCTTAGTTACTATTGCTGACTCTGACAAACAAACGGAGTTGCTATATCTTACAATGACAGCTGTACGTGTGAAAACCTTATCCCAAGATGTTTTTGGACACAGAATGTAGCGTATACCCCATCCGAATGATGGCCAAATTTTACTGATGGTTTATCAAGTTTGTCATTTTTTACTCCAAAAAAATCATCGTAAGAGCTGAACAAACAAAGCATAAGAAGTGGGCACTAACGTCTCATTCACAAACTCCCTCTCTCCGTTGCATTACCATTAACATACACAGCAAATTACACAAAAACACTCATACAACTAACAGTAAAGAAACAATCACAGAGCGTATGACTTTTCGGGGGTGGAGTTAATAACTGGTAAACTTTGTATCTGCAAAACATCTCCGATAAACATCTGCGTACGAGCTCTCCCTTTCTATAATATATAATACCCATCAAAATAGGAGTCCTCCTTAGTAAGACAGATAATGTACACTTTAAACATATCTAAAATGAAATTAATTTACATTTAACCAGTTTAATATGGAGAGGCACTGAAATGTAGACCTTCGTAGTGTTGTTTTTGGCGGCCTGTTTTAATTTTAGTTTTAGTCTAGTCTTTGTGTCAAGCTGTCATTTTAGTTTTTATTAGTTTTAGTCATAGTCATACTCTTTTTAGTCTAGTCAAGTTTTAGTCGACTAAAAGTCTGAGCATTTTAGTCAGAATTATCTATGACTATTTTCGTCTAGTTTTCGTCTAGAACTGATGACGTTTTAGTCAATGAAAAATTGTATTTTAGTCTCTTTTAAGTAATGCAATTCTATTTAACCCAGTCAATATAGTATAAGTACGTATTATAGAGAAAACCAAAATCTTCTTTTAGCCAAACCCATTTCAAACAATGTTATCTTATTATATTATTGTTACCTTATAGACTCAAGAATACATCCATTCCAGACACGGAAGACGCTCTGATTTGAAGTTAAAACATATTTATTTTACCAACTAAACATGTTTATTTGTATCTCAAAATAAAGGATGTAATTTTATTCCACATGGAAATGAGTGGAACTAAGTGAATATAGCCTCTTATTCGCTTATGAGGCAATCATAATGCTGCGGTTATTTTAACATATATAATTGCTGCCGTTATAACGGCCCATTTCAAATGTTTACGTGCTTTTCTTTCTTTTTTTGAGCGGTGATGAAATATCTTGCTCTTGTAAATACTTGCCAATATTTCAGTAATACAAGTCTAGATCTTTAAAATGCTTCCAAATAACAGCGAAGCACAACCGCACGGTGCTCTGCAGTGGCCAAAAAGGATATAAACCGTGAATTCTGAAGTGATTGAAAACTCAGAGATGTGGATTCAGACGGCACCACACGACCTTGGTGTTTGTCAAACAGTAATTCAGTTAGGTAATTTGGCCGGAGATTTTTACACGGGTGGTGGGAGAAAAACACTGATATTCTGCATTAAGACGACAATAAAAGCACTGACTAGCTCCTGTAAATGATGAAAACACCTTACGACCGCTGGACAAACAATTACCGTCCGAATAGTGCTGACGAACCCCGACTGCCCGACCATCTCATTCACTCACCGGAGCTAAATCTGCTAAAATGCAGCGCGAGTGGGGTTTGATAGAGTGATGTCACATGCGTCTGCGCAGTGCGCCCTGATGCAGCCCCTGAATGAGACGCACAGAAATACTGCAAAATAAAAACACGACTTTTCGTCTCGTCTCATTTTCGTCAACGAAAATGAAGAGACATTTTAGCATAGTTTTTATTTTGTGAACCACATGTAGTCTCGTTTTTATTCGTCATCGTCACATGACCAGCATTTATGTTGCGTCTCGTCTCGTTTTCGTCACGTTATGGTTCGTTGACGAAGATATTTAGTCATACTTTTCGTTGACGAAAACAACACTAGACCTTCGTGTTTTTCTTCGTGACCTACACCGTTACAGGCTACATGACGTGAGAACAGTTAGTTATTTTGGTTTGCATGTTAGCAGGGACTTTAATCATAACTTAATGAGAGTTTGACAACTAGAAAATCCTCTCAGGACACCTGGAATCAGTGTTACAGTACCTCAGGCACGACATTATAGCATTTTTGTAGCATAAACACCATCAAACCTTTGAGAGCTTCGGATTTTCCGGTCCCAGCGCAACTGATACTCAACTGCCATTGGCTCATCTGCGTTCGAGGGGCGGGGCTTACCAATAGGTCAATTGTGGCCAGTGAAAATGCTGAGTGGCTAGTAACTTTGGAAAACAACTAGCCACAGTGGCTGGTGAGCAAAAAAGTTAATGTCAACCTCTGTTTACCACATATTCCATGATATTTGACTTTGTTTTGTTTTTGTATTGCCAATGATTTACTTAGCTATTTTTTCTAGTTTTTAAGGAGCCACCACTGCGTCTTTAAAGAAACTCATCACCCCAACTTATTTTACTGTATTTATTTTTCTTCTAGTCTTGCTGGCTGTTATCCCGCTGGTCAGCATTGTGAAATTGTGTCATCAGCTCTTCAATCCTCAAACGGTGTCCTGAGAGAGCTGGATCTGAGTAACAATAATCTGCAGGATTCAGGAGTGAAGATTATTTCTGAAGGACTGAAGAGCCCAAACTGTCAACTGCAGATACTGAGGTATTAAGAACATATGAGAAATGATTTACAGTCTGACGGTCATAATGTTGATGTGTGTATTTAGATGATCTTTCTGTGTGTATGTAGGTTGTCAGGCTGTATGGTGACAGAGGAAGGCTGTGGTTATGTGTCTTTAGCTCTGAGCTCAAACCCCTCACACCTGAGAGAGCTGGATCTGAGCAACAATGACCTGCAGGATTCAGGAGTGAAGATTATTACTGAAGGACTGAAGAGTCCAAACTGTCAACTGCAGATACTGAGGTACTAATAACATATGGGAGATTATTTACAGTCTGATGGTCATAATGTTGATGTGTGTATTTAGATGATCTTTCTGTGTGTCTGTAGGTTGTCTGGCTGGATGGTGACAGAGGAAGGCTGTGGTTATGTGTCTTCAGCTCTGCGCTCAAACCCCTCACACCTGAGAGAGCTGGATCTGACTAACAATGACCTGCAGGATTCAGGAGTGAAGATTATTACTGAAGGACTGAATAGTCCAAACTGTCAGCTGCAGATACTGAGGTATTAAGAACATTTGAGAGATTACTTACAGTCTGACGGTCATAATGTGTATGTGTGTATGTAGATGATCTGACTGTGTGTCTGTAGGTTGTCTGGCTGTATGGTGACAGAGGAAGGCTGTGGTTATGTGTCTTCAGCTCTGAGCTCAAACCCCTCACACCTGAGAGAGCTGGATCTGAGCTACAATCACCCAGGAGATTTAGCAGTCAAGCTGCTCTCTGACAGACTGGAGGATCCAAACTGCTCACTGCAGATGCTCAAGTATGTGAGACAGTAAGCGGCCTGGTTTACACTTGGCATTAAGATATACATCAGGTGATCTGATCAAAAGTTGGTTACTCTCATTTGGATGTAGTTATTATTAAAGGGGTCATATGATGCTATTTTATTTTGAAGTTTATTATTTTATTTATTGGGTGTAATAGTTGAGTCAAGTCAAGTCACCTTTTTATATATTGTTTTTTACAACACAGACTGTTTCAATGCAGCTTTATAGTGATAACATAAAAATAGTGGCAATAAAAGGTCAATAATATTGCTGTATATTAGGTTTCCCCAACTAAGAAAGCCAGAGGTGAAAGTGGCAAGAACCCAAACTCCATCAGGTGACAGAATGGAGAAAAAAACCTTGGGAGAAACCAGTGTCAATACTAAAGCTTCCTGAACAACATTGAAAGACTGACTACTCACTTCAGTACTGTCAAAACAGGGTCTATCCAGATATGTAAGAAAACCAATCACAACGTTTCAAATCTTTTGTGGAAGTGATGAACAAACTAGTGATTTGTATAAATCAGTGACCCTCCACTAGAAAACCAAGAATAATTCAGATCACTGGAGACTAGGGTTGTGTGATGTTGTAAAATACAGTGACACAAGAACTTTATCAATGGCACAATAGAGCACTGCAGGGATCATGTATTTTGTAAGCAAAAATTTTACTTGTCTTGAAGAAGTCGGTTTCTAACAAGTGTCTAAATGGGACGACATTAAGCGTCATTGTAGTGAACAGGTAAACTCATCTACTCACTAGTCGCTTACACAGCCTTTTTGTGTTTATAATCGCATTCTGGCAAACTCTTCTAACTCAAACTTAGAGGGAAAATGTTTTATAAATAAAGACTGAAAGAGTTGTTGAAGCTTAATGATGGTGACGTTGCGTTGAATTAGTGCTGGGGGTTAAACTGGTTCATCCGGTATACAGGTTTCAATTTCATGAACCGTTTGTATTTTTCATATACTGCAATTTTGGATAAATAAATCAAAAGCAGGGCTGTACAATGAATCATATCTTGATATGGACTAGTGTTTGTGAAATCTGTGAATGAGCACCGCAGTTTGGTCTACAACACATACTGAAGCATGCGTGATACTCTTGGTGTTTTCAGCATCTGCATCTCACTATGAAGACATGAACACATGCCAAGTTTTTACAACAAAACCCGCCCAATGGCTAACGTTACTCAAAACTAGCCAAAAACAAGCCCAATAGCTTTCCGGGGGAGTTCTCCGGGGGGAAAAAATGGCATTTGGGGGGTAAAATATGTTATTTTTGGCAGGGATGCCTGCTAATATTCGCATTCCTGGGTCTGTATATCACATAATTGGGGTCGCTTCAACCCGCGGACTTGGCAACACAGTGCAGTTGAGTTCTGTTGACATTTGACAACTAATGTTATGTCTCGATCCGTTGCTCTGATTGGTTGTAGGTCTATCCAATTGAGGTCTTTCCTGGCTCGGTTGAAACACGCCCTATAATCACAGCCCAACGGAGCAGAATCAGACTCATGACTAGAATTGAGTATGACGACGTCAGGCTAGCTCTGAGAGTCACTTCACAGCATTTCATTATTTCATTTGATCAAACTATCGTCATCTTTCGTATCATACACACACACAGTGTTGGGAAGGTTACTTTGGAAATCATTTTAAAATATTTTCAGACATTTAAACCTTACAGTAGTAGCCTTCTCAATGGTGATTGCTGTCTGTCTTTCAAAATCCGTCACCACCTGAATTAAGATTATAATACTTAATTTTAAATTTCCAGCCCTGGAACTGATTTTTATCACTCGCCATGGTGGCAACTCTCAGACAGGTTGAAGCCTAAAGCTTTCAGCACAAATGTGAATTGATGTAATTGGCAAATCAAAAGCATCAGAAATGGCGAGAGGCATCGTGTGCATCAAAAACAGGCAAAGCAACAAATTTATATTTTTTAACTAGTGCGGTCAATCGAATAAAATCATTAACTAATAAATCCTCAACTTTTATTCCAGACTCATGGTCCATTCAGACACAGACATAAACATTAAAAGAGAGAAAAAGAAACATATACAAATAAATAAAAAAACAAAAGAAACTACAATACAGCATTTCTATAAAAGACACTTAAACCAGTGATTCCATAGTGATGATTGGCATCGTATGGCACTATACCCAGGATTTACTAGCAGCATAACAATGCTGTTCTGGCAGTCATTCAGGCGACAAATGATTTTGTAAATGAGTCTCCTCAACAACGCCTGAAAGGTACTGACCCCTGCATTACAAAACAGATCACTTGCACCAGAGCACCTGGGTTTGTTTAGCAGTATCCTCATACAGTCATTATAAGCCACCTTAAGCTTCTGCATACTTGCCTTTTTAAACTTAGTCCATAAAGAAGCAGTATACAAAGGAGTGCAATATGCTTTAAACAGGCTAATTTTGAAATCACACAATTTTTCTGTAATTAATAATGAAAATGTGATTTTACCCTTTCAAACCATAGCCTGTAAAATCTAGCATGCTCAAGTCAATATGTTCATGTTTTCATAGACCTGTTTTCATGTCACATTTGTATTTGTCATTAAATCATTTTCATAACAGTATTTTCATTGTCTCCATGACGTACATGCCCCGCCCCCTGCACATGCCCCGCCCCCCGAGTACTCGTTTTTTGAGACCTATCGATGATCAAAATGAGAAATTTACAAAAATGCCCATCCCTACAACCTGTACACAGCATTTACTTTAGGCGGTTTTATCATTAGTATTATTGTATTATTTCTCAGATATACCTTATAGAAAAGACGAGAGTCACGTTTGTTTCTATTGAGCCTGATTTCTCAAAATGGAGCGAGTTATAGTAAGCATAAGCACCTGCTAAAGGCTCGCAAATAAATAAATATAATGTAATTGAATGATCCCTGATTTATGGCATTATGTTCACGAGGATGCAGATGTCGTGCACAGTATGTGGTCTGTGTGAAAGAGAATACGAATCTTTCTCACCTGTCGTCTCACATAAAGGACTGTCGAAGCGATTACGCAAGATGGATGAATGACCAAATAAAAAGTATGATATGCCTGATATAATCCGTGCATTACTGTAGGTCTTAAAGTGAAAGCAACCTACACCCCGAATTCCAGAAAAGTTGGGACGTTTTTTAAATTTAAATAAAATGGAAACCAAAAGACTTTCAAATCACATGAGCCAATATTTTATTCACAATAGAACATAGATAACATCAAATGTTTAAATGTAGAAATGTTACACTTTTATCCACTAATTGAGCTCATTTCAAATTCGATGCCTGCTACAGGTCTCATAAAGTTGGGACGGGGGCAACAAATGGCTGAAAAAGCCAAACTTTGATTCAGTTGGGAGAACATCTAGCAACTCATTAACTGATATCAGGTCTGTAACATGATTAGCTATAAAAGGGATGTCTTAGAGAGGCGGAGTCTCTCAGAAGTAAAGATGGCCAGAGGCTGTGAAATCTGTGAAAGAGTGTGTAAAAAGATTGTGGAATACTTTAAAAAACAATGTTCCTCAACGTCAAACTGCACAGGCTTTGCAAATCTCATCATCTACAGTGCATAACATCATCAAACGATTCAGAGAAACTGGTGAAATCTCTGTGTGTAAGGGTCAAGGCCGAAGACCTTTATTGGTGGCCTGTGGTCTCCGGGCCCTCAGATGGCAAAAAAGTGTTCTATGGTCAGACGAGTCCAAATTTGACATTCTTGTAGGAAATCACGGACACCGTGTCCTCCGGGCTAACACATGTTATGTAAAGCTAGATAACACACCACTGGACTAGCCTTAGACACCAAAATAAACAAGACTTGTGTCTCTTGTTTGTTTTATAGACCCTTTTTCAGTTAGTAAACATTGTGAAGTTTTTTGTGGGCGGAGCTTAGCTGGAGGCAGAACGATTCCCCTGATCTCTTCACTTACACTAGCCAGTAAGTTTTTTAAGGTGAGCTTGTTTATAAACAACCCTTGTGAAAAAAAAGTGCACTTTAGTGTACTTTTTTAAAGTGTACTTATTGCACAAATAATATACTTTAAAGGTATACACTTAAGTGTGAATTAAATGCAATGTTTTCGGCGCACTGAATGCACATTAAGTGTAATTGATTTCAAATGTATCACATATTAAGTTGAAATAAAATGTAATAAGTTGCCATTAAGAGTGATTTGTTTGCACAACTTAAGTGGGACTTTAATACAACTTTATATGTACTTTCATAATTGCTTCTAATGTCTTCAAAATATAGTTAAAGTGCACTGCTCAATCTATTGAAAGCAATTAATGTGAACTAAAGTAAACTTTAACGTAATTTACATATACACTATTATATAATTAAATACATTTGTAATTACATTTTTCTAATAATACAGCTGCAATTTATTATAATAAACAAATCCAAATTGAAACCCTCTACATTTATTGACAAAACAATCTGTAAAACAAATACACAAACCTTTTTGTTGATGCACAAGAAAATCCCAAGAGACAATTCACAAAAACACAAATTTATTTAGAAAGTGTCTGGAGGACAATGAGGATTATATGCACAATCTTCCTCATACAATGGTACTTAAATCTGCCCTTCACAGAAAACATTCTGCCTTTTTACATTTTCAGAAAACATTATTCTGTATGATTTATAAGATTGTTTCCTCATGGGGACCTAAAAAAATGTCCCCACAAGGTCAAAATTTACTGGTATTACTATACTTTTGGGGTCAATTGGTCCCAATAACATAGGGATTACCAGTACACACACAGAAGCAAACACACAGTACCTCACACACACACAACACATGAATTAATACAAACAAAATGTAAAGAAAAGTATCATTCCATGTACAACACTAAGATTCAAAACTTTGGGTAACGCTTTACAATAACGTTTAATTAGTTAATTACTTCATTTAACATAAACTTAGAATGACTAATACTTTAAACAATTATTAATCTTAGTTAATGTTTATTTCAACATTTACTAAATAGGGGTGTAACGGCAAACGTATTCGTAATTTCGTATCGAACCGTTTTGGTACAGGACTTCCGGTGTGGTGCACGTGTGTACCGAACAGTATGATGGCAATCTTTAACAGTCGGCTTGTTTTACGCACCGAACACACTTCAATCCAAATTCCTACACAAACATATTAAGTATTCAGTCCATTTTATCATGAAATTCGAGTGATAAATGCCATTTTGATGCTCTTTAATGTGACGTGACAGATCACTGTAAAGGCACGTCAGTTCAAGCGGCAACGCAGCGCGAGTGAATGCAATCATCTCATTATAGTCAAAGAATAAACATGAATTAACATCAGAAGGTGTGTTGAGGATACATTACAACTTACTGAAAGATATCACATGTTGTGTAATCGCTCAATCAGTGTTTCAACGGCGGAAAGACGTCAGTAAAACAGCTTGTAAACAATGTCACGCAGCATCGTATTTACTAGAAGTCATTCAGTGTCCACAGCTGTTAGATCACTAGAAAAATCTACTTTTTCACTAAATATATGACCTATATTAGCCTTTATATTCATTATAGTCTACTGAACCTGTTAGTGATGTCTTGATTATTTAATGTATTGGAGTAATGTACGTAATGTTTAAATAAATCTGTCATGAAAATGACAGCCACTGTGTATAAATGATTATGTTTGCGTACTGTGCAAGTAAGGGCTTCCTATATAGTCTTGCAGAGACAATTTGTATGTCTTTAAGAAACTTTTAGATATAATTGAATTAATTTAAGGACAATGACAATTTGTTCAGTAAACCACTTTTTAATTGAAAAAAAAAGCAATTTTATATTTAGTTTTCTCTCCCTGCTGTACCGAACCGTCAGTTGTGTGTACCGTTACACCCCTATTACTAATGCAATCTTAAAATCAAAAGCTGTATAAGTTAATTAGTTAATGCACTGTTAACATACATGAACAATGGCTATAAATGTAATTAACTAGCTTTGAACTATATTTGATTAACTAAGGTCAACAAATATTAATAAACACTGTAAAAAAATATTGCTCATCACTGTTAGATCATGTTGGCTAATACATTAAATAATGTTAACAAATGAGATCTTATTCTAAAGTGTTACCAAACTTTTAAGCTCTTAAACCTTGACTAGCACCAAAGTTAGGACCAAAAGGTTTATTCTAAAATCTTATTCCAGCATTACGGTGAATGAAAGTAAAAAATTAAAATAAATAAATAACCTGAAGAACTCCAAAGGCACAATTATTATTTTTTTTAATTGTTCATCACCAACTATTTTGAAGTTGTTGGAAAGTGCTGTTTATGTCAATGTTCCAGAAGCTCTCCATCGGCAGAAAACTTGCGCACCATCTCTCCACAGTAGATGAGAATGGACATGTTCCAAAGCAGGAAAGCAAAAAATATATACCTTGAGAAAAGAAAAAGAAAACAGAAAGAAAACAATTGTTTATAAAACAGATCTATCGATTATTATAATTGGCTCAATTAAATGAAAGCGATAGATGTACAGTTGCGCTCCAAAGTTTATATTCACACTGCTGTATCTGTTTAAAAAAAAAATTATTTTAGCAATAAGAGGGATCATAAAAATTAGCATGTTGTCTTTTTATTTAGGACTGCCCTGATGAAGCAGTTTATTCTGCAAGGTGTGTGTAAACTTTTGACCGCAACTGCATCACCTATGTGATGAATTACCTCAGTCATCAGGGCAACATCACAGTAGAAGCTGGGAGAGGTTCCTTCACGTTTCCCACAAACACCAGATCCCACGGACCACATCATCTTCACGGACAGTGGGCCTTAAAAATAGAGGACATTTTAATAATTGTTTTTATTCCCACTTTACAGGGAATTAAACATAACTTAAATATATATAAATAACCCAAGAACCATGCAAATTGAGAAAGCTATTCTTCCATTTGTCCTCATCTTGCCTTGCAAGTTTCATCTGACCATTGTTACGACCCCGTCTAGGGTGAGGCCGCAACATAAACTGGTATTGGAAACCGAAGATCCTTTGTACACTTTTATTTACAGGACCACAAAAGAAAGCACAACTTCAGGGATGAGCTAAGGCCAAAATAACAAACAAACACCAGCTAAACTCCTAACAGGAATTTACTAAATTCCCTAACAAAAGAAAACAAATAAAAATACAACAAATTAACCTATCTACCTATCTGATGAAAAACAGGAGAAAACAGTATTTACAAAATAATTGGCACTCACCCCCTACAGCTTCCAAGAGTGGAAAGATATTAACAATAATCTACCAATGAGATTGACAGCCACTTATCAACTCAAAACCAAAATTCACACTGCACACAACAGGCAGGTCAACAGATTAGCTAGCAGTAGCAACACACTGTAGCAAACACACAACAGCACATGTGCAATTGAACAACAGGAAATCACAGGTTGAGCAGAGCTCCCTCTTCAGGCACTGCAGATCATTTTATTGCCTCTTGGTCTCATTAGCACCAATCAGATCGGGAGTTCACTTCGATAGGATCCAATCCTGTGAAAGAAAGGGCAGGACAAAAGAGAAAAAGAGCATAGCAACACATATACACAATACGTCTCAGGACGTAACACCCCCACCCATAAATGTCAAACCGCGTTTTAACCACAAAATCCACCACTAAATGTCAAGTTACAGATTTTAGGGGTTTGACACAGTAGCAAATCACACGTCACCCAGGAGTCGCTACAGTCATTTGGGAGACCATCTTATGTCCAGCTAAGTCATTACCTTTGGTAAGGTCAACATTATCAACAGGAAGTCTGGAGCATGCACCAACTTGCCCTAGTCCATTTTCAACCATGAGAGACTGGACTGCTTCTGTGTCCCACCAACTGGTGATTGGCCTAGGTTTAGAACTCTTAGTGAGTATTCCTGATCCAGACAGCATGAAAGGCTTGTAGACAGAAGACAGAGGTGAGAAAGAGGAAGAGGAACAATCTAAGACAGGATGAACAGATGCAACACCAACACATCTGGTCTGAGCTGAGGGATTCCTCCGTTTCCAGGCCTCACAATTAGCGATAAGATGATTCGACTCAAGACAGTAGAAACAAACACGCTTTTTACCACTATGTTTGGGAACAGATTTGTGTTTTTTCTTTGGGTGGATTTCATTAGAGACAACATGGAGATTTTCTTCTGTCGAAACACCATCTAAACAGTCTTCTCCCTGTTGACTCTCTGAAATGGAAGGAACTGTCTGGCGGGTCTGATAAATCTCATCGGCTAACACTGAAGCTTCATAGAGAGAAGCGACTTTTTGTGCATTTAGATGAAACACAGCTTTGTCTGGCAGACAACTTTTAAAGTCATCCAACAATAACAACTCACACAGTTGTGCAAAATTGGAGACTTGACTTGCTTCACACCACTTCTGCAACAAAGCTTGCTTCTCATTGGCAAACTCCACAAAGGTTTGATTTGCAGATTTCACATGGGCTCTAAACTGTTGTCTGCAGGTTTCAGGTACCAATTCATAAGCCCTTATCACAGCCGTCTTCACAACGTCATAGTCCAGACTCTGTTCAGTTGATAAAGCAGAACACACTTCCTGGGACTTGCCTACAATCTTGCACCGCAGTAGCAATGCCCACATTCCTTTGGGCCATCTCAGGATAGCTGCAACCCGCTCAAAGGCAGGGAAGTATGTTTCCACCTCAGCTTCACTGAAACGAGGCAACAATTTAATATGCCTACTAGCATCAAATTCAGATGGAGGACTGGTACCTTGCATTGGTGTGGAAACTCCAGAGAGGGTAGAAGTAGCTTCTACGATTGGCTGAACAGAGGTAGAAGAGCTAGGTCTTTCATGACCATGCATTTTTGCAATCTCCAGCTCTATCTCCTGCAAACGTAACAGCTGGTTCTCATGCTCTTGCCTTTTTATCTGCAACTCAAGTTCTTTTAACCTGATTGCCAACAAGGGATCATAACGAGCAGCTAAAGGACTCATGTCAGAAGGAGACTTCACATCGGCCTCCACTGATGCAACAGCCACCTCTTCAACACCACCATCCACTGGCTCGGCTGGCAAGATCTGCATGTTCAGCAATTTGTTATACAACTCAGCCTTTAGCAGTTGTTTAGAGGCATTAGAAGACACTACAACTTGAAAGAAATCTGCAATCTGTTGCAGGTCATCTTTCCTACACTTATTAAATACTTCAAAAGATGGATTTTGGATAAAAGCAAATAGATCAAACTCCATTACCAACCTCTTCCACACCAAATGAAAATATCCAATTAAACAATGACTCAAGACTGATCTAGTTATCTAGTTTTACAGTATCCCGGACGAGCCCCTACTTATGTTACGTCCCTGGTCTAGGTCAGGGAAGCAGCATAAAGAAAATGTTCTGGAGAAATCAGTTTAAAGGTCCCATGGCATGAAATTTTCATTTTATGAGGTTTTTCAACATTAATATGAGTTCCCCTAGCCTGAATATTGTCCCCAAGTGGATAGAAATGTTGATCGGTGTAAAACCGAGTTGTGGCTGTCTTTCTCTGCCTTTGAGAAAATGACAGGCCAGACTAGCCAATCCTGAAGCCTCCTGGTTTGACGTCCAAGCAGGCACGGTTTCCTCCCTTTCCTCCGCCCAGAGAATCTGGCACGCCCATGCAAACGCTCGTCGAGAGATCATTGCATCATTGCTTGTGAACGAGTGAACGCTGGCAGTTTCTCAGTGTTTGGATGTACAAATGAAAACAGAAGTCTTTTTTCAGTTCCTTCTGATCTGTGAGAAGTGATTTCTGATGTGTAGCTAATTATTTATTATTCGTGCACACAATGCGGCTTCTCTCTCTCCAGACAGAACGGTGTTTTCGTGTTTTATATCTTGTGAGTCAGTGTTTTTGTACGTCCTCGTCGCGTCTATCGGTTCTAAAATGTGCATACAGTCATGAGTTTCTGCTCAACATCAGCAGAGATAAACCTCACACACGACGAAGCTCGGCCTTCAACATCCCCGACCCACAGTACTGCATCTGGCCCACAGCGGAGGCACCAAACGCGGCGTGAGATTAAGCAGAAGGGGGGTAAGCTTGAGCATATCCGGGCTAGCCAGCCTAGCCCCACAATAAACTGGATTACATCCGATTACTGCTGTTGTGTCTTTGTTTGCGCTGTGTACTCAACGCGCGTCACTGACGCTTTTATTTTATTTTAAAAATAATGCTATTATCAACACTTACTTTTAACTCGTTCATCTCGACAGCTGTAATGGTACTTTGCATGTGTTACAAAGTTGGTAGAATAATGATGAAGAGACGGACTCGGTGTGACTGTTTATTCAGAACTCTCAGATACAAACACAATAAACTCGCGCTGACTGACAGCGCTCTCATAACTCAGTAGTTACTATAAATAACGTTGTTAGCAATCGCTGAGCTCAGTCTCTGATACATTAGTGATGTCCGGTTCGCGAACGATCTTTCTTTTGAACCAGTTCTTTTTAGTGAACCGAATCAGTTCACCAAATCGGACTGAATCGTTCTAAACGGTTCGCGTCTCCAGTCAGCGCTGATCCATAATTTACTAAAGTTACTAACTTTCTGACATGAGTGACAGTCCCTCCGACTAGAAATAGACTAATAACCTAAAGTATATGCTGTAACTAAAACAGTTCAGACATGCTGAGAACTGATGTGAAGTGAACTCAGGTCCATCCGTCTCCCTGGCAGACTCGTGCCTGCTCGTGCCTCGATAAACCACGCCCCCTCCGCTCATATAAAATGCAAAGATGTCAGCCAATCACAACAGTGGGTGTTTTTACTGAAGTCTCACAGCAGACACGCCTCTTGAAGCAGGGCATTCAGCCACAGGCCAAACAGCAGTATAGAAAAAATGCCTTTTATTTCTAAATTATGACATTTTATGATGTAAAAGTCATACTAACAATATAAGTACAGCTCAGGAAACATTATAAAATAATAGAAAAATGCCATGCCATGGGACCTTTAAACAATAATTTCGTTTTATTGTTTCTCTTTTTTTTTTTCGTTAAGTTTCGTCAAAACGGATAATTGAAGCAATTGTTCAGGGCCGGGCAAGGCCAACACAATAAACAAAACGGCCACTGACTAAACCCCAATTTATTGCTAACTAAACCCTGTAAAAGAAAGAAAAAGAAAATACAGTGATCTTAACCTAACTTCCTGGCTAGCTCAACACAGGAGAAAAGATGTACACAAAATAAAAGGCACCCAACCCCTACCGCTTCAGTTATCCAGAAAAGTTATATATACAATATTTACAGAGGGATGGCAACACAACTGCCACGGGAAAGAAACAAAAAATAATAATACTAAACAAGTGAAAACAGTATGGACAAGGTAAAAGTCAAAATGAGAGGGCTTTAGAGAAGGAAATCAGAATTAGTGACAACCAGACACGATATAGCTGATCACAAGCCAACAATAACAGTTACTCTCTCGATACTAGCTACAACGCCGCCAGCAATAACACTCTCCCCTCTGCCACGTCCACATCCCGGGCGTTCTTTCAAAGGATCGTTCCATTCCAGTCCACCAATCACTGGGTACGTCTCCAATACGTCCAATCAAGGCGGAGCTACCTGAGAGAGCGAGAGAGAGAGAAAGAGAGATAAGAGAGAGACGCGCACACGCACGTCTCTACAGACAGGGAGGGGAAGGAAAAACAACAATACGTCCCCTGACGTAACACCATCTCCATGAAGGATGCTCCTGTATTTGCCACGGCTGGCACAGCAATGCTGAGGCCCCATTCCTTTGGGTTGTTACCTGTAAAATATATAATGATTCGGGGTGTAAATGCACAGGTGGGAATTTATTACTTACAAATGGACAAGATGCAAAGCATTTAAAAGCTAAAGCTTAAAAGACTTGATAGCAGTGTTTTAGCTTGTAGTGTGTGATCAGTGTCATGGCTGGGAATAAATTCATAATTAACAATAACTTCACCTCATCAATACGGCTCTGTGATTCCACACAGCTTGCACTGGATCTCCAATAACACATCTATACTGATCCTACAAAATAAAAAAAATTAAATAACTCCAGATAAGCACAAAATATTACAAAAACACACATAGTAACTTAACATCGTACTCTCCAAATGCAAAAAAATAATAATAAATAAATAAATAAATACATTACAAGCATTATTTCTAGAGGTGGGTGATATATTGAATATTACTGGTCGTTATAATATGGATTAATTGTATATAAATGTCTAATGTTACTATAACTTTAAGTCATTTAGTTCATTTAAAAATTCTGAGTTCAATTAAAATATTGTATTTTCAGCAGCCAAATTCCTCGAACACGCCCACACACACGATCACATTCCGAAATAATAAATTATTATAATGCAATCATAGATACATGATGATAGGAAACATGATTAATTCACCTCCCGAGTCCATATTGCGTCTATCTGCGATTAAACTAAATACACTCTTGACCGCAATAAAAACTGCCATGTTATGGTGAAAATTAAAAATCAAGAAAGCTTAAATCAAGATTTAACACGTTACTTACTTACACTTACTTGACACGTTTGCAGCACATAACGTCTCATCTGTAATCATCCAATGATCCAAAAGGTTCACTTCGTTGTTCTTGTTGTTTGATCAGCTTCAGTTTCCTCACGCGTCGCGATCATAGAAACATGGCGGACAGCGCATTTTTCAAAATAATGACGTAGTATTTTTGGCGCATGCGCATTAAAATATTAAATAGAAATATTTTGTGCATGGTTAAATGTTGATTATAAATGTTTTCCATTTCTGTTCAAGTTGAAGATGTTCTAACTCACTGTGTAGTTGGACTAAGTTAAAATAACTTGACTCATTGACCCAACTAAAAGTCAATTATGTTTACAGTGTAGTGTAGTCTGATTAAAATTAAATGTTTTTTAACTGAATTTGAATGCAGATTAATTTTGTTTAGATTTGTTCAACTTTTGCTTGCAATTAAATGTGTGTTTAATCGGCGTAGAACAACATAATGATATTGAAATTAATCTGTACACACAGTACTACATTGCTATTACATTAAGCACAAATAGCTAAGCTACTCCTCTCATAAATTACACTTTATGTCAAATATTATGTAAAAAACTGACACTTGTAGTTGAGTTCATAGAGCAGGAGCTAGTGATACAAATTTTAAAAAGTGTATTGAAGCTAGAAGAAATACATTAATACACGCAGTATACATTATAGACTAAACACATTTAGAATACATTAACAAATGTAATTTTGGAAAAAAAATTCTATGTGCTTTAGTATGTCAATATAAAAATAAGTGTACTTTATAAAATATAAATAACAATAATTATTTTAAATATGTTTAAGTAAAATATAGGTAGACATTATTACAAGGTGCATTTTTAAAAAAGTGCACTTAAGTGTGCTTATAAATATTGTCATTAAAGTGTACTTTTTAAAGTAAAAATTAATGACATATTATTACAAAGTGCACTTATTAAAAGTGCACTTAAGTGTGTTTATAAATATTGCCATGAAAGTGTACTTTCCTTAAGTAAAAACTAATAAGATATTATTACAAAGTGCACTTATTAAAAGTGCTCTTAAAGGTCCCATGGCATGGCATTTTTCTATTATTTTATAATGTTTCCTGAGGTGTACTTATATTGTTAGTATGACTTTTACATCATAAAATGTCATAATTTAGAAATAAAAGGCATTTTTTCTATACTGCTGTTTGCCCTGTGGCTGAATGCCCTGCTTCAAGAGGCGTGTCTGCTGTGAGACTTCAGTAAAAACGCCCACTGTTGTGATTGGCTGACATCTTTGCATTTTAAATGAGCGGAGGGGGCGTGGTTTAACGAGGTCTACGAGGCACGAGCTGCTGCCAGAGAGACGGATGGACCTGAGTTCACTTCACATCAGTTATCAGCATGTCTGAACTGTTGTAGTTACAGCATATACTTCAGGTTATTAGTCTATTTCTAGTCGGAGGGACTGTCACTCATGTCAGAAAGTTAGTAACTTTAGTAAATTATGGATCAGCGCTGACTCGAGACGCGAACCGTTTAGAACGATTCAGTCCGATTTGGTGAACTGATTCGGTTCACTAAAAAGAACCGGTTCAAAAGAAAGATCGTTCGCGAACCGGACATCACTAATGTACCAGAGTTAGAGCTCAGCGATTGCTAACAAAGTTATTTATAGTAACTACTGAGTTATGAGAGCGCTGTCAGTCAGCGCGAGTTTATTGTGTTTGTATCTGAGAGTTCTGAATAAACACGAGTCCCAGTCACACCGAGTCCGTCTTCATCATTATTACCAACTTTGTAACACATGCAAAGTACCATTACAGCTGTCGAGATGAACGAGTTAAAAGTAAGTGTTGATAATAGCATTATTTTTTAAATAAAATAAAAGCGTCAGTGACGCGCGTTGAGTACACAGCGCAAACAAAGACACAACAGCAGTAATCGAATGTAATCCAGTTTATTGTGGGGCTAGGCTGGCTAGCCCGGATATGCTCACGCTTACCCTCCTTCTGCTTAATCTCACGCCGCGTTTGGTGCCTCCGCTGTGGGCCAGATGCAGTACTGGGGGTCGGGGATGTTGAAGGCCACCGGCCAGTACACCCCGAGCTTCGGCGTGTGTGAGGTTTATCTCTAAAGATGTTGAGCAGAAACTCATGACTGTATGCACATTTTAGAACAGATAGACGCAACGAGGACGTACAAAAACACTGACTCACAAGATAGAAAACACCGCTCTGTCGGGAGAGAGAGAAGCCGCAGTGTGTGCACGAATAATAAATAATTAGCTACACATCAGAAATCACTGATCACAGATCAGAAGGAACTGAAGAAAGACTTCTGTTTTCATTTGTACATCCAAACACTGAGAAACTGCCAGCATTCACTCGTTCACACTCAATGATCTCTCGAGCGTTTGCATGGGCGTGGCAGATTCTCTGGGCGGAGGAAAGGGAGGAAACCGTTCCTGCTTGGACGTCAAACCAGGAGACTTCAGGATTGGCTCGTCTGGCCGGTCATTTTTTCAAAGGCAGAGAAAGACAGCCAGAACTCGGGTTTACACCGAGCAACATTTCTATCCACTTGGGGACAATATTCAGGCTAGGGGAACTCATATTAATGTTGAAAAACCTCATAAAATGAAAATTTCATGCCATGGGACCTTTAAGTGTGTTTATAAATATTGTCATGAAAGTATACTTTTCTTAAGTAAAAATTAATTAGATATTATTACAAAGTGCACTTATAAAAAGTGCACTTAAGTGTGTTTATAAATATTGCCATGAAAGTATACTTTCCTTAAGTAAAAATTAATTAGATATTATTACAAAGTGCACTTATTAAAAGTGCACTTAAGTGCGTTTATAAATATTGTCATGAAAGTATACTTTCCTTAAGTAAAAATTAATTAGATATTATTACAAAGTGCACTTATTAAAAGTGCACTTAAGTGTGTTTATAAATATTGTCATGAAAGTATACTTTCCTTAAGTAAAAATTAATTAGATATTATTACAAAGTGCACTTATTAAAAGTGCACTTAAGTGTGTTTATAAATATTGCCATGAAAGTATACTTTCTTTAAGTAAATATTTATTAGATATTATTACAAAGTGCACTTATAAAAAGTGCACTTAAGTGCGTTTATAAATATTGTCATGAAAGTATACTTTCCTTAAGTAAAAATTAATTAGATATTATTACAAAGTGCACTTATTAAAAGTGCACTTAAGTGTGTTTATAAATATTGTCATGAAAGTATACTTTCCTTAAGTAAAAATTAATTATATATTATTACAAAATGCACTTATTAAAAGTGCACTCAAGTGTTTTTATAAATATTGTCATGAAAGTATACTTTCCTTAAGTAAAAATTAATTAGATATTATTACAAAGTGCACTTATAAAAAGTGCACTTAAGTGTGTTTATAAATATTGCCATGAAAGTATACTTTCCTTAAGTAAAAATTAATTAGATATTATTACAAAGTGCATTTTAAAAAAGTGCACTTAAGTGTGCTTATAAATATTGTCATTAAAGTGTATTCTCTTTAAGTATACTTAAGTGGCCTTTAATTTTAATTATATCATATGATCTGCAAGTGCACTTTTTAAAAAGTATACTTTTAAGATTTTAAGTACACAAAAAGTACACTTTCAATACAATTAAGCACACTACTTTTTCACAAGGGAATGACTGGAGTGATTGTATCTGAATATTTAAGGTCACTCTCTGTCCGGGACCATGACTGTTATTTAAAAAAAGTTAACTTGTGCAGTTTTAAGGGGATATAGGGCATTTTTAAAATGTATTTGCCGAAATTAGAAATGATATTTATATACAGATTTATTAAAATAGCCACATTTTTTTGTAAAATTCACATTAAATATCTACATTTCTCAGTTTAGGCACTTCATGGTGAAAACATGAATGTTCATAGTTTAGATCCAGTGATGCCAGTAACGCGTTACTCTAATCTGACTACTTTTTTCCAGTAACGAGTAATCTAACGCATTACTATTTCCAAACCAGTAATCAGATTAAAGTAATTTATCCAAGTCACTGTGAGTTACTATTTTTGTCATTTTCCTTAGTAAAAATATATATTTTTACTTTCTTCTTGCGTCTCTGCAGGGTTTTTCCTGCATAGAGAATTATGAGGCGGCCGCCTCCGTCAAATTTCGTGCCGCCTCCGTCTGTCGACAAAACTCAAGACTCAAGTCACTTGCTCAGATTAGGCATGTCGTGACAATTAAATAATCATCAGAAATATATATTGTCACATGATCATTCAGCAATCATTATTAGTATATTATGATTTGCTAGTACAAAGTCATCTACAGCCATTCCATAGCTGAATGTCTTTCCTCCGCTGCAGCTGTCAATCATTCTCCGTTCAGCATTCAAACTGCGCGTCGCGTTCGGTTACAGTCAGCAGCTGCACGGTAAAGCTCACTCCAAGATGATATATTCCCGTTATAATACTTGATATGTAGATAAAATAATTTATCTTCCTGGAGTTTATCTAATTTAGCGGTTTCTGAACGATATTGTGCTCGCTACCCGGGTGGCAACACAAGGACTATTAATTAGCATCACACGCACAATAACTGGAATTTAAAACGGTGAAGAAACAAATAATCAGTGAACTTTTGGACCGATATACAGTAGACTAGGATTTGTGCGCTCAACACAGGGCCGGATTGGGACTCATTTTCAGCCCTGGAGTTTCATGCCTTAGACCGGCCCACTTAGTTCCCGACTGACTATATTAAAATATAATGAATAAAAAGAGTGGGGCTGCGGTAAAATAAAATAAAAAAAGTTGGGCTGCTGTGAGTGCAGGCAGCTTAGGGACAGCATCCATATTTCAACCCAGTGCCATGACAACAACGGCCCTCGCGGCCAAAAAAAACAGACCGGCCCACCGGAAATTTTCCCGGTGCTCCCGATTAGCCAATCCGGGCCTGGCTCAACATCTCTTCTCTTTATGTGGTGAACTTTTCAATGTGCACTCGCGCTGCACTGCGCACTCTGACTCCATGTTGCTTTAAGCGCATCATTCTGCACTCGGGATGCGCAGGAGCGCTTTGAGCCGCTCTGTTTTGAAGCGTTTCATATATTTTTATAGTTTTGTGCACTTAAAGATTATTAAAAAAATATCTTGTTCTCACGTATCTGTCATATATTTGTTGTCCCTTTACAGAGCTGCACATTACGTTTACAATAAACTATAAATCTTGTAATTTTATATTATTTGTGTAGGCCCATATACCGTATTTACATTCATATATAAATTAAAAATTAAATATAAATTGTTTTTCATAAATGTATTTAATAAGAACACAAAGTAATTTGTACCTTTTCATTAACATTTTTTTTTCAATAATTACTTTTTGTAATTGCAATTTTTTAACTATCCACTCACCTAATTTAATATATATTTTTGTCATAGCTTATGATTATATAATTTTATTCATTTATTGTTTTTTTCTATAATGAGTGTGTACTTAGTGGATTCTGGATTGTGTTTAACAAATAAAAGAGTGACCATTAGTTCCACGCTCGCGCGCACGCGCACACACACACACACACACACACACACACACACACACACACACACACACACACACACGTTGCAGGTCAGACTGACAGAGAGCCTGTTCGGATGAAAACCGCTTCAGTGAGCTCAATTTTTTCTCTCAGTAACGCTAACGCCGTTGTAACAGGAGAAACAGTAATTCGTTTGATTAAGTTACTTGTTACTGAAAAAAATAATTCCGTTAGTAACGCCCTTTATCTATAACGCCGTTATTCCCATCACTGCAGACAACGGAGTTGGTTTTTAAATTCCAGCGGATGATATGCACACGAGTCACGACCTGAGAGAGTTTGTGGCTTCGGGAGGGGCGGATGTGCGCGTGCGCGTTTCATTCAGGACGCAAGACAAAATAAGAGTGTTCTTGCAAACAGAACATGGCAAAATAATTGTTTTTTCTCGATTGTACTATTTTGGTGATCGTTGGGAGCCAATCGAAATCGAAAAAATCGAAATTCAATTAATTGAACAGCCCTACAGGTGTGTGTGAGTGTGTGAGTGTGTGTGTGTGTGTGTGTGTGTGTGTGTGTGTGTGTGTGTGTGTGTGTGTGTGTGTGTGTGTGTGTGTGTGAGAGAGTGAGAGTGGGCATGTTTTTGTGAAATATCAGGACACAAATGTGTATAATACGGTGGCCCAGTAGTGCACAACACAACGAAATTTAAAAAGCATACATAAGTTCACAACACAACAAAATAAATCCACAACACAACGGAATGAAACCACAACACAACGAAATCAAGCCACAACACAAAGAAAAATCCACAACACAACGAAATCAAGCCACAACACAACGAAAATGCTCCCAACCACTCGGGGGCACTCGGAGCGCTGTAAAGTTGCCACTGTTCTATAGAGTTGGCAATCTTACAAAGAAATCAATACCACAATTAGTTTTAACAGTATGTAGGCTAACCATTGTTTATCTATATGAAATATTAATTTAAAATCACATCACCTACATGCATTATAGCTGCATATTTATGCTCGAGACCGCTTTGACCCGATACCACGGCGCTAAGGGAACGTCTGCCAATTCCACCAATTGGTTGAAATGTATAATTTGTATGAATTAAAATTACTTTTAACATTTAAAAACAGACATGTTAAAATTCCACAGATTGATTGTATTGGTAAAATTGACTTAATAATGCACAACTCAACATTGGAATTTGAAAAAAAAAAAAAAAAGTTAATTTAATTCATACTAATTATTTCAACTTGGTGGAATTGGCAGACGCTCCCTTAGCACCGAGGCAGCGGGTCAAAGCGTTCTCGAGTATAAATATGCAGCTATTATGCACGTAAGTGATTTTTAATTGATATTTCATGTCGATATACAACTGCACACTTAAAACTGATCGTAGTGTTTAAATATTTGTAAGATTGGCGAATCTATAGAACAATGCAAGGAAAACTAACTTTACCGCACTCCGAGTGCCCCCTAGTGGTTGGGAGCATTTCCGTTGTGTTGTGGCTATTTCGTTGTGTTGTGGACTTTCCGTTGTGTTGTGGACTTTTCGTTGTGTTGTGGATTTTTCTTTGTGTTGCGGCTTGACTTCGTTGTGTTGTGTCTTGATTTCGTTGTGTTGTGGTTTCATTCCATTGTGTTGTGGTTTCATTCCGTTGTGTTGTGGATTTATTTCGTTGTGTTGTGAACTTATGTATGCTTTTTAAATTTCGTTGTGTTGTGCACTACTGGGCCACCGTAGTATAATGACCAGAGGTGGAAAGTAACGAATTACATTTACTCGTGTTACTGTAATTGAGTAGTTTTTCTGTGTACTTTTTAAGTAGTTTTAAAAATCTGTAATTTTACTTTTACTTAAGTATGTTTTGTTTGAAGTATTGTACTTCGCTACATTTTAAACCACATCCGTAACTGAGTAAAAATAAATAATACAAAGGGGGGAAAACGCGATCCGGAAACGACTGCATTGAATTGAAGAGCGGGAGAATGAACACGCAAAAATCACAAAAAGATGGAGACGGACGGACAAGACGGACGTCAGACCCAGCTGCGAAACGCCGTCGTGAACCCCTGGATAGCGTGGAAATACTTTGGATATAGACAAAAAATAGCCGGGTGTTGTCCTGGAGGATATCAAATTCGCAAAAAAATATTGATGCAAAGGAGGAAACACATAGAACATGTTCGGGAACACCATCCCTCTGTGCGGTTAAAGGTACATTTATAACTTAAAGGTAGGGTAGGTAGGATTTGGTTAAAAAACTTTTTTTCCAAATTTGTTTAAACTTTCTTTATATATCAATACATAATTAAAATGTAAGTACTCTGAAAAAGAAAGTATGAAAATTGAGTGCCTGTAGACCTCTCACGACTGTTTTAAAGACAGCTCATTATTTCCATTCACTCCACCTTCTCCCTTCTGGGCGCTTTCCAAAGCCACGCCCCCAAAACACATGAAGGCGCCTAGCCGCGATCAGCTCAGCTGGAGGAAGACGCATTATTAACCTGAGACGAGCGGAGAAGAAGGAGCGGAGCATGTAGTGACATCATGTCAGAATCACATGTAATAAAAAAATCTAACTTTATCATTATGAATATAAACAAATAAGATGTCTTTTAGTACTCACTCTCAAGCTAGAATAACGATACTGGTAAAGTTTAAAATACACACACAACACAGTGTCTACGACACACACACAGATACAAGATAAAAACATTGGTAGAGAATATAAAAGCAAACCAAGGGCCGAAATAAACGTGCAGGTAAAGTTCCCGGTGAACATGGTAAAAGAGTTTAGACAGAGAGTAGCAGCTAAAGCTAACTTAGTTCTAAAGAAAGTTCCTGGATGCGGTGGACTAGCTTTTACACATGCATTTTGTTATCTAAAGTTACATTTTGCGAAATTCAACACGACAGCGATCAACTTGAGCTAAGCATATTGAGTATTTATCATCTCTACTAATGGCTCGCTAAGTGTATAACATTGTAACTTTATGCTAAGTAATGTTATGTTAGCTATATTAGGCAGCTACGTGTGCTAGTGAGACATGCTTCATGAAAACATAAACCAAAAAAATGTATAATCAAAATGAAAGATGACCTGTCCAGCAGAAATACAGCCTCTTGAACTCAAACGGGTGCGCCAGGGTTGCCAGGTTTTCACAACAAAATCCGCCCAATTGCTACTCAAAACTAGCCCAAAACAAGCCCAATCGTGTTTCTCCGGTAAAAATTGCATTTGGGGGGTAAAATATGTGTCTTTTTGGTAGGGCTGCCTGCTAAAATTTGCAAATCCCGGGGCAAAACATCACATAATTGGGGTCGCTTCAACCCGCGGACATGAAAAACAGCCGCGGCAACAGTGTAGAAGTAGCCCTTGGCAACACTGGGGCGCATGTGGGCAGATCCTGGAGCAAAAGCGGCGGTAGCCATGGTAACGAGAGAGAGTGACAGGCGCCCAAGCCAATCACTTGATTCGGCCCGAACGAAAATAATGAGCGGTGTTTATTGCAGATTAAAAAGTCTAGAGTCACTTGATTTTTATACTCTCTTTTTCAGAGTACTTAAATTTTAATTATGTATTGCCATATAAAGACAGTTTAAACAAATTTGGACAAAAGTGTTTTAGATCAGACTTACCTACCCCACCTTTAAGGCCGAATGATTTCTGTGATGCAGAGGGAATCCTGGAATCCAGACATGACAATTTAATTTACAGTATAACGCAGATGTCACGTAAAACACGCAAACTGATGGATGAATGAATACATCGACAGAAGAGCTGTACAATAAATCAAATCGCGACATGTGTGAATATTAAAGCTCAAAACACTGCTATATGAATATATGATCTGCTTGTTCTGTCTCTGTGTGAATGAGCAGCGCCGTTTCGTCTACTAGCCTACATACTTAAGTAGCCTACGCGATGCTCGTAGTGTTTAACGTCTCCAAAAACATATTTGGGCATGAACATATAGTATGAACATTTCCAGAGCTGATCTGAGACCCCCTAATGAACATTTTCATAATTTTATTTGATTAAAAGCCATTATCAAATACACTCTGAAACAGATCTTCCCTGAAATAGGTCCTCACTAAAACCCATCAAAATAAACGGTTTAACTAGATGAAATTGTTACAGAAATATATTACTAGTGTAGGCCTACAATAGAATACTTGTCAAAATAATAATAATAATAACAACAATAATAATATTACACTGTTTAAGAATATATTTTTTATTTGATTACCACCGTTTTGGTAATGTATTTATTAAATCATTAAAAAAAAAAATTCATAAGACTCTATTATTCTTAAAGTTGTTAAAGGGTTAGTTCAGCCAAAAATGTAAATTGTGTCATTAATGACTGAGCCTCATGTGGTTGGACACCCGTCAGACCTCCGTTCATCTTCAGACACAAATGAAGATATTTTAGTGTAAATCTGATGCTCTGAAAGGCCTCCATTGGCTCAACTTTACACTCTCAAGACCCTTAAAAGACACTAAAGACTAAAGTTACAAAGTCCATCTCACTACAGCGGCTCTACAATAACTTTATGAAGACGAGAATAGTTTTTGTGCGCAAAAAAAACCCTAAATAACGACTTATATAGAGATGACGATTTCAAAACACTGCATCATGAAGCTTCGAAGCGTTATGAGTCAGTGAGTCGAATCAGCGGTTTGGATCGCCAAATTTCAGCAGTTTGACACGTGATCCGAATCATGATTCGACTCACTGATTCATAACGCTTCGAAGCTTCATGATTTATTCATTTAAGTGTGTGTGTGTGTGTGTGTGTGTGTGTGTGTGTGTGTGTGTGTGTGTGTGTGTGTGTGTGTGTGTGTGTGTGTGTGTGTGTGTGTGTGTGTGTGTGTGTGTGTGTGAGAGAGAGAGTGTGTGTGAGTGTGAGTGTGAGTGTGAGTGTGTGTGTGAGTGTGTGTGTGTGTGTGTGTGTATGTGTGTTTTGACTTGCCTTTATAAAATAAATATGTTTGTATTTTCTAGTGTGGATCATTGTGGAGAGTTCAGAATCACAGCAGGAACACACAAATGTAGGTCCACACACACACACACACACTCACACTCTCTCTCTCTCTCTCACACACACACACACACACACACACACACACACACACACACACACACACAATTGTGCTATCATGAGCAAAAGCTTTTATCAGATATTTGGTGTTGACTTGGTGTGTGTGTGTCAGATTTGGTGTTGACTTGGTGTGTGTGTCAGATTTGTTGTTCTCATAGTGTTGAAGTTTTTAATAGAGAATAAAAATAACTATTTTTAAAGTGTGCTCATTGTGGCTCATTTTTCCAGCACGGGTCACATTCAGTGATTTGATGTTGATTTGTGTCATTTAGTGAAATGTTTCTCTCTTCTTGTGTTCAGACGCCTGTGATCTCACACTGGATCCAAACACAGCACACACTCGTCTCGTTCTGTCTGAGGAAAACAGGAAGATCACGCGTGTGGAAGAGGATCAGCCGTATCCTGATCATCCAGACAGATTTGAGGTAACTCAGGTTCTGTGTGGAGAGAGTCTGACTGGACGCTGTTACTGGGAGGCTGAATGCAGCGGAGATGGAGCTGGACTATCAGTGGCATATAAAGGAATCAACAGGAAAGGATTGAGAGGCTGTGAGTTTGGACTCAATGACAAATCCTGGAGTCTGTGGTGCTCTCGTGTCGGATTCTCTGTCCGGCACAATAATAACTTCACTCATATTCCTCCTGTCCGTTCATCCTCTAAGAGAGTAGGAGTGTGTGTGGACGTGTCGGCCGGCACTCTGACCTTCTACAGCGTCTCTAACACACACACACTCACACACTTACACACACTCAACACCACATTCACTGAACCCCTCTACGCTGGATTTGGGGTTGGTTATAACTCCTCAGTGTCTCTGTGTGACATTAAACAGCCTGTGAGAAACACCAGAGATACACACACAACCGGGTGAGTCAAATATAACAATATAATATAATATAATATAATATAATATAATATAATATAATATAATATAATATATATATAATATAACATAATATAATATATTATATTATATTATGTTATATTATGTTATATTATAAGATAATATAATATAATATAATATAATATAATATAATATAATATAATATAATATAATATAATATAATATAATATATAACATAACATAATATAATATAATATATATATATAATATAATATAATATAATATAATATAATATAATATAATATAATATATAATATAATATAATATAATATAATATAATATAATATAATATAATATAACATAACATAATATAATATATTATATTATATTATAATATAATATAATATATAATATAATATATATATAATATAACATAATATAATATATATATATAATATAACATAATATAATATATAATATAATATAATATATATATAATATATATAATATAACATAATATAATATATAACATAATATAATATATATATATAATATATATATAATATAACATAATATAATATAATATATAATATAATATAATATAACATAATATAATATAATATAACATAATATAATATAATATAATATAATATAATATAATATATATATAATATAACATAATATAATATATATATATAATATAACATAATATAATATAATATAATATAATATAATATAATATAAAAAAATATAATATAATATAATATAAAAAAATATAATATAATCTCTAATATAATATAATATAATAAATATAATCGTGTTAGCATTATGCTTCTAAAATACTAATCATGTTAACATAATGCTAGCAACATGCTAATCGTGTTAGCATCATGCTAGCAACATGCTAATCGGTTTAACATCATGCTACCAACAGGCTAATCGTGTTAACATCATGCTAGAAACATGCTAATCGTGTTAACATCATGCTAACAACAGGCTAATCGTGTTAACATCATGCTAGCACACAGGCTAATCGTGTTAACAGCATGCTAGAAACATGCTAATCGTGTTAACATGCTAGAAACATGGTAATCGTGTTAACATCATGCTAGAAACATGGTAATCGTGTTAACATCATGCTAGCTACAGGCTAAGTGTGTTAACATCATGTTAACAACAGGCTAATCGTGTTAACATCATGTTAACAACAGGCTAAGCGTGTTAACATCATTTTAGCAACAGGCTAATCGTGTTAACATCATTTTAGCAACAGGCTAAGCGTGTTAACATAATGCTAGCAAAAGGCTAATCGTGTTACCATTATGCTAGTAAACATACTAATTGTGTTAACATCATACTATAAAAATGCAAACAGGCTAATCGTGTTACCATAATGTCAGCAACATGCTAATTGTGTTAGCATAATGCTAGTAAACATACTAATTGTGTTAACATCATACTATAAAAATGCTAATCGTGTTAAAATAATGCTATCAAACAGGCTAATCGTGTTACCATAATGTCAGCAACATGCTAATTGTGTTAGCATAATGCTAGTAAACATGCTAATTGTGTTAGCATCATACTATAAAAATGCAAACAGGCTAATCGTGTTAGCATAATGCCAGCAACATGCTATTTGTGTTAGCATCATGATAGAAAAATGCTAATCGTGTTAACATCATACTATAAAAAAGGATGCAGCAGCAAACAGAAATGGGGAAAAGGGTTAACATTAACATCCCTCTTCTGAAACACGTGCCGTTATAGCTTACATAAGCTACCATTGTTTCTGTTGAGCTTGTGTTAGACTCCAGGTCCAAATAAAAGAAAAGGCCGTTTTTACACTGAGCACTCCAGCATTCTGAGTCCGAGCCCATAGTTCCCAGTTTCCCCACAGCGCTGGTCAACTGGACAAATGCAGACGATCTTAGAAAAAAAGAGAACCTGACGCTATAGAAGGAAACTCTGCGGTTTCAGATCTGGAGAGTGACACACACACACACACACACACACACACACACACACACACACACACACACACACATGTTGGGTTTTCATGTTTTATGGGGACATTCCATAGGCGTAATGGTTTTTATACCGTACATACCGTATATTTTCTATCCCCCTACACTGCCCCTAAACCTACCCATCACACACACACACACACACACACACACACACACAGACACAAACACAGACACACACACACACACAGACACACACACACACACACACACACACACACACTGCCCCTGCCCCTAAACCTAGCCATCACACACACACACACACACTGCCCCTAAACCTACCCAACACACACACACACACACAGACACACACACACACACACACACACACACACACACACACACACACACACACACACACACACACACACACACACACACACACACACACACACACACTGCCCCTAAACCTAACCCTCACAGGAGACATTCTGCAATTTTACATTTTCAAAAAACATCACTTAGTCTGATTTATAAGATGTTTTCCTCATGGGGACCTAAAAATGTCCCCACAAGGATGAGGATTTCGGATATTGCCATCTTTGTGGGGACATTTTGTCCCCATAACGTAAGGATTACCAGTCCACACACACACACACACACACACACACACACACACACACACACACACACTAAGATGAATAAATCCTGTAGTATTGTTCATTCATTGTTGGTTAACTAATGCTAACACAAATGAAACCTTATTGTAAAGTGTCAGCATTTCTTAATAAAGTAAGTTGGCCATAGGAGTGTAAAATGAATGTGAAAGTTAAGGAATCTTACACTGGTCAAACTAGGCTACTGTACTGTAGATGTTTGAGTTATGTTGAAGTGTTTGGGACATGGCTTTTAATCAGGCTCTCAACGTTTATTCAAATATGTATTTAGATTTATCGGCCAATATATCGGTTATCGGCTTTCAAATATAAAGAATTATCGGCATCGGCCAAAATCTTCATATCGGTGCATCCCTAAAAATTACATTTCAAATGACATTCAAAATATTATTCTGGAGATGAAATGTTATTTTAAATGATCCTGTTTAAGTTTTTGACCAACATGAACATGATCATCTTATTGTTATCGCCAGAATTACAATGTTCATTAATGTTCTTCTAGAAAAGTTTCACTATATAAGCGCAGAAATCTGATTATTGATAACTGATTATGTCAATGAATGGCAAAAGGAATGTTTAGAAATGTGAACTGATATTACCTACTGACACACTACAGCATTATATATATATAACTGGCTTAAAACCATTTTTCTCTGATGAAAATACTAAAGTAAAGTTGCACTACAATATAAAATTGCATCTATGCATTGTATTTATGGCAGTGATGTAATATAATCAGACGTGTTAGTTGACAGAAAGCAACATTACTGCAGTTCCAGCAGGAACATCAGCTTCAGAATCCGTCAGACTGATCTCATCTTAAAGAGAAAGACACATTAAAACAAGAACCTGTGTTCACATGTCATTTATCAAACATGACACATTACACTGTATAACTATAACTATAATACTTTTACATCACTATTATTACAATTGCTGCTAAGACAGTAATATACTACTACTGTCAATGAAAAATGAATATTTCACAGCACTTCTTTCTTAGTTATACTGGCAGAAAGCTGCAGTTTCAGTGAAAACAGGTTTATAAACGCATCTGATTACTAATGGGGTGAAATACTGTAATCAACTGTCCACAGAAAGTTTGGATATAATGCAAATGTGCTAATAGAGTGTAAGTGGTGCTGGTTGCGTGTTAAACTCAAGGCACATGCAGAGATGGAGTTCACTGCATTCATTGGCTGTGAAACGAGGCGTGGACAATGCCACCTCGCCTCAAAATATCCCGCTTCACCACAGTTAAAAACACTGATTTATAGAATACTTGAGACATTATTCAACATGAGCTTATTGATGGAGAATATAGAGTTCATGTCCACTAGTTAAACATAGAGCCTACATAAAAATAACTTGACAATGATGAGCGAAAAGCATCTCACTCGTTCATTCTGTCTTCTTCTGGTTCTCCACAGGTTCTCTGAGCCCAAACCTTCTGGGCTCAATATTCAGCCACTGCTGAACTGTCAGTCTTGTGTCCATATCACTGATTCTGATCAGTGGGTTCAGATTGAGCCGTCGGCCTCTACAGATGAAGGGTCAAAGTTCAGGGTCAGCACTGATCCAGGCCGTTATGAGTGTGTCAGGACCAGAATGCGATGGGTCTGTGACTGTAGCGTCACCCTTCAGTACCGTACCGTAGACGGACACTTCCTCAACACAGAGCTGAGGAGACTGCAGTGCCACCGAATCGCTCCAGTGATGGACGTGACGGTGATCTCAGGGAAACTGGAGGAAGTTCATCTGCCCCATTACGCCTGTTTAGGAGAGTCTGACCCCTCTCTCAAAGATGCTGTGAAACTCCTCACCGTAAAAGACGAGGGAATAACCACAAAACCTGTGCAGTTGACCCGATTCCATGCTAAGATTGTCCAACCATCCTTCTCTCTTATAACATTGATTATAAATTGGATAATGCGATGGGACGAACACTGTGATCTTCTTCTCTACATGCCTTATAAAGATCCTCTCATTCTACATGTCTACATTTTTCCATTTGATAAGTGTGAAAAAGAAAATGTTGAGAAGGATGAAAAATCAAGTCACCCAATCAAGTATCCCAGACCTGACCGGCCATTTCGGATGAAAACGCCACACTTTCTTGATGTTCCTGGTGCCACTATTCATCCCGAAGAAGGGATCACATTTAGAAGAGAAACTCCCCCAAACTTCTTCAAGGTCAACACACGTCTGGAGAATGATCTCAAAATGACTCTTACTAGAGAAGAGGATCAGAAGACTGTCTGGACTGCAACAATTAAGAAAAATGAACTTGATCTGATTCATCCTAAGAGAGACGAGCCGCTTCTGAATAGTGAGGCAGATAAAGCAAGATATTTTGATAACCATTGGTCACATCTCATTCAGGGGGTTAGAAATGTCCAGATCATTGCAGATAAACTGCGTCAGCAGGAACTTATTCATGAGGAACAATATTCAGAAATCACACAGAGTTCAACCAGTCAGGAGAGCATGAGAAAGATCTGTGGAATTATACGCAAACACAGAGATGCTGTGAAAGCTAAACTCATCTCAATTCTTCAGGAAGAGAAGCTTTACCCCTTTTGAACATTGGTCTGATTATGAGCTCAATCTTTTTAAACTGCTCTAAAAACAGCAACATCTGATAAACCCAAGGCCTCTTTAGTGATGATACAGGAGAAATATGGGTTTATCAGAAGTAATTACTTCTTTTAAAATATTCATTCATAGTAACATTACAAATAAATGTTTTGCATGTCTAAGTAAATCTTCTACAGGGAAGGTTAAATGAGTTCAATGTCAAAGTCAATTTATAGCAAGATTTGTATTTGTCTGTGTATTTCATACTTGTTGGTGAACTGCTGATTTTTGTACATACATTATGAAATGTATAATTTTACTATAAAGGATAGTTGTGCTGAATATAATCCAGCTCTTTATTCATGTGATTATATTCCTCTGGTGAACTGCAATGAGGAACATTTAAAATTTTCTTCATCTAATACAAGGTGTTATTTTGTAAACTTTATTGTGCTGTGTCATAATTTAACATTAGGATATATTTTTGATATTTCACTGTATGGTTGCTTGATCAAGTCATGGTTTGGTCTGTAGTTCAGCACAGTTTGTGTGTCCAGGAGCTTCTGTTTGACCTCCAGCAGCACCTGGAAAACATCCACAGCACTGTTTCAGAAGAGAAGCAGTTGATGATGTGCTGACAGATGAGGCTTATATTGAGATATCTCTATAGTGCTGTGTGTGATTCATCTATCTTCATACAGCTGTAATGAGCTCCATGTGTTCACACAATGATGGGGAGTATAAATACACTCATTAATGTGAGTGTTATTGATCACAAGTGCAGGAGATTAGAAGTCAGAGGAGAGAGAACAGAGAGAGAGTCTGGTGTGGCGGGACACTTATAGTTACTGTTGGAGAATTACACTGATTATATGATATAAAACAAGATTATGTATCAATTAAATAATAACAGGACCTTTTCTAATAAGAGGGTCCTGAAAGAACATGAAAAACTACTGGGAGATTGCATCACTTGGTTTATGGGCACGGAAGTGAGGCCTAGGTGACCAGTGGAGCGTTAAGAGAATGGTACCTCACATGTAAAGAGAAGCTCTGGGGTTTTTCCACAGTAAATCTGAAAAGATGCAGAGCTTTGCATTTAACTGTTGCGAAATCATAAGGTGGTGTTGCCTAATCACAAGGTGGAGTTGGAGGAGAAAGGAGGGCTGAAAGGGTGCCCATTGGATGAGGGAAGATAAGAAAGCAGGATAAATTATGGAGTTTTACTATGGAAAGATCAGATGTTCAGCTGGCATCTCACTTTGTTGTTCATGCAATAAAGTTAATATCTTCTGAGACCTGGAACTTCCTCTGAGAGATTGAATTAGACTTCTTCCAAATTTCTTCAAAGAGAACTTAGAATATTCCACAACAATAGCAAGCCTTCAGGGAGGCCGGGTAAGGCCTATCACCTGATAGCAAGTCATGCTAACTGTCAAAGTGACTGAGACCCAGAACTCACCTCCAGAGAGGCCTGGTAAGGCCTGCTATCTGATAGCAATCCATGCTAACTGTCAGAGTAACGAAAAACCCGGGGACTCACCCTCAGGGAGGCCTGGTGAGGCCTTCTACCTGATAGCCAGTCAGGCTAGCTGTCCAGATGCCATACATTGGAACTCGCCTTCAGGGAGGCCTGGTGAGGCCTACTATCTGATAGCAAGTCATGCTATCTACCAGAGTATCCAAACTCTGGAACTTGCCTTCAGGGTGGCCTGGTACGCCTACTACCTGATAGCAAGTTACAACAGGCTGTTTTGAACCCAGACTTTCTGGGGCTCAGTCTCAGGATGGCCTTTGATACAGCTAACTGACTGACAGTAAGACCACTGGCTGACAAATAAATACCCACACTGCTGGGGACTCGTCCTCAGGGAGGCCTGGTATGGCCTACTAGTTGATAACAATTCCTTTGCTACACAAAACCAACATCATTGGGAAGCATATCACACCAACACATAAATTGGGGCCGCCCACAGGAGGCCTCTCGAGGCTAGCTACCTGGTTACAGCTGATGTGCATGATCCCAAGCGTCGGGATTCTCTTCCAAGAAGGCCTGCTAAGGCCTACTACCTCCAGGAGTCTACTGGCCAGACAAAACAAACCCTTCTAGGGCTGGCTGTCATAGGCCTGCTAAGGCCTACTACATTACAGCACAGTCTTCACTGGCAGACAGAAAGGGGGCGGGCCTTGGCGCGAACGACTCTCACATGAGAAACCCACATTCACATAGTGAAGAGCCAGAGGCAACAATGCCTCAGCAAAGCGCCTCCATCATGCCTAGTATAGCCTAGGCCAGCTCCCGAGTCTTAAAGGGATAGTTCACCCAAAAACGAAAATTTGATGTTTTTTTGCTTACCCCTAAGGCAACCAAGATGTAGGTGTCTTCGTTTCTTCAGTAGAACACAAATGAAGATTTTTAACTCCAACCGTTGCTGTGTGTCACTCATATAATGCTTGTCAATGGAGACTAATTCTATTAGAGTAAAAAAAACATGGACAGACAACTTCAAATTAAACCCCGCGGCTCGTGATGACATATTGATGTCATATTTGCATAAATACCGTTCGGTTTCTCTCAGAAACCGATCGTTTCGTGTCTTAAATCACCTCATATCAGACGAACGCTTTAGCTCTCCAGACTGCCATCACTTCCCGTAGGTGAGGTCAAAATAGCGGCCGGGTCATAGATATGTATACGTAGATTCCTCATTCGAGCGATCCACGCATGATCCACGCAGGCACTAATGAGGTATCTATGTATATATCTATGACCCGGCCGCTATTTTGACCTCACCTACGGGAAGTGATGGCAGTCTGAAGAGCTAAAGCGTTCGTCTGATATGAGGTGACATATTTGCATAAATACCGTTCTCTCAGAAACCGATCGTTTCGTGTCTTAAGACATCAATGTGTCCCTGATCGAGATCCTTCAGTGTGGTACGCTTGCAACACCGCCATGGTGTGCAAAGCAGCACCAGCCTGACCTGCTGCCATGCCATTTAAGCACAACGTCAGTTTGAGAGGTTAGATGGCAGAGTTGGAGCTCTCAGTATTGATGCCTACCCATATGCGAGATCGCAAATGTCCCGTCAATCGGTAGCATCGACACATACCCATATTCCCCTAGCCCCTCGACATCAGTGAAGTTAAAGCGCTGATGTCGGTGAATATCGGGCCGAATATGGGTTCTTCCATGCCCTCTCGATCTCCGTAAGAAGATCAGGAAGGAACAGAAGGCTCACCTGAGCCCGATGGCTTATGGCCGGGGAGAAATCGATCTTCCAATCTATCACAAGCAATCTCTCCTCTAATGCGCCGACATGGCAGCTGCAGCGTGTTCCATAACATCCATCAGCTCAGCATACACAGGCAGGGTGGCTGAGTGGATTCAGGATTTATTTATTTTCTCATTTTCACCATCCTCACCAGCCACTGGCATGTGTGGAAAGGGTTAAAACATGCATGTTACAACTAACCCCATGTTAGGTTGTGCCCCACGCTCCCCTATAACTAACAACGACCAGTTGTTGATTATCTTTCAGAAATCTTTGGATTCACATATTATTCCATCTTTGTGGAAAAAATCTATAACTACGCCAGTTCCTAAGAAAACTTGCCCAGTTGAGAATTGTGATTTTAGACATGTGGCTTTGACTTCAAATATTATGAAATGTTTTGAAAGACTTGTTGTAACTGTTTTAAAGGATCAATAATTTCTTGACCAATTCCAGTTTGCATACAATGTTGGATGGGGCGCTATTAATTGTATCACTCATTTTCTCATAATCTTTTTAGAGTTGATGTAAAAAACAAACCTTGAATATGAGTGGTTCATGTTCGTCTGTCTAGTATGAGTGTGTGTGTGTGTGTGTTTGTGTGATGGGGACTGCACTTTATGTCTTGTATGTATTAGTTCGGGAACTATTCTGTCCCCATTGTGTCACTAATCTCTGAAATTAGTGTTTTAAGTGAAATGACAAATTTCACAGAAGCTGATCATTCTGAGTGAATCCGATGAAAAGATGATGCAGAACATGGGACGAGCTTTAAGTGGATAGGTGCTAGTGGTAATTATGACTTTTGTCATTTATGATGTTGATTTGAATTACTCTCTGGATTAGTATGATTAAGTATTTATGTAAATGGAATTGTATATAACCTTAATACGCAACATATGACTGCACATCATCGTTCAGGCTATGAAACAACTTTTTGTTTTTGATGGTCCCTTTAACACATTCTGTTGACTATAAGTAAAGACCATGAAAATAAAGTGTTACCCAAACTTTTACATACATGCTTCTCACATATGATTGTAGCAGTGTTTGTTCTGAATACAGTGTAATAAGATTTTAAGCCATGAAAATGTTATATAATGTAAAAGAAATAAGCACAAATGTCAGTGCATGTCAAAACGCCTCCAGGGTCCAGAAACACTTCAGACCCCAGGGGGTTAAACATGACCTGCTTGTCTTCTCTTTGTCCTTCTGCATTTCGGTTGCAACAGCTTGTAGGTTTTTTACTTTAGTCAGCTGGACTTCTACTGTGTCCAGGAACATACTAGTGTCCACTTCCTCAGTCTGCTCAAGTCTATGCATCTTTCCTGGTTGTTTAAGTTCATTTCTGCAAATTCTACAAAGTGGTTCTTTTTATTGCACAATTTACACGTTTGTCCATTGGCAGGACATGTTCTCTGTTTACGTTTTTTTTTTAAACCACATCTTCTGCATTTTTTTTCTTCATCATGCTGCTCTCCCTTTGACTTACGCTTGTTTGTTCTTCGTTTATTTGTGACTCTTTTGATTTTGTGCATGTCTTCTTCATTGAATGCTTTAACTTGGCTGGACCTAATGTCAGTAGCACTGCAAATGTCCAGAACTTTAGCTAATGTGAGATCTGCCTCTCTAAGCAGTCTGACTCTTACTTCATTATTTCGTATTCCACAAACAATTCTATATCTGATTTCAAAGAGCCCTTTCCCTTGTTCTTAAGTTCTGTGACAGACATCTTTATTCTCTGACAGTCCCTGAGCTCTCATGAAGAACATGTGACTGATGTAAGGTTGTTGTTTTTTTCAGTTCGCAATAGTCTTTAAACTTTTTTGTAAAACTTTTTCTTGCAATTCAAAAGCATTGCAATCTTTTATAGCCTCCTCAACCGCAACATGCAAAAATGTGGTACGCTGCACTTTTTCTGACGTTTCAACAATGCCACTTGCCATTTAAATGAAACTCTTCAAATATCTACTGAAAATACTCATTATACTGTCACTTTTATTACCAAAAAAACAACCAGGACCTTAAATAATGATACAAACATGACAATCAACATTATCACAAAAAATCTCACTTACATTTATTGTGTAATTATAATGAATCACAATTGATGTGATTAATTGCGAAATACGTTTGAAAGTCTTAAAAAAATAAGTAAAAAAATCAAAACATACGTTTAAATATTTTAATACGTTTTCTTATGTGTTAGTCCTGTTAGTCCTTAGTAACCATTTCACAAAAAAATGAAGGGACTAAAACAGGTCTCAAGTCAAGTCACCTTTATTTCTGCGCTTTATGCAATATAGATTGTTTCAAAGCATCTTTACAGTGATAATAACTTAACCCTCTATGGCATAGTGTTGCCCTCAGGCAACAAACTACCTTTTTGGACCTCACACCGCCAGTTTAACTTTTTTTTATATTTTTTTAAAATATATAATATCACCTGACATGTCTGTTCAATGAAATGATGGGCTGAAGTGGGTGTGACTTTCTGTTTGGGGGTGGAGCAGTCCTTTCATGAAGCAAAGCCACATGGGACACAGTGCCATCAATTGGTTGGATAAATATCACTTTTTAACATGTTTAAATTTAAATAAATTTATTAAAAAAATATATGCATGTGCATCAGCATGTAAACAAGTATGTTTGATTGTTTAAATATTTATTTTGTTTTTATTTATATACTAAAACTGTGTTTTTTTGTTTGTTGCCTCAGGGCAACACTGTGCAGTTAGACCACTTTTGTTCAGACAGTATCATAGGGTTAGGACCATATGGTGCATTCAAGTCTTCCTGGGAAGTTTGTTTTTACACGTTCAGAAAACTCAAAGAATGTGCATTATGAGTATCATTTATGTTTTTTATTATTATTATTAACACCGATCAGGCATAACATTATAATATCCCTAATATTGTGTTGGTCCCCCTTTTGCTGCCAAAACAGCCCTGAGCCATCGAGGCATGGACTCCACTAGACCCCTGAAGGTGTGCTGTGGTATCTGACACCAAGATGTTAGCAGCAGATCCTTTAAGTTGTGAGGTGGGGCCTCCATGGATAAGACTTGTTTGTTCAGCTCATCCCACAGATGCTCGATTGTATTGAGATCTGGGGAATTTGGAGGCCGAGTCAACACCTCAAACTCGTTGTTGTGCTCCTCAAACCATTCCTGAAGCATTTGTGCTTTGTGGAAGTGTGAAAGAGTTAAAGAGGCCACAGCCACCAGGGAACACTGTTTCCATGAAAGGGTGTACATGCACTGCAACAATGCTTAGGTAGGTGGTACATGTCAAAGTCACATCCACATGGATGGAGGACCCAAGGTTTCCCAGCCAAACATTGCCCAAAGCATCACTGCCTCCGCCGCCACGCCTTCTTCCCATAGTGCACCTGGTGCCATGTGTTCCCCAGGTAAGCCACGCACACGCACCCGGCCATCCACGTGATGTAGAAGAACACGTGATCATCAGGCCAGGCCACCTTCTTCCATTGCCCCGTGGTCCAGCTCTGATTCTCACGTCCCACTGTTGGTGCTTTCGGCGGTGGACAGGGGTCAGCATGGGCACCCTGACGGGTCTCAATGAGCCTTAGCCGCCCATGACCCTGTCGCCGGTTCTCCACTGTTCCTTCCTTGGAGCACTTTTGATAGAGACTGACCACTGCAGACCGGGAACACCCCACAAGAGCTGCAGTTTTAGAGATGCTCTGACCCAGTCGTCTAGCCATCACATTTTGGCCCCAGGAGCCGTGATGAAGAGATCATCAGTGTTATTCACTTCACCTGTCAGTGGTCATACTGTTATGCCTGATTGGTGTATGAATATAATACATGAGGTGTTAGTTGTAATTAGTAGTAGGGTTTTTGTATTGTTTTATGTTTTTCAAAATATAATTTTATCTAATGCACATATTGCTTGTTTTCCCTATTGAAAATCTATATAGAAAACCTTGGAGTTTTAGTACCCTTATGGCACAGTGTTTTACACAGTGTATTATCAGGGACCCCCAAGCTCCCAAAAAATGGGGTGAAATATTTTTTTCCCCAAAAAATAAAAAGTCATGCCATAGAGGGTTCATGTAAATAAAGCATTTCAGCTGTTGTTCAGCTGAAGTCAGTTCAGTGTTGATTCAACAATTCAGCTCGATTCCTTTGTGTTTTCTTAAGCTCTGAACGTTGTCATATTCTTTACAGCAAGATTTCATGAATAATTATCTCCTGCCAGGCTTTCATCGTGTGCACGTGATTGACTGACGGCTTATCATGGCTTTGGAGGGTGTTTTTTCCACATTGTTCTGCTACTTAACATGAAGAACAAATGCATTTGGGATTTTCACTATCTGGTCTAGAAACTCTTCAGTCAAACCGCTTCAGGGATTTTCACGCAAGTGTGTCAGCTGAGCTCTGACATGCAGGGGCAGACAGAACTGGTTTTACATCGTCTCCTTCAGGAAACACTTCAGATCGAAAGCAGAAGTTAGGACTTCATAGTGAGAAGGCATTTCAGAGATTCAGAAACAAATGTCACTTCAAGGTAAGTTATTTAACTTAAACCTTACCTTAAACTCAGCGATAAATTGTACTTTGAAATGCTAATGGTGAAAAATTAAGATTATATTTACAAATTCTAATATATATACAAAATAGAATATAGAATGTATGCAAAGTATGTTTTGACTGTAAATGTTACTATTACTGTAAGCATCACAGAGGAATATGTGCACAACACTGTCAAGCATAATGAATTCAGTGAATGATTAATGAGTTTGTCAGGCCTGTCAAGCCCATATCTAGTGATTTGATCAACCAACAACCTCATCTTCTCTTCTTCATTCTCGTCCTTCAGAGTCTTTAATACGTCAAGTGTTGTGAGAAGAACAACAGCACATGAGCTTCTAAACAGAAATGTGTCCTATCCCTTTGAACGCGACAAACACGCCGACGCGTGAAAACAAACAGGATGCCCAGTGAAGTCCACTCTGAAATGCGTCTGAAAATGAACTGTAACTCAACGAATACTTGCCACACATTCATGCCAGATATGTCTTTATAAAGATTGAAATGCCTACTTTTAAATAATTATCAAAAACATAAATGTCATTTTCAAAAACGACAAACTTTTACAATAATGCTGCTCACATATTATTGTGGCAGAGTTTGTGCTGAATACTAGAATAATCAGAAATAGAACTCATCTTTGCCTGACCATCACACACATGGTTTGTCTAAATCAGAACTTTTTTGCATGGTGGTTGAAGCAAAAAGGTTATTACCTAGTACTATTTTACTCTGCTCAATTCTCTTCTGTGCATTTTTAAAGAAGATATATGTAATGTCTAGTGTGTTGGTTCTGTTTCATGTTCATATTTTCTGTTTGAGTTTAGTCAGTCATGTTTCCTGGTTTTGTCATGTGTTCCTGTTTGTCATGTGATTCCCTTGTCCTCATGTGCTATGTTCTAATTGGTTGTTTTAGTCATGTGTTCTTAGTTCAGTTCTATCATTGGTTCATTGTCTTGATTGTCCACAGGTGTGTCTTGTTTAGTCATTAGTCTTTGTGTATTTAAGGGGCATATTGTAGGTTAGAGACCCCAGTGAGTCAATGTATAGAAAAATAATGTAGGAACTAGATTTCTTTAAAATATACTTTAAAATAGGCTATTAAGGCTTTTGGAGTCGTTTTTGTGAGAAAATGTTACTTCCGCATCTAAAAATGCCAAAACCGGACGTGACGTACCGAGAGGGAGTGCGGTGAATTTCAACTATAGGAAAACAATGGATCGCAATGACAGTTCGGACGCTGAGCGAATTATAAATGTTAATTAACACTCATATGGCAGACCACAGCCATACAATTATGACACACAATTAGGGACAGGCCAGGATTAGACAGGACAACAATTAGAGGAGACTGATTGAGTATTTGTGTGAGAAGAAACAGTGGAGACTAGTGGCAGAGGTCTAGGTGAGAGACCAGTGTTAGTTTATAGATAACGGTAGCTAAACGATATGTGTACACTGTGCTCAGACTACAATACTGTACAGATTATTATCATGTATCAGGCAATAGCAAAGCTGGTATTGGTCATCTAGGATTATTGATTCTTACCAATAACAGAAACTAATAGGGTTTGACCATCAGGCATAAGTCACACTCGTTAACCCCTAGGAGTCTGAGCTGTTTTGGGGCCCTTTAGAAGTTTTGACATGCTCTGACATTTGTGTTTTTTTCAGTTGCTTATAAACACATTAATGGCAAAAGTGTAATTGCACTGTATTCAGCACAAACTGGGCTACCAGAATATATGAGCAACTTGTATGTACATGCTTGTATTTTTGAGAGAAAAATGTTTATGCACAGATTTTGAAAAAACTAAAAAATTTATTTACTAGATAAGTAAACATTCTGGGGGGAAAATCTAAATGAAGTGAGTTTTTGCTTAGTTAGTTAGTTAGTTAACTTTATTGTCCCCAAGGGGAAATTCTGCTTGGGCACAGTGCAGAGTTGCTTCATAAAGGTAGATAACTTAAAACAATCTATATTCTCTGCCACAACAATTTATGATTTATTACACCAATTTATTAAAACACAACAATTAGGTAATGAGATTTAAACCATGTTTTTACTCCAAACTTACTTTATATCACAAGTAAAATGTTTTAAATAACCTTATGTGATCTCATTTGGCTTTGGATAAAAAAATCAGACAGAAAATATATTTCACAGTACTCTGGATCTGTGACTGTCACATCTCCCGTCAGCGGCCGAACCACAGACAGTATAACGTTAGTGTTATTGTATGTGTTTCATGTTATCCTTTATTCATTAATTCTGTTATGAGTTTATTTCGTGCTGATTCACAGAAAGTGTGAGGATGCATATGACGTTATGAGTATGTATTTGAGTGAACTTGAATGTACATACATGGCATGAATTAAATATTTACATTACCAGCAGTCCAGTACATAATTCCAAACTTTTTTGAAAAGTGCAAAGTATGCATTTGTGTTAATCACAAATGCACGTGTTCACGTAATCGTGACGTAAACGTGTTCACGTAATCCCATGCTAACAGGTTGGAGCTTGCATACTGCCTGTGACACGCACATCTGGAGCTGCGCCGAAAACGCGTGCAAGCTAGAAATAAAACCGACGCCTATTTTTCACGTAACACGCAAACGTTTAGGAAGCATTTCCAGGCAAAATAGAATTAGAAAAGCTGTTTATTTGTAATATTGACACAAATACATATTAATAAAGTACATTTTGGTGTTTGAAAGTCTCTATGTTTTGACATAAATGCAGATATAATTGTAATTAAAATATATATATTTTCAAATATTGCACCTGTCAATACAGAATGAAATATTCTGTAGCCTATTTTGCTGTCAATACTGCTGACGTAGTCTTTGCTGTATCAGTAGGCTATATATTTATTTTTAACATGAAGTATAAGCCTTCAATGGCAGCAGCGCCGCGTCAGACACGTTTCTGGTGTGTAATGACATAAATGCCACGCTCACACCACGCAGCCAGTGTGTAGCCGGGTATAACAATGTTTGACTTCATCATATCGCCGGGATGATAATCCTCCAGTCTAAAGTGAACTCCACAAACCACCGCGTGTTTCCAAGCAGATGTCATCTCTTCACCTGCACAAAATGCCACCATGCAGGTTTTTGAAATTTTTTTTTTTTAGGAAACCTGTGGACTCGATATCCTGACAGGCTGGACACAATAATTTATAAATTGAAATAGAAAAACTACCGAAAACACACAGACTCCTACAGAATACCAACCTGTTCTGCACTGAGCCGATGCAGAGCTCGGCAAGCGACTCCCTCTCGTGATGTAATATGACGCAATGTTAAAAAAAGCGTTTTTTACAAGCGGCCAACGAAACGGCCACTTTATCTACTAAATTAGTGCTCTTATGTCTTTTTAAAACATTTTAAATCCTGCATTACCTTTTCATATGGTATTTTCATACAAGGTTATATATTAATTTTTTTTACCTGCAATATACCCTTTAAGCCCTCATGTTTGCCATGTGTCCTTGTTGAGTAATGTTCCCTGTAAACTGATGTTGGTGAGTGTCTGTTCATGGTTCATGTCAAGTCATCATTGGATTCTGTTTATCCCCTTGTTTAAATAAACTGCACTTGGGCTTACCTCCAGTGGACTATCTTTACAATATAATAGATATGATTTGTCATGTTATTGGTTTTATGTTTTTTCTATGTTCATGCCTTGTTCCAGTTCTTCATTGTGGGGAATAGAGAAAACGTTGCATCTGAAATGATGCAGGAGACATTGAGAACATCTCCCAAACCCAGATGTGTGTCTCTGACGAGTGATGGATCAATGATGAGTCCTCCTAAATTCAGTGACGAATCATTGTGAGTGTAAATGTACTATACTATATATATTTTCTATTTTTATTTTATTTACCTACGAATATTTTAATTTAATTTCTGTAAAGCACTTTGAATTGCCACTGTGTATGAAATGTGCTATACAAATAAACTTGCCTTGCCTAAATGTAACGAATCATCACTCTGGCAGGGAACCATTTGCATGCTTTATTAAGAACAATCGTAGTAGTGCAGGCAGGGTCAGACAGGAGCAAACAGGTATAACAGTAGACAGGCAGAATAGTACACAGTAGACAGGAAGTTGGTCAGGACAGGCAGATATAACTCACAGAACAGTAAACAGGCAATGGTCAGAGGCAGGCAGCAAAGGATCGATGACGGATAGCAAACAGGATCAGCAACAGACAGTCAGACTAGGAGATAATGCTTAGTAAAGTTCACCACGTCAAAACAAGACTTTGCAACGTACTGAGGGGTAAGTGGGTCCTTATAGATCATCTCTGTGACAGAGCCCCCCCCCGCAGAGCACCTCATGGCGCGAGGAGACAACCGACGCCGAGGTCTTCCACGAGGCCGAGGGGCTAATCTCTCCGGATGCGCAGTGTGGAATTCCTCCACAAAGTTGGGGTCCAGGATATCATCCGCATTGAGGTGGTTCCTCCGTGCCATACCCCTCCCAGTCCCCCAGGTACTGGAGTACTCTTCCTCGGCGCCTGGAGTCCAGTAGTTCACGGACTTGATACGCCTCCTCGCCTTCCACCAGGATATATGGGGGACCCTGATCACCAGACACCTCCCCGGGACCATCGGCAGGTTTGAGCAGGGATACATGAAATGTGGGAGAGATGCAAAAGTGGTTAGGTAAAGCAAGATGAAATGAAACAGGAGTAATCTGACGTGTGATTTGGAAAGGAGCAACGTTTTACAGGGGAGTTTAAGACGTAGATCTCTCGTGGACAGCCATACCCATTGACCTGGCTGGTAGGCGGGACCAGGACGATGGTGGCGATCAGCTTGCTCTCTCAGACGGCGGACAGCATGTTGCAGGTGAGTACGGGCCCTATTCCAGGTTTCTTCACTCCAATCATTGATGGCAGGGACATTGATGGGCTCGCCAGACCAGGGAAACAGTGGTGGTTGAAACCCCAGAATGCATTGAAACGGGGTAATCCCGGTTGCTGGCTTGCGAATGGAATTCTGTGCATACTCAGCCCACATGAGATATCGGGACAGGTCGTTCTAATTGTGATTACAGCACGATCGTAGAAAGCGGGTAAGTTCTTGATTAAGTCTCTCAACCTGTCCATTAGACGGAGGGTGATACCCAGAGGTAAGGCTGACTTTGATGCTCAGTGCCTGGCAGAAAGCTGATCAAAAGCGGGAGCTGAACTGAGGACCACGGTCAGACGTATCTTCTGGCAAAACGTAGATCCTGAAAACCCAATTGCAGAGCTGGTCGGCCGTTTGCATGGCGGTGGACAATGGGATGAGGACAATGGGACAACGCCTCATCCCAGCTTGGACAATGGGATGAGGCGGCAGGCTTTGGAGAAACGATCGATGACTGTAAGTATGGTAGTGTATCTGTCTGAGATGGGTAAGTCTGTGATAAAGTTGATGGCAATGCGAGACCTGGGACGGCGTGGTAAAGATAGGGGTTGCAACAGACGACGGGGACCTGATTGGATGGTTTATTTATATTGCAGATGTGGCATGCTTTGACGAATTGTGTAGAATCCTTGGATAATGATGGCCATCAGAACCGGTTCTGAAGGATCTGAATGGTAGTGGTGATGCCCGGATGACCAGAAGCAGGTGAGTTTTGGACCATCTCAAGGATGTGGCTGCGGAAAGTCACAGGAACGAATACCTTGGTGGGAAGACAGTCAGGAGTTGTTGGCCTGTTCCAGTTCTGACATGATATCCCACTGTATGGGTGCAACAACAAGAGAGGCAGGTATAAAAGTGTCAGTACTTCTTGGGTTGATCTCACCTTCAAACTGGCGGGACAGGGCATGACATTTTTTGACCCAGGACGATAGGTAACAGTGAAATGGAACCGTGAGAAGAACAGTGACCAACGAGTCTCTTGTCAGTGCGGAGGTACTCAAGGTTCTTGTGATCTGTTAGGATGATGAACGGATGTGCTGCTCTGCTCCCTCCAACCAATGGCGCCACTCCTCGAACGCCGCTTTCATAGCCAGCAATTCTCTGTCTCCGACATCATAGTTTCGTTCTGCTGCAGAGAGTTTTCTGGAATGATAAGCACATGGATAAAGTTTAGGTGTATTACCTTTCCGTTGGGACAGGACTGCCCCTAGTCCGGTGCTGGAGGCGTCAACCTTGACTGTGCATGGAAGGGATGGATCGGGATGATGCAGGATAGGAGCAGTTGTGAAGCGCTCCTTCAGTTGTTGGATGGCGTCGATGGCAGCAGGGAACCACTTGAGGTGAGGTGGGCCCTTCTTTACCATTTTGGTAAGCAGACAGGCTATGGTACTGAAATTGCGTATGAAACGCCGGTAGAAGTTTGCGAATCCTAGGAAACGTTGCAGTTCTTTAATTGTGTTGGGTTGTGGCCAGTTGAGAATGGTAGACACCTTCTTTTCATCCATGGCAATGCCATCAGGACTGATAATATAACCAAGGAAGGAGGTTACCGTCTTATGAAACTCACATTTCTCAGCTTTGGCATAGAGTTGGAACTGAATCAATCTCTGTAACACCTGTCTGACCTGCTGAATGTGTTCTTCCATGGTTTCGGAATAAATCAAGATATCGTCGATGTAGACAATGACAAATTGATTGAGCATGTCTCTGAACACGTCGCTAATGAAGGCTTGGAACACTGACGGAATATTGACCAGCCAGAAGGGCACGACGAGGTATTCATAATGACCAGTAGCTGTGGAGAAAGCAGTTTTCCATTCATCCCCTTCCTTGATGCGGATCAAATTATAGGCGCTGCGAAGATCGAGCTTGGTGAACTATCGGGCTGTGCGTAGTTGTTCCAGAGCCGCCGGTACCAAAGGTAATGGATAGCGAAATTTTATGGTGATCTCGTTCAAACCCAGGTAATTTATGCAGGGACGGAGACCCCCGTCCACGAAGAAGAAGCCCGCAGATGCTGGCGAGTTGGAAGGACGGATGAAGCCAGTTCCTCCTCGATATATTTCTTCATGGACTCAGACTCCAGTTGTGAGAAAGGGAAGATACGTCCCTTGAGAGGTGCGGCCCCTGGAATCAGATCAATGGCACATTCGTAAGAGCGGTGAGGTGGTAACTGATACGCACATACATTACTAAAGGCCAGGAAAATGTCTCGATATTCCTCAGGTAGTGCGAATTCTGGAGTGGATTCAGCAGGTTCAGTAGTTTTTGTCAGCTTGAATGGTTCTAATGCACAGATGAGGTGAGTGAGACAGACACTTTGATAAACAGTTCGAGACCCAGTGAACAATTTGTCCTTCTCTCCAGCAGACGTGGGGATTGTGAGTTCATAGCCATGGCAACCCTAGAATGACGGATAATGTAGACGTGGGTAAGACATGGAATTGAATGCTTTCAGTGTGAAATATACCAGTCTAAATAGTGATGGGTTGGGTTATGGTGTTCACGCGTCCAGGGCCCAGGGACCGGCCGTCTATTGCTTCCACTGTGAGGGAAGAAGAACAGGCGGTTAATGGGAGCTGATGCTGTTGTGCATAGCTCTGGGAAATAAAGTTCCCGGAAGCCCCGGAATCCAGAACGGTGGTGGTTTCTAGTCGCATGTCGTTTATCAATAATGTTATGGGCAAAGAGACACACAAATCAGAACTGTAGTAAGGATTGGCATCACTCACTGACTGTGGGTTTTCTGGATGGGTGCGAACTGGACAGTCATTTCTCACATGACCAGGACTGCCACAGTATAGACACAGACGGTGAGTTAACCGACGGCTTCTCTCCTCTTCAGACAAGCGGTAAGCATTAACCTGCATGGGTTCAGAACTGTCAGGGTCCGCAGGTGATTGTGTGCGATCAGTACGTCTCTGTCCAGCCTTGCGTGCGTGAATAAGGTTGTCGACCTGTATAGCGAGTTCAATGAATTGATCCAATCTCTTGCCATCATCATGACAGGCTAGCTCCGTCTGTAACTCATGAGCTAGTCCTCTCCTGAAGCAAGTCTTTAAAGTGTCACTCACCCAGTTGGTTTGAGCCGCTAGTGTGCAGAATGCAAGAGCATATTCAGCCGCCGTTTTACGCCCCTGTATAAGCTCCATCAAACGTTTGCTGGCTCCCTTTCCATCACTGGGAAAATCGAACACCTCTTTAAATTTCTGCAGGAAATAATCATAGGTATGAATAGCAGCTCCATCATCATTTGACACCGCAGATATCCTTACAGCGCCCTTCCCGTGAACAGTGAACCAGCATCAGTGAGGTACATGGCTGGTTGTTGGTTAATGAAGAGAGAACATTGGAGAATGAAACCCTTACACTTTGTAGGATCGTCATCGAACTTCTCAGGCAGAGAGAGGTGGGGATTCATCGGCGACGGCGTGCCAACCGCGTGGGTAATGGCGGCCGTGGCAGGTGGTTGAGACGCCGCGGGCACAGATAACTGAATACCATGTAGTATGTTTACCAGTTTGTCCGTGAGACTTGTGAGGCAGTTGAGCTGGTGTTGGTGGGCAGCGAGTTGACTGGCTTGAGCTGACAGTGAAGCACACAGGTGAGAGAAAGCAGCTGGATCTTGAGTAGGAGAAGTCTTCTGTAACGAATCATCACTCTGGCAGGGATCCATTTGCATGCTTTATTAAGAACAATCATAGTTGTACAGGCAGGGGTCAGACAGGAGCAAACAGGCAGGATCGTAAACAGTAGACAGGCAGTTGGTCAGGACAGGCAGATATAACTCACAGAACAGTGAAACAGGCAAGGGTCAGAGGCAGGCAGCAAAGGGTTGATGACGGATAGCAAACAGGATCATCAACAGACAATCAGACTAGGAGATAATGCTTAGTAAAGTTCACCATGGCAAAACAAGACTTTGCGATGTACTTCTTCTTCTTCTTCTTCTTCCTTTTTTTGGCGATTCAATTTCGAGCATTACCGCCACCTACTGTGAACTTGATCCAGAGACTCTAACCACTACCCCCATCCTTACCCACTATATTAAAACATTATGCTACAGCCAGCGCTGCGTGTTTAGCTCCTCTGGCTCAAAAAAAAAAACCCTCAAATCCTATTAATTAAACCTGTATCTTCCAAATATTTACATAAAGCTTCTCTATTATCATCTCCCTGTTCTGGTTTTAATATGTTTCTCAAAGTTATATCAAGCTCCTCTTTCCTCATAATCTCTTCAAATAATTGATCTCTATCCTCTTTATATCTTTCACAATACATGATAACATGTTCTACTGTTTCATTTTCTCTACACCATTCACAGAGTCCTGTTGGATGCTTGCACATTAATTTCAATGTTATATTAAGTCCTGTATGTCCTATTCTAAGTCTTGATAAAATGTTTTCCTCTCTTCTACTTCCACCCAAGTACCTCTTTTTCCCGACTTTTGGCTGTATTGCATACATGTGTCTACCCTTACTTCCTGTTTCCCACATTTGTTGCCATCTTTGATTTATTTGCTTTTTTAAAGCTTGTTTCGCCATTTTATCTGCTGCCTCATTCCCTTTTACCCCGACATGAGCTGGTACCCACATGAATATTACCCTCACTCTTACCTGCTGTAACATATATAATTCTTGCAATATCTCCACTACTAAATCCTGTCTAGAGTCTGACTGTTGTGCTTCAATGCACATAATTGCCATCATTATTGCAATTAACTCTCCTGAAAAAAATGATAATTTATTTGATATCCTTATTTCTCTGGATATCTGCAGATTTGGAACAACAAACGCTACACCTACATGTTCATTATCTGCATTTTTTGATGCATCTGTATATACATGTATTGTATGCCCATAATTTAACCATAAGTATTCCTTTACCTGGAATTCCTCTATTTCACTCTGACCTTCTTTCTGCCTGTTTTCCAACATCCTTAAATCAGCTGATGGCTGTGGCAAAATCCACAAAGGGACTGCTGGTAACACCACTCTTGAAGTAATTCTTAACTCTTTAATATCCAACTCTTTTATTAAATCATCAATCACCCATCCAAAACTATTACACTTACTTTTTCCATACTCCCAACACTGCTCTAATACCCTTAAAGTAGGATTTGTCCTGTCCCATAAGATTCGCCCAATATACTGCATTTAACTGTTGTCTTCTTATTTTGAGAGGCATATCTCCTACTTCTACCTGCAACGCTGAAACAGGTGAAGAAGGGTATGCTCCACAACAAATCCTTAATACCTTTGCTTGAATTCGCTCTAGTTTGTCCAAGTGGGTCTTTGCCGCTGATCCATATACTATGCTTCCATAATCCATTACTGATCTAATTAACGTTATGTAAATAGTTTTCAGTGCCAGCCTATCTGCCCCCCAGACTTGCCCAGACACACATCTCTTTTATTCAACACTCTTTTACACTTGTCTTCCATTTCATTTTATAATATTTCTTTACATATGTTTCTTAGCAGTGTGAATAGAGATGATCAGACTGGAGACCAGGATTCTCCTCAACCAGTGGATGATGAACTACAAAGAGTCAAAGACCGGAACAAAACCATCATGAAGAACAAGTATGAGAGATTATTTGAGGGACTGAAACTCCAAGAGAATGAAGCCCTCCTGAACAGAATCTACACACAGCTCTACATCATAGAGGGAGAGAGAGAAGGAGTGAATGAAGAACATGAGGTTTTACAGATGGAGAAAACAGCCAGAACACAACACTCACAAGACACTCTAATCTACTGCAATGACATCTTTACAGCCTCACCTGAACCAGGACGTGAGGAGAAAGAGCAGATCAAGACTGTTCTTACTAAAGGCATCGCTGGAATCGGAAAAACCGTCTCTGTGCAGAAGTTCATTCTGGACTGGGCAGAGGGAAGAGCCAATCAGGATGTAGATTTCATGTTTGTGCTTCCATTTCGAGAGCTGAACTTGATACGAGATCATCAGTACAGTCTTCACAGACTCCTGCTGGACTTTCATCCTGAACTTCAAGATCTGGACTCAAGGATTTATGAGCAGTGTAAAGTTGTGTTCATCTTTGATGGTCTGGATGAAAGCAGAATCACACTGAGGTTTTCAGACGCTCAGGAAGTTTCTGATGTGACTGAGACTTCATCAGTGGATGTGTTGATGTCAAAGCTCATGAAAGGAGAGATGCTTCCCTCGGCTCTCATCTGGATCACCTCCAGACCAGCAGCAGCCAATCAGATCCCCTCCAAATACATCAACCGTCTGACAGAGATTCAGGGATTCAATGAGCCTCAGAAGGAGGAATATTTCAGGAAGAGAATCAGTGGCGAGCATCAAGCCAGCAGAATCATCTCACACATCAGAAGAGCAAGAAGCCTCCACATCATGTGCCACATCCCCGTCTTCTGCTGGATCTCATCCACTGTGCTTCAGAAGCTCCTTGAAGAAGATCTGAGGGCAGAAATCCCTCAAACTCTGACTGAAATGTACATCCACTTCCTGCTGATTCAGATAAACATGAGGAATCAGAAGTATGAAGAGAGAGATCCAGAGAAACTCCTGCCGTCCAACAGAGAAGTGATTGTGAAACTTGCTGAAGTGGCTTTCAAACAGCTGATGAAGGGCAATGTGATGTTCTATGAGGAGGACCTGAGAGAGAGCGGCATAGATGTCACTGACGCCGCAGTGCATTCTGGGATCTGCACTGAGATCTTTAAGGAGGAATCTGTGATTCATCAGAGGAAAGTCTACAGCTTCATTCATCTGAGCATTCAGGAGTTTCTCGCTGCTTTCCATGTATTTTACTGCTATTTAAGCAGCACTGTAGATACCCTTAAGGTTATTGTTTCAATGCATAATCTGCTTAAAGGAGCAGTAGATAAAGCTCTTGAGAGTGAGAATGGACGGCTGGATCTGTTCCTGCGGTTCCTGCTGGGCGTCTCTCTGGAGTCCAATCAGAGACTCTTACAGGATCTACTGACATGCAAAGAGAACAGCTCAGAGAGCATCAGGAGAACCACACAGTACATTAAAGACAAGATCAAAGATGGACGTGAACTCTCCACTGAAAGATCCATTAATCTGTTCCTCTGTCTGCTGGAAGTCAAAGATCAGACCCTTTCCAGAGAGATTCAGGAGTTTGTGAAATCAGACAATCACTCAGAGTCGTATCTCTCTCCGTCTCAGTGCTCAACAATCGCCTACATGCTTCAGATCTCAGAGGAGCCGCTGGATGAGCTGATCCTCAAGAAATACAACACATCAGATGAAGGGAGAAGAAGACTGATATCAGCTGTGATCAACTGCAGAAAAGCCAAGTGAGTGTTAATGCTATTACAGTAAGTATAATGACAATGTTCTCTTGTTGATAATTATTCATGTCTCTTAGTTTGACCCAGTTATTCAATACTTTTTGAGATAATTTTCTCAAATCCTTTTTGGGGTTTCTTTCAAGGTGTTAAGATAAATTTTTAGGTAGATGTTTTGTAGCCCCAATGCTCTCAATCATCAGTTGGAAACTGGTGCTCCAACTGTGTGGCATCAGCAGTGCAAGATATCAGCAGAACGAGGAAATAGACACCATACCATTACAACACCATAACACTTTCAACTTATATTAAGGAAGATGGGTCATATTTATACACTCAAGATCAGGCAATAATATCCAGGATATCCTGGACATCCAATCAAAGTACTCAGGGGTCAAACCATAGATTACCATATAGTAACAAGTAAGGTATGTATATGCACAAATGTGTTTGTGTGTCTTCAGCTCCTGTGTGCGAGTGTGTCATTGTGTTTAAGGTCTAGTTCTTGTTTGTCTAGGTGTATCAACAATGTGTACATAAGATAACGGAAATAAATTACACAAAGGCAGTCTTGCACTAGAACAGTCAAAAGTAAGCCCAAGAAATATGAAAATATGAACAATGGCCACCTTAAATTTCTTATTTAGTGCTTCACTTTTGATTAAAATTTATATGGCTGTTATAAAAATTATTTTTAAAGGGAGATGGCACAGGGTAGCCTTCAGTCTACTAACATGTATCAACAGCAGGTCAGTCAGTATTCCTGTCACAGCAATCACTGTGGTCAGACCGAGGTATTTCGGCTCTCCGAACTTAACTGGTTTTAGGCTTCTGATCAGCACCTCCTGGTTGGGCACAACCTGGTATGTTGATATTTCTGATGGAAGAGGAAATGTTAGCACGACATCACCATTAAAAGAATCACATTTCTTGACCAGGGGTCCATTCTTCATATGGTGCTAACTCGGTTAGCTGTATTTAATTGTTGACAATTGTCCAATGATCTTGGATTGTCTGTTTCTTCGAAGCTCATCCTGAACTTGCTGTCCATAAGCTCAAACCTGCTCTGGAGCAGACTTATTTCATTTAAAAAGGATTAGATTGCATCTTCGGGTGATTAAATAAAAACATTTATCATTTATTTATTATAAATTATGTTGGTTTGGTCGTTTGGCTGTTTCCTTATAAAGGTCCAGAAATTCATAGATTTTTTTTGTGTGTAATTTGTCAAGTTTTTTGCCAGGTGGCTTTTTAAACTATGTGATGTCCTTACGTTGCTGTCTTTCCGTCAGCCAATCGCTGCACTGCTGATTGTGGTTTAGAGTATCGATGCATCTACCCTCTTCAGTGAACACATGAGCGTGCAGTGATTTTAGACAACTTAATCCAGATATTTCAATCCAGTTATCACGATTAAAAGATCTGGGATCTGTCAAATTATCTCAGATGTATTAAGTGAGGTAGGAAGAATGGACCCCACAGCTGTGACGGTGATCCAGGATCACCCCCATTTCACCTAAATAAGAAACTCCAACGTGGACTTTGATCCGTGGGGTCAGGGAAGACCTTCCCATCAATATTTCAAAAGTAGACATTCTGGCAGTGGAGGATGGTGTCATTTGTATTTTAGCAAAAACAGCTGGGAATATGAACGTTACTCTTTTTTTTGGCTAAACACGCTTTAGTTAATTGTTAAATAAATCATTAACTTTAGTCTTTGGTAGTTCTGTTTGTTTTCTCCACCAATGAGGTGTTTGTTAAAATTTTAAATCAGTAACTGAAGTTTGTTATTTTTTATGTAAAAGGTGTTCCATTATTGCTTACAATAACAGTTGATATCCCAAATATGGTATGACTCCTTTGCACAAAATTTTAACCACTGTTTTTGCATTCTCCCTCACACATGGGAGAGCTTCTGCCCACTTTGTGAGTTTGTCAACAGTCATTAACAAATATTTACATTTTTAAACAGGTGGTATGTGCATCATTAATTGCTTGTGCTGTCTTTGCAACACTTGTGTGTGACAGACCATGATATTAACAGCCTTTTTAGGCATATGTTAAGTCAGCCTCAGTAAAAATTGGTCACGATTTGATTGTGCCATCATAGTGAAGTCAATTTAAGTCACCTTCATTAATATAGCGCTTTTCACAATATAGATTGTTTCAAAGCAGCTTTACAGTGATAATAGGAACTTAATGGAAGAGAGATTGTTTTGGTTGTACATCAACTCTAGAAAAAAAGTTATTGTAAGTTTTTGACTTATTCATTTCCGTTGTAAAAAATCATTAGTTATTTATTTTGGGGCCACTTACACAACACAATTTCCAACCAAAATAGAAAACTATTTTTTTGGCGTTTTTGGCGCTCATCCGCACAGCAACAGTGCCAGGTGGCTAGAGAACGCAAACCTTGAAACAGGTTAATTCATTAACTGAAAACTTCTTCTCCATTTTGAATGTCTTGCACTGCTGCTCGCGTTACGTTGGTTTACATTCAAACGCACAAAATATCGATACGGCAGCTGCTGTATCGCTACGTGCATCGTCAGGAGTTCATGACAATGTATCGTTGTATCGATATTCTGAGCACAGCCCTATTGTTCACAGTCCTCTGCTGATGTGGCTGAGATAAGCAGGTCATCTGATACTGTAGCAAACAAGTGGTTGATGGTAGTTTGATGGTGCTGTTGGTTTTGTGTATGATCACAGAGATCAAAGTAGGCGAGTCAACATAGCCGCTAAAGTCGGGGACCCCTAGAATCATCACCACTTTTCTCCCCTCTAGCGACAGCCCTGACCAGCTGCATGCTTTCCTGTTGTCATCTTGTGTGGACACAGTCTGTGAGAGATCTCATTTTGTGAGGCAACTCCAGAGCTCCAATCCACAGAACACATTGGGTTCTATAACCTGATTAAGTAATTGGATTAATTTTTAACCAAAATGTAAGATTCTGAGTTTGATGGGGATGTAAATTTTCAGAACAGCACAAGTTGTTGCCTTGATTCTCAAGTCATTCACTGTTTTTCACTTTTTCAGTCTTGCTGACTGTAATTTCTCAGATCAGCACTGTAAAAGTGTGTCATCAGCTCTACAGTCTTCAAACTGTGTCCTGTGAGAGCTTGACCTGAGTAACAATGACCTGCATGATTCAGGAGTGAAGCTACTCTCTGATGGACTGAAGAGCCCAAACTGTCAGCTGCAGATACTGAGGTATTAAGAACATGAAAGATTACAGTCTGACGGTCATAATATTGGTGTGTCTATAGATGATTTGACTGTTTTGTGTCTGCAGGTTGTCTGGCTGTATGGTGACAGAGGAAGGCTGTGGTTATGTGTCTTCAGCTCTGAGTTCAAACCCCTCACACCTGAGAGAGCTGGATCTGAGCTACAACAACCCAGGAGATTCAGGAGTCAAAATGAAGGACTCACTGCAGATACTCAAGTATGATGAGTACATGTGGTGCAGGGAAGCCTTTTTAACTGTATAGATTTAAACCTTTATTCATATTTTGTTACATTTAGAGTTTTCAAATTTACAAAAAAACTAAGTAAAGGATAAAGTTTATAAAGAAGTTCGACCGGGGGCATTTTTGCTACTGTATGTGTGTAACCGAACAGACACATTCTATGATGGAAGAATAATCATAATACCTTATTGGTATGAATGGATTGTATCTGGCTCTAATACAATAGTTCATCTGTGAATAACTATTCTAACTAGTCTTGTATTTTGTTTTTGCTGTTGTTGTTTAAGTCTGGACCATGGACAACCCTGCAGGATCCAACCAGGACTGCGAAAATGTGAGGTTTTTTTTTTCTTGACACACATGCACTTTTAATGTTAACAAATTAAATCAATACTGTTTTTATATCTCTTCTTGTGTTCAGATGCCTGTGATCTCACACTGGATCCAAACACAGCACACACTCAACTCATTCTGTCTGATGAGAACAGGAAGATCACATATGTGAAAGAGCATCAGCCTTATCCTGATCATCCAGACAGATTTGATGAGTGTCCTCAGGTTCTGTGTGGAGAGAGTCTGACTGGACGCTGTTACTGGGAGGCTGAATGGAGTGGCTGGGGTCATACAGCAGTGACATATAAAGGAATCAGCAGGAAAGAAGAGAGGAATTGTAGGTTTGGACTAAGTAAAATGTCCTGGTGCCTTTTTTGCACTGTTGATGGGTTCACTCTTTGGCACAATAATGAGAGCACTGTCATACCTTCTCCTTCATCCCCATCTAAGAGAGTAGGAGTATATCTGGACTGGTCGGCCGGCAGTCTGTCCTTCTACAGGGTATCTGACACACACACACTCACACACTTACACACATTCAACACCACATTCACTGAACCCCTCTATGCTGGATTTTTAGTTTATGACTCATCCGTGTCTCTTTGTCAGATTAAACAACTTCACATGAATCTCAGGCAAATTAACTAAATTTAATTGTAGCTAATACAGTGAAAAACATAATCAGTATCTTGCTAGTTTGCCTTGTTTATTCTTAGTTTACATTTTTATGTAGTATGTATAAGTCCTAAGTATACTAAGTCCCACTCCGATACTTGTATTTTCTAAGTACATTTTTATTATTATTATTATCATTTTTTTACACAATATACTACAAATAATTTTATTTGGCTCTTATAATAATTTAAAAACAATCTAAAAGATGTCCTTAGAAATAACTAAAAATAGGTATTAAATTAGGGATGCTCCAATCCGCCTTTTTTGCCTCTGATATTGATTCTGCTATCTGGTGTTCAGTATTGGCCAATACCGAGTACCGATCCGATATTAAAATAATAATAAAATTTTAGCAGCTCTTATGCAAAACTGTCTTTCTCCTAATTTCTCACATTAATGTAGTCTGTAGAATAACTGATCTAGGACTTTCCTTCTTAAGAAATAGTCTATAAAATGATAGCTACATTGTTCCTGTTTTTCTGGGATCAAGGTTACATTACATATTTGTTCTTTTCCACTTTAATTTCTTCACAACCTATAAACTTTAGCAGATTAATCTGCTGAATGTGATTAATCTGCTATAAGGCATAAAGGTATAAATAAATAATAATACAAAAAAATCTGTAAAGCTGCTTTGAAACGATGTGTATTGTGAAAAATGCTTTATAAATAGCCTAAATTTGACTTTACTTTTAGTGATGGCTATATCAGCTGATGCAAAGTATAAATGTGTAAACTGCTTAATAAAGGTTGAAGTTTTGGAACATGACTCTAGTCATGTGTCAATTCTTCCAATGGCAGACCATTAATGTCTACGCAATTTTTACTTAACTCGCAAATAAGAAAAATCTAAATCTTACACCAAGGTTTAAGCCTATATACAGTAGTGTAAAAAGCATACAGGAATCATCATTTTGTGGGTTTCTGTCTTTCTTTACTGCGTATATCTAAAATATATGAGCTTCTGTGGAGCGAATTGGGACATGATGCACACATGCCTATTTCACATGCATGAAACCTAATTCACATGCACAAAAAAACGATACTTCAATTGCAAATATGGTAATATTTTACAATAAGGTCTCGCTCGTTAACATTAGTTAATGTATTACATAACATGAACTATCAATGAGCAATACCTTTGTTACAGTATTTATTAATCTTTCTTAATGTATAGTAAATTAAAAATTAAAAATACAAAAAATTTAAAAATTCAACAAATACAGTTGTTTGTTCATGTTAGTTCACATACAAACAACTTAGTTTGTCCGTACCGTCTCCAGCCGCTTCAACCAACTTATCCTTCCGCTTCAGATCCCGCATCGTAGCTGCATTTTTACATTAAAAAACAGTTTAGTATGTTTTTTTTAAAGCGAGGACACAGGAAGTGTAACATGACATCTGTGTCCTCATAAACCACATATACCTGTACACACACACACACTCTTATAGCTGTCCATCGTTTCCGATGATGACGCTTGCTTCGGGGTTGGGGAGGGGATCAACGACATTGCCGCTGGTGCCACTTCTCGTGGGCGTTGAGGCCGATCCTTGACCCGCACACTCGTCCACAGGTGGAGCAAGGGAAACCAAAGGATAGACGAGCTCCAGTTGCCCTCTGGTGTCTTTGTCTGCGTCTCGCGGCTCTCCGCTGTTGGTTTTTTTCGTGGATTTGTGAAACTACTCGGGCACAGGTAACCTGCCAGGCTGATCTGTCCTGTGCCAGAGCTTCAAGATGCATGGGATTGATGTTGGAATGCTTTAAAAGTCCCTTGGTGTAGTCCTTATAGCGCTTCTTTTGTCCACCAGCCGCTCGTTTGGCGCCTTGTACTTGACCGTAGAGGATTTGGCGAGGCAAGCGGTGGTCCGGCATACGGATGGTATGCCCTATCCATCGTAGGTGTTTCTTAGCCACTGCGGCTTCCATGCAGATAGAATTGGTGCTCTGTAGGATTTCCGCATGTTGGACTCGGTCCATCCAGGAGAGGCCGAGGATCTTCTGAAGGCAGCGGATGTGGAAGGATTGCAAGAGGGTGATGTGTCGGCTGTATGGAGTCCATGTTTCCGCCCCATAAAGCAGGGTGGAGACACACACAGCATTATAAACAGCAACCTTGGTGCTGACCCTCAGATTTCGATTTTCAAAAACCCTACTACGAAGGCGACCGAATGATGAGGAGGCTTTTTTGATACGGGTGTGGATTTCCATATCAAGGGAGCAGCAAGAAGACAGAGTTGAACCGAGGTAAGTGAACTGATCTACATTTTTAAGTGGAATGCCGTTTATATGGAAGCTGGGGGGTGAAGAGGTTTGAGAGAAGATTTGGGAAATAACTTCAGTTTTTTTTATGTTAACCTGAAGACCAAAGAATTGGTAGAGACAGGTTATTGTGTTGAGGGCGTGCTGCATGGATTCTGGACTATGTGCTAGAATAGCGCAGTCATCAGCATATTGTAGTTCACCTATGCAGCAGGATTTGGTCTTTGTGTAGGCCTGCAACCTCCTGATGTTAAAGAGGCTTCCATCAAGGCGGTATTCAAGGAGAACACCGTCCTTGTGTCCTAACGCACAATGAAAAAGGTGCGTGACGGCAGAGAGAAGGAGGTTAAAAAGGACTGGAGCCAAGACACAGCCCTGCTTCACTCCAACATTTACATCAAAGAACTCTGACTGAAGTTCTCCTGTGGTGACTCTGGCTTGCATCCCATTGTGCAGCTGCTGTAGAATGGTGAGGAACTTGGGTGGTACCCCAAGTTTGGAAAGTTTTTTCCAGAGCATCTCACGGTTGATAGTGTCAAATGCATTACTGAGGTCAATGAAGGCTATGTAAAGTTCTGTGCGCTGCTCTCTGCTTTTTTCTAGCAACTGCCTTAAGACAAAAATCATGTCGGTGGTGGATCTAGTCTTCCGGAAGCCACATTGCGTTTCCGGTAGTGCAGCTTCTGAGATGTACTTAACTAGCCTATTGAGCATGATTTTTGCCAGAACTTTCCCTGCAATGGAGAGGAGGGAGATTCCACGGCTGTTGCCACACACAGCTCTGTCCCCTTTTTGTTTATAGATGACCACGATATCGGCATCCTTCCAGTCTTGTGGGAGGGTCTCAAATTCCCAAATATGATAGATGAGGAGGTGCAGGCGGCGTGTAAGGAGGTACCCTCCATGTTTGAAGACCTGTGCCGGAATGCCATCCGGTCCAGCACTTTTATTGTTTTTAAGACTCACAATGGCTTGGCGTGTCTCCAGAAACTGAGGGGGATTGTTGAGGTGTGTGACTAGTGATAGGTTGGGGATGTTATCCAGGATAGAAATGTCAACAGGGTTATTGAGGTTGAGGAGCGTCTCAAAGTGGTTTGCCCAGCGGGTGAGGATCTCATGGCGGTCCTTGAGGAGCGTCGAGCCATCAGCTGAAGGAACTGGAGCAATTGCTCTCTTCCTGGGGCCGTAGAGAGTTTTGATGGCATCATAGAAGCCCTGTGAGTTGTTGCAGTCTGCCATACGCTGTACCTCTTCTGCCTTCTTCACCCACCAAGTGTCCTCCATGATCCGGAGGGCACACTGGGTTGCAGATCTCGCTGCATTAAAGGTGGCTTTCAAGGTAGGAGATCCAGGGCAGGACAGGAGAGATTTATGGGCATCATGTTTTATTTTGAGGAGTGTCTGTATCTCAGCCGAATTGCTGTCAAACCAGTCCTGATGATGTTTCCTCGGCTGGCCCAATGCCTCTGAAGCTGCACTGTGGATGGCTTGGCGCAGCGTTGGCCAGTCAGCTGATTCCTCCGGGATCTTTTTGAGGTTATCAGCGAGGAGCTGTCGAAGGAGGTCTCGTGAAGTGGGGCTACTGAGTGCTGAGCAATTGATTTTTTGTTTTGGAGCTGTCCTCTGACCACGGGGTCTAATACTCATGAGGAGTTTGGATCTGACCATACGGTGGTCAGTCCAACACTCTGCTCCGCGCATGACTCGAGTGGAGAGGACATCTTTCCGGTCATTTTGACGGACGATTACGTAATCAAGGAGGTGCCAATGTTTTGAGCGTGGGTGCTGCCAGGTGGTTTTGAATCTGTTCTTCATCTGAAATATGGTGTTGGTGATGACCAGTTGGTGTTCTGCACAGAGAGAAAGGAGCCGGAGGCCGTTGTCATTCATCTTCCCAACACCGTGCCGGCCGATTACCTTATCCCATACCAGGTGCTCTATGTCCACTCTGGCATTAAAATCTCCCATGAGAATGAGTTTGTCTGTGGCTGGAGTTTTTCTTATGGCAGAGTCGAGGGCAAGGTAAAAGTCCTCTTTGGTGTTAGACTCGGCAGCAAGCGTTGGTGCATAGGCACTAATGAGGGTGGCAAAGCATCCTTTTGCAAGGGGGATGCGCCAGGTCATCAGCCTCTCATTGATGCCGACAGGGGATTCAGGGATAAACTGCAGCAGTTTGGACTTCACTGCAAAACCAACTCCATGGGTCCGGCGAGTGCCTTCGGGGACCCCTTTCCAGAAGAAAGTGTACCCTGCACCAACCTCCGTCAGGGAGTCCTCTCCATGAAGTCTGGTCTCACTGAGGGCTGCAACGTCGATGTTGTACCTTGCTAGCTCTAAGGCCACAAGTGCTGTTCTACGATGAGGCTTGTCAGGTGTCTCAGCCAGGTCCAACAAGGTGCGGACATTCCATGAAGCAATACTCAGGTGTCTATTTCTTTCTTTCGTTTTTCGACCGCATGTTGGGATGCTCCGGCGGTTGCGGTATACCGCCCAGAGTGTATGGCGCAGACATTTTTTGAACCACCTTTTCCAGGTCCTTCCCCATCTCAGGGGTGAGCAGCGTGGAACTGCTCAGTCGCAATGGAAGCTGCCAAGGCAATGTGCTGCTCCATCCCACAATTGCAACGACCATCACTCCATTGCCGTGTGCATGGTTTGGCTAGGCACTCCTAGCCACATCCTTGGCCTGTGCCTACCACCATTAGGGGGGGGGGGGGCAAGAAGCTTGCACATAGGTAAGGATTAAGGTGAAGGTGCAGGTGTGCATTCCACACTCCCACCATCTTGGCTCCTTCCAGAAGGACCTCCGGTGGCATGAGAGAACCCATGACGACCTTCGTCTGAAAGGACCTGCTGGGTTCCGCCTATGCCTGTCCCCAAAGGCAGATTTGTGATCAGGGTTTACTCCCCTAGCCACTGTACCCCTCCGGGTTTACCCACGTGGCGGTGGGGCTGCCTTCTTCAGACTTTACCGCCATTTTGGTGGTTCTCTCACACCCACCATTTTCCGGCGACTCCATCGTTGAGGCGTTTGGGATCACTCTTTGTCTGGCCTCTACCCTTTGATCTGTTCGGCATGGGTGGCCCTACCAGGAGTACAAGACTCCCGCCGACATAGCTCTAGGGGTCACGGAGACACGCAAAGTGCCCCACCACGTTAAGGTGGTGATCCGTCGGGACACACACACACACACACACACACACACACACACTCACACTCCCCCCCCCCCCCCCCCCACACACACACACACACACATGAATGAGTCAGACTATACAGAGAACTGATGAATTTTAATAAGAATGTCTGGTCTGCATGATTTCATAGATCTTGTAAATGCTGACCAGCAATCAGATGTGATTTATTTATCTTGTTTTCATGTCACAAATGTAATGCTATTAAAATAGCTACAAGTTCAGCTTTATATACTGATCATTTATCTGTCTTTCTTTTTTTATTTTCCATAACATATTGTGGAATAAATACATGTATGTAGGGTCTCTGGGTCTGTAAATAATATTAACTTATCCATATATTGTTGTTTAATGTAAATGTGTGCTAATATTTCAGTCGGTATCTGTATAAAATGACTCCTTAATTCTGTTGTTTACGTAAATCCATTGTTGGCATCACAAATAACCCTGGAGGGATAGCTAAAGAAAGACTGTTGAGCTGCATTCTATATTACATAAACCTTAATTTTCTGCTTTAATGTTTACTATCCACCCCAAAATTCTAACATTTGATTTATGTTCCTAGCATTCCTGAAAGATGTCCTTCTATCATGCCCCTTCAAATTCATCCAGTAAGCTATCATAAGATTGAATCTTCTTCTGCATGAAGGCTTGTATTGCAGCGTTTGGAGATGTTTTAATGTTCATGTTTGTGTCTGTTACACGTCCAGCTTCTTCAGTGACTGCAAGATATACATCCATAATCTAATCTATCTTAATAGCCTGATATATATTCAACACTAGTTCAGTATTTTCAGTATTAATGCCTTGTGGCTTACATTTATATTCACATTTATGCATTTAACAGACGCTTTTATCCAAAGCGACTTACAACTTGGGGGTACACAAAGTGATTGGTCATGAAGAGTCGAGTAAGCGCAACAAGTGCCCGAAATACTGAGACTGTGTACATTGCTCAGTGTAGCACAGGCTAGAGTAGTGTTGTGAACTTCTTTTGTTTCTTGAAGTAGAGACCAGGAGAACTTGGATAGGTTTTTCAGCAGGATTCCCTATTGAGAAAGACATGCTGTCTTTCCGCTGAGGTCATCAAGTCTAACTAAAGGAGTTGTACATTGTATTTTATCTACATTTTAGGGGGAGGGATTATACAGCAGGGGAGGAGACATTCAAACAAAGGAATGAATATGTTTTGTAGGTAATTGTATAGGTAAAAGGACACACCTCAGGCATAACGGTGTCACCTGTCCAGATTCAATAAGCATAACAGTGTCATTCAAATGCATATATGCTAATCCAATCACTCAAGGGCTCCAAGAGCCATTAAAGACAAATGGTGCTCATTTTACTTACAATGAAGAGAACAGGAACTGGCCTGGAAGATTTGCATAGCAGACTAATTCATCTGATATCATCATTTTTACCTTAAATGCTAAATGCAATGTACTTTCTCAAATTTGTAATCCCACAGTAGGGAGGGAAAAAAGGAGGAGAAAGAGGAAAGGAAAAGTTTTTTTTCTCCTAGAAAAGCATATAACTTGTGTTTATAGATAACCTGAAAGCCCATTTACTGTTCCACCATATTAATACCATCCTGCGTGTTCTTCTCTATATACTTCATATTTGGTCCTCTTATCCATTGAGCCTGTCATCTGCATGTCTGCACATCATAATGATTTCCGTACCCCCTTTTCAAATTTCTCAAATATATCCTTAATCATGATGTTGAAAAGCACAGGACTGCAAACGAGTCCATTTTCTATTTGATATAATTCTGAATATTCTGTACTTTTATTGTCCTCTCAAACAGGAAGTCCATCAGCCAGTTATATCACCTTCCTCCCACAGATAATGTTGATCAGCAGTCCTTCTTTCCACAATACATTGTGTGCTTTTCCTAAATCAAAAAACACTGCAGCTATTCCCTTTCCTAATTTCTGACTCTAGATTAACATTGTGTTTCTCCCTTTATGAAAGACACTTTCATTAGGAGAGAAGTTAGTTTTTCTATGAAATATGTTTGTCTTTCTGTTGCCATTCATCCCATAGTTTCTCCCAGTTGTGAAGTAAAAGCAACAGATCTAGTTTGAGGAAATGATGTGTCTTTTCCAGGTTTAATAGTGACACTATGAGACATTGTTTTCCTGTTTTAAAATTTTATTGAATAATTTTAACACTACATAGAGAGCACTATCTTCCATTTGCGCTATAGCAGATGTCATCATTTCCTGTGGATGATCAATTCACATTTAAAACTGCTCTCTTAAATTCAAATAAACAAAAGGCTAAACTCTCACTTGTTGCTCTTTCCTCACATTTACTCCTGGATTCTGTACTAGAGTATTTTCCCTATTAGCTTTATCAGAGAAGTTTTCTGAACTGAACGTTTTCACAAAAATTTCTGCCAAAAGCTCTGCCTTTTTTATATCAATACTGGAATTGAATATTTCCTCCTAATTCCACTTGTAGTAAGGATAGTTCGTGTGGGAAGAAGGAGGCGGGAACCGGCGAACTTTCAAAATACTTTAATCAAATAAATGAACACAAAAGGAAAGTAAAAGCAGCAGCCCATCATGGACGACTGCCGCGCACACACATAACAAAACGTAAACAAAACACAAATCATAATCCAGGCCTGGTCCTCTCTCGTCCTTCACTGTCGTCGCTCCTCCTTTATACTCCCGTCACTCCTCCGTGAGACTCGAGGCCAACGGCACACAGCTGGCGATCATCATCACTAATGACCGCGGCCTCGTCCCGCCCTCACGGTCCCTCAGCCTCGCTGCTCGCCACACCACTCATTTTCCAGATCATTCCCCATATGTCCGACAGTGATGTCTATCTCTTTATACTCTCTCAACGCCATTTAGAGGTTTTTATCGTCTTTTCATCTACTGCGTGTGACTTTGTTAACTTTATCTCTATTTTTCTTCAGTTCTCATTAATGGCACACTCATTTTAACTCTATTGTCTCCTTCACTGATTGTATAATGATTTCTCTATTATATTTAATCTCCATCTAAAGCAGGAGTCTCCAAACTCGGTCCTGGAGGGCCACTGTCCTGCAGAGTTTAGTTCCATCCCCAAATAAAAACACCTGAACCAGCTAATCAGTGTCTAACTAGGCCCAAGTAAGACACTGATTAACTGGTTCAGGTGTTTTAATTGGGGTTGGAGCTAAACTCTGCAGGACAGTGGCCCTCCAGGACCGAGTTTGGAGACCCCTGATCTAAAGCATCTTAAGTGCTCACATCTGCTTTCACTTGATTCTCCAAACATTTCCCAAATGGCTTTATTTAATGTCCATGTCTGTATTTTATTCCTCCTCTAATGTTTTTTTCTACTCAATCTCAACTTTTATTGGGTAATGATGATTTATTAAGGACTTGTCGTGATATTTGATACAAATGTCAGATCAGTGGCTCTTTCTGTATTTTGAGTAAATTGTTCCTCCATCATTCATTCATACTAATCCGCTGTCCTCTAGCGCTTGGCGATCTAGGCCAATTGCAAACAATAATTTTCACTCTTCTTCTGTTTTTTTTTTAATTATAGATGCATGAATATTTAAATAAATTTAAACTGAAATTACATTATAAGGCTGACCCAAGATCAGTTAAAACTATATTTTAGACCAGGGCTGGTCAAGTAAAAGGAGATGAAAGTGACACTCGTCTGCAGTTTATTACCATGTACCATGTTATAAATTTCCCTCTTTGGTAGTTCCATCGTGTACTAAGACCGACGGAAAATGAAAAGTTGTGATTTTCTCGACTGATATTGCTAGGAACTGGAACTATTCTCTCATTCCTGCGTAATAATCAAGAGCTGTGAGCCGTCCCATTAGTGCAGTGGCGCAATGATATATTACACAGCGCCGGAAAATAGGCTAACCTCAGTCAGCATAACCAATGTGACAACCGGCTCACACAGGGAGCGCTGGGGACTATTTTCAGGCACTGTGTAATATCATTGCACCGCTGCACTCATGGGACGGCTCAAAGTTCCTTGATTTCCTTGCAGTTGTTTGGGGCTGCTGTTAGTTCAATGGAGATTTCATGGCAATCCTTACAGGACAAGCAATGAAATGGGTCAGGGAGTATGACCGAAAAATATTTATTGCAGATTCATATTTTTTTCTTTTTTTTCAGACCCCTGAAGTATTCATTATTTTAAGGGCTGAAATGCTTTACCTGAGAAGCCATTTTTAGGGTATGATATCTCAAGAGTTATGATTGCTTGCCAGTTACTCTCTTACACACATGCTCTGAATCCCTCTGTGGTGGATGTAGTGTCTCTGTGTCTGATTAAACAATGGACACACACACTTGTAAATCCTCTACTAACATCCACATGCATAGTCATTAAATCTCACAGAATTACTTGTATTATCACTTAATGTTTAATTAAAGTTAGAAATCTAGATCACACATTCTGTTCCGAATCTTTAATAAAAAAATACACTAATATAGTTTATACTTTTTATGCTTCAAATCTTATCTGAACAGCTTATGTGAGTTAATCAAAGGTTTATGTTACAAGGAATCAATACTTCTGCACAGATTAAATTGTAGATACAAATATTATGGTAACACTTTAAAATACATGTGCACTAATATGCATCAATTCATGCTTAACTAATGCACAGATAATCATGAGTTAATGTATGACTCATGAAGAACTAAACCATTTATTAATGATTACTACATCAGCAACTAATGAACATTATATATGATTAATAGATTAAGTAATCATTGAATTGTTATTAGTTAAATGTGTCATATTGTATTCATTCCCTAATAACATATTATATTAACTAATAATGTAAATTCATATATTAATTACCAAAATGGTCAAAACTATGTACTTCAACTGAATGTGCTTTAATCATTAGCTAATGATTTGCAAAGGTATCTGTAACGATGTTTGTTCGTGTGGGAAGAAGGAGGTGGGAACCGGCGAACGATAAACAATAAACTTTAATCAAATAAACAAACAAACAAAGTGAAAGTAAAAGCGGCAGCCCCTCACAGACGACTGCCGCACACATACATAAACAAAACCATAAATAAAAATACAACTTAAAATCCAGGCCTGGTCCTCTCTCGTCCTTCACTGTCGTCGCTCCTCCTTTATACTCCCGTCACTCCTCCGCGAGAGACGAGGCCAATGCGGCACGCAGCTGGCGCGCATCATCATAATAATGACCGCGGCCTCGTCCCGCTCTCACGGTCCCTCAGCCTCGCTGCTCGCCACAGTATCATTATGTTATGACTTTACTTGTTGAGGCACATGACTGTTAACTAATTGTTAAGTAATATGTCGTTGTTGTTATTGGTTTAGAATTAATTTTGAATTAGTTAACAGTCATGTGCATCCACAGGAGATGTGTGTGTGTTAGATTGGTGAGATGGTCCGTCTCTGTAAGCATCGGCAGGAGATTATGCTCTCTCTTTCCAAATGAATGGATCATGCGTTCGGGGCAAAAACGCATCTTTCAGGTACTGTTGCTTCAGCTGTAGCACTGTGTGTCTCACTTTATTTGGTGTTTCCAAATGGTAATGCTCCCACACCACAGATTTACGGCATCTCTTACGTGGAGCCTCCATTTCTTTCTATTCTATTAATATATCTATCTATATATCACCTATGAATCTATATAATTCTATATCTCTAACTTAGCCTATATGAATGTGTCACTATATCTATCCTAACTATCTGTCACTGTCTATACCTATCAGTCAATATATCTAATTTACATCTAGCCTAAATATAACTAACCAAAGCGCACTATAAATCTCACTTGTATCACAAAATCACTGCTATCACAAAATCTCTCTCCTCTCACAAAAACCCACGAGGAGAAGATGGATTGTCGTTCATACAGATGTGTGACTGTATGGTTTGTTCCCGCCCCTTTCAATCAAACGCAGTTTCGACAGGCGCCACCTGATGAAACACTTCGAAGCTTAATTTAGCCATAGTCACGTGACATGGGTGTTTCGAATCACAGTTCGGAGCAGTGTTTTGAAACATCTGGGCTTCGGGATCTCGACAAAGTGTCAAAACGCCAGTTCGCATCAGCCATCCCTACCCACTGCTACTACTCTTCTTATTGAAATTATTCAATAAATACAGTTTCACATTCGCTACTGAATCCTCTGTTATTATTCCTGACACAGACAGCATAATCAGCTATCAATTCTAGGAAATAAATAATCTTTCTGGTCAAGAAAGAATAACCTTTTCTTACTGTATAAAGTATTAGTAGGGTAATAGCATGTAGCTAGATCAAGACGTTTAAGTAACTTTGATTTTGTGAGCGGCACACACAGAGACAATAAAGCGTGGATTTAATGGTTTAATAAACTAGACTATGGGTAGGTTACACACACAACTAAACTAAGCAAAGATTATATACTAAATAAGAAGCGTTCGTTGGGTTTTTCTGGATGGTCCACGGTGATTCCCATGAAGTAAACTTGAAGATAGTTGCCTGAAGGAGGAAATGTGATGTCTCAAAAGAGATCAAATACATTACGTATTGCATTCGCTCTTCGATCTTGTGGTATTTACGAGCTTGACATCCAGGCAGACAACGAGGGTCCCTGACATCACCTGGGGAACCCCCGCATCTTTGTGTGAACATTGCTGGATATTGCATATAATTGGATTTTCCTCCACACACAAGCCTGATTGTGAGGTTAGTTCCAAAGCATTTTGATGGTTTTGACAAATCAACATGAGGCATTGTATGCTGAACACGGTGTCTTTATTTATAACAAACCTAAAGCTCTGAGAGAAGAAAACGGCTGCCTCTGGACTGATGTTCCTCCCTCGTCTGCAAGCTAGGGATCTGACTGCCCCTTCTTTCATGCAGAGAAATATCTCTTTTGCCTGGGGCGGACCCTTCTTTCCCGACCCTGCCTGCTGTTTAGGCTGTGTGTGCGCCGACTGTGCTGGTCTACTGAATTTTCTAGGCATTGAACCCCTCAGAGATTCCACCTCTATCTTTGAGTTCTTAAACTGCACCTGAAACGCTTCAAGACCCTCTCTAAATAGGACAGATGGGGAGATCCGTGAGGAAAGCATTCCGATCCTTTTCGGGCAAGTTGTCACCAAGAAAGGTGTCACCAGATTCAACCACAGATGGAGCTTAGCCACCACCATACTGGCCATTCAATGACCCAAAATGTTGCACTCAGTATGTAGTTGACTGTGGATCGTACTTTCCCCATAAGCACGTCACATGGACTGCACCCTGACAAAATAACCTGGTAAGTCTGCTCTACGCACAGTGCTCAAAGCTCTAGCCATGCAGGCCTGATCACTATAAATCCTGCTGAGCTGTTTGTAGGAGAATCTGCACAGGCCCATTGGGAGAGTGGGGGTACCTGCAATACCACTATTTTGAGTTGGAGTCAGGTATGGAGCAAGCGAATGCTTCATATGGGGCCAATAGTAACCCTATTTCCCCCACTCCCTCGAATTCTGTGAACTTATTGGCCACTGCCCTAATGAGCACATGCTCAACAAATGCTATGCAGCACTCTAGTGTCGAACGACAGAGCTGCCCGCAGTGCACACCACCCTGCGTTTGGAGAGAGACAGCTTGCCGTGGACATTCTCCAAACACACCAGGCAGTGCTCATGAGTATCTTAATGAGATAAGAAATACCCACACGTCATAGGACAGGGGCGAGATCCCTTGCTGTGTTTGAACATTTTGTGTGAGAAAAGCTTATAAGCTCTTTGTTAGCGATGCTAAACTTATGTTAACAACATTCTGCACAGTAAAATCCCCAGAGTTAAATTAACACTGCTCAGAGAACATTTGGTCCCACTCTACAGAGTGTTAAAGTAACACTGAATCAGTGTTAAAGTTAATGAGATAATTAAGAGATTAATTAAGTGATAATTGACCATTAGTGGTGAACACCTGATGATAATGAGTAGAATCACTGAAGGAAAGAGAAAAAGAAAAACACAAGAACTACGACTGACTATTAAAAAGACATTCAATCTCTGAAGATCTCAGCAGAGGAGGATTAAACAACTCCACAAACAGCATTACCAGCTTCACACACTACTAACCAGACAGACTTTATTTCTATCAGATGACTACAGAAGCTCTTATTGAGGTTTTGATGTTGATGTTTTATTGAAAATTAAAGTTGTTTGAAGTTACCATTATTGTGATTAGTGTTTGCTTTAATTGGGCTCTTGACCCTTGACTTGCCAACATAAGTTTTTCTCTGGCTGCTGTAACTGTTCGTTACGGTGAAAATGGCAAGAAAATCTTGACGCTTGTTGTTTATGATACAGTTGTTATCATCATATAGTGCCTTATTTGCTGATCCCCTGAAAGTCATTGATTATAGGAGCATTGTGATTCTAGGGCAGAAGATCCAGCAATGTTATCATCAGAGAAACTAAACAATTATCAAAAAATTTTTACGTAAGATTTGTACTGCGGTTTAATAACACATCACACAATAAGCACTTCTAACTCCTGCGAGTTTTACTCACACACAGAGATCAAGAATCTGCCTATGAATCTCAACAATGGTGACATGCTTCATGCCACAATGCATTCTGGGTGCATCACGCAAAACTCATCTATGGCTCCCAGAATGCATTGTGGCATGAAGCATGTCACCATTGTTGAGATTCATAGGCAGATTCTTGATGTCTGTGTGTGAGTTCATCTCGCAGGAGTTAGAAACGATTAGTGTACAATCGGTTGCAAAACTTATTCAGCTTTTCTGATTAAAACAGTGTTGGATCTTTTCTAAAATCACAATAAAAAAAGTGAATAGTATATTGCTCATACTCAGTCATAAAATCAATGAATTAAATCATTATACAATGATCATATTCTCATCATTGAGCAGCCGACAGCATCTGATTGTGTTTACTCTTGCTATAGCAAACTCAGTTACAGCAGCCAGAGAAACACTAATGTTAAAAAGTCATCAAACTGCCCAACTAAAGAAAACACTGATCACCATGATGGTCACATTAAAAACTAACAATTTTCACAACAAAATCAAACAAAACATTTGTTAATTCTCAATAAGAGACGTCTGACAGAAATAAAGTCAGTCTGGTTAGTAATGTGTGAAGCTGGTAATGCTGTTTGTGGAGTTGTTTAATCCTCCTCTGCTGAGATCTTCAGAGATTTAATGTCTTTTTTATAGTCAGTCGTAGTTCTTGTGTTTTTCTTTTTCTCTTTCCTTCAGTGATTCTACTCATTATCATCAGGTTTTCATCACTAATGGCCAATCATCACTTAATTAATCTCTCAATTATCTCATTAACTTTAACACTGATTCAGTGTTACTTTAACACTCTGTAGAGTGGGACCAAATGTTCTCTGAGCAGTGTTAATTTAACTCTGGGGATTTTACTGTGTGTTTTTGACAAGAATCTCCACCGTGGGCTTTCCTTGTGAAAATGTGACATGATGGTGTTCTAGCAGCATGTTGAAGAGCTGAAGAATGAAGGGAATGACGCATGAACCCGAGCACGTCGTCATTTGTCATTGGCCTTTCAGGCGTGAAGAAAGGTGTCAAATGGCGCAAGAGCTCAAGCGCGATATCTCATATACATGTGTTATGTTTTAATTATCCTTGTTTTTATTTTTAATTCTTACACATGGTATTCTTATTTCTTATGTAAAGCACTTTGAATTACCATTGTGTATGAAATGTGCTATACAAATAAACTTGCCTTGCCTTGCCTTCTACTGAGTGAACTGACTGAATGGGAAAGAGTCCTCGTTGTGTTTTACCTACTCCACACGCTTTCGCTACTTCTGACACGAATGAAAAAGGGTGAAACCACTTCAGGTTTTGTCACAGACAGGTGATCTCTACCTGTTTTACCTGCAGAACAGGTAAGGTTCTGCAGGTAAAACAGGCATTGTGTTTTTCTACATCAGGAAACACAACAGTTAAAACTTAATTGATGAGAAGACGGAGACTCAGAAACTGACTGATACAGATATTACACTTCACGGTCAGTTCAGTTGTTTACTTCTCATATCATGTCATATTATAGTTTGTGTTCGCATGTGTGTCTTTATATTCATGTACCTTTCAGTCTCTCAGAGAATTAATGCAAATTCCACAGTGATGTGCATTATTTGTCTTATTTCCGCAAAAAAACATGAACCAGATGAGGAAAAACAGTATTAGCTAATCAATATATAAATCAGAGCCCAAACAAACTTATCAGTCTGTGTTCATCTGTCCTGCCGCTGAATTTAACTGTAAAATGAGCAGAAATGTACAGGTGTTATGGTTTAACTGGTGACTGTGTTAAGTTGGGGGTGACTGTGTTATCTTGGCTGGAGATATTTTTTAGCTTTGGAAAATTGTATAGGCTTCTTTGACAAAATACATGTATCATCAGCTTGTTGACTTTCAGAATTAACATTTCCTCTCCAACTTGAATTTCTTCCTTACCCACACAATTCACCACAAATATATTCAACAATTCTGCAGCCAGTAAAAAACTAAAAGGGGAGATGGGACAGCCCTGTCTAATACCTCTGTTAATAACATAAAACCTGGGAGAAGTATCATTGGCAAGAAACAGACAGCCATTTATATCATTAAATAAGGTTTTAACAAAATCAATACAATTAGAACCAAAACCAAATTTATCTAAAGCTCTAAAAATAAAGTTATGTTTAAAGGTGTCGAATGCTTTAAAGAAATCCAAGGAAATAATAATGGTGTCATTGCATTGGCAAGAAACAGACAGCCATTTATATAATTGAATAAGGTTTTAACAAAACCAATACAATTAGAACCAAAACCAAATTTATCTAAAGCTCTAAAAATAAAGTTATTTTCAAAGTTGTCAAATGCTTTAAAGAAATCCAAGGAAAGAATAATGGTGTCACTACAATCAGAATAATCTAGCAAATCTAAGATAATAAAAATATGCCATTTTTTCATAAAACCTAATTGCGTTTCTGAGATAACTTCCTCTAAACACAGTTTAAGATGATTTGCATATATGGCTGTCTGAGTTTTGTAATCCATTTGTAGGAGAGAAATGGGTCTCCAGTTATCTAAATCATGGATGTTTTAATTTGGCTTTGGAATTAAAACAATTAAACCTTGCTTCATTGTTGGGTCAATTCTCCTCATTCAAAGCATAGTTTTAGCAATTAAAACAATATTTTGCTACCACACCATCCAACTCTTTCATCGTAAGTGGCACATCACAAACAGATTTATTAAATTCTGAACTTTGTGGGATAAAATGAGTCACCTTATCAAAAAGTCAGCCTCAAAACTATCAATAGCCGAATAATGTAATTTGGGATAGGAGTATTTAGTAAAATAGGAAAGAGAACCATCAATATAAAGAGAATTCATTGTTTCTCTTCCATCATGTTGTTTTTCTAGATTATTATAATTATAATTTTTTTGGGGGGGTTTTTTGTGCAAAATTCCAGCTGTTTAGCTCTGGATCTAAATTGTATGGAAGCCCATTCCTGCCGCATACGGGGAAAACATTTAGCATAAAAAGTTATTAGAAATTATGACATAACTAAATTGAAATTAGGACTTGCTGCTCATTCATCTGATGTGATCCAACACAGGATGAAGTGTGAACGCATTGAGTATTTTAAACATGGTTTTAGTTACGAATGATTAAATTATTGACTTATTATCTGAACTGCATTGAATATCTCGTAGCAAACACGTTTTTGAGAGGATACACTAATGAATATGAACGTAACTTTTTAATAAGCAGGGGAAATTCCTGACTTTAAACAAATAACCATTCCCCTACTCAGGACGTTTGTGGTGTAAGAATGTACAGAGAGACTTCAGATATAAAAACGGTGTCTCCTTAGGTAATGTTTTCTCAGTAAAATCATTAAATGTCCTATTCATTCAATAGAACGCGTGAGCTTACTAGGGAATACCAACATGGCGGCGCGGCGGCTTCACTTTTTTATGACGTCATGAGAAATCCATTTATTTATATAGATCAGTGCACCCAACCCATACTGCTTCGGTAATAAAGGAACAATAATATACAGTTATTTACAGAAAAAGGGCATTGGTGGTTCATAGACAACATTTGTGGCCTTAGCATGAGAGCTAGGTCCGTGACCGGCCTCTGTGCAAGCTCTGCCTTTGATGCCTGCCCTGCCGGCTTCAGCCCCTGACGAGAGTAAAACATGAACCTGACTGAACCTGCACTGAAGCTTACAGCAGACCTTCTGTCCTATTGTTTTATCTGTGTGTGTGCGTTGACAGAGCCTGATGGACATGCGGATCACCATAGACCCGGAGCCCAGCGAGTCCGAGGGGTCGGCAGCAGGTCTGTCGGTGTCTGAGTTCACGTGTTACTGCTGCTACGAGGTGCTGGTCGATCCCACGACGCTCACCTGCGGACACAGCTTCTGCCGGCACTGCCTGGCCACGTGGTGGGCATCCTCCCCGCTCACTCTCCGGACCGACTGCCCAGAATGCAGAGCGATATGGCAGGGCTTTCCCAAGGTCAACATCCACCTCCGGTGAGAGACACAATGCGGAGCTGTTCACACAAACCTCAGTTATTTACATTAGTCAGTGAAAACACATTATATACATTGACACAGTTCAGTCCCTTTCACAGCAAGAATTATGACTACAACTATAGAGTTTTAATAATCACTCTAACTGTAAGAGAGTAGTGGATTCCACATCACAACTATAACGATAACGGCACAGAAAAGCGATATCGCTGGAATCATTTTTAGAGCAACTAAATTTTTCCAGTGGATGAACGATAAAAACATTGACAGCCAATCAGCATCAGATCCTGCTTTAAAGAGCTTGAGCGTTTAAAGAGACAGGTCAACAAAACTGCAGCGCTTATAATAAACAGAACGGTATTGTGCACTGGTGTGTATATATATTATTGATCTGGGTGTGAACAAGCCTTAATTCAGGTTTGAAACCTACATGTCTACAACTAGTTAGGGTCCAACTTTATATTAGGTGGCCTTAACTACTATGTACTTACATCAAAAGGTAAGTACAATGTACTTATTGTGCTCATATTGTATTGCAAAACACTTTTGCTGATATTGAGTTGGGATATTGAGAAATTAATAACAGATATAATTACATGATGGGGTCCGTTCTTCGTACCTCACGAACTCAGTTAGCTGGATTTGATTGTTGACGATTTGGCATGGTCTTGGATTGTTTGGTTCTTCGACGATCATCCTGGACTTGTTGTCATAGCAACAGGTCTGTAAGCTTAAACCTGCCCGCGAGCGGCTTATTTCATGTAAACAGGATTAGATTGCATCTTGAGGTGATACTTAAAATCTGTCCCAGCCACTGCTACTTTATTACAAGAGTTCATTACTGAACCAGGGGCAATAATAATCATTTGAAATAATAATAATATACAAATTTTAAATTGTATATGTATATGAGAATGTATATAATATTATAATGTTGTGTATAATACTATAGACACAGCCACTTGATTGAGCGATTTATTTGTGATGGAATAATTACAGAGAGGATAGAGGGCACAACCCATCAAACTGACAGGTTTATTGCCCTTTAAGCCACGCCCCTTTTGACCGTGGGAATTTTCCCACGTTAGCTCCTCCCCCTTATGGGTGGTGTATGTACACCATGGGAAAATTGGACATGTGTAACCCCCCTTATGTTTTGAACATCTGAAGCGTGGGAATTTTCCCACGTTAGCTCCTCCCCTTATGGATGATGTATGTACACCATGGGAAAATTGGACATGTGTAACGCCCCTTATGGTTTGAACATCTGAAGCGTGGGAAAATTTCCCCAACGCACAGAAGTTCTAAGTGATGTTAACTTTTTTAAAGAAATGTATAATAAAGACAGAGTCAGAGATGATATCAGTGTTTTTTATTTTATTAAAGAAGACGTAATTTTATTACATATGAAATCTTTTATCACTTTTAAAACGTTAAAGCATGTTTAAATTGCATTTTTTCTCTAAAAGTTGTCCAAAAAAAGAGCTAGTGTTATTTTAAGATGTCAAGACATTTTAAAGATGTAAAGAAATCAATAATTTACACAAAACCAAATGTGTGCATTCAGATTTGGAAAAAAAAACTATTGCATTTACATAAAACACAAAATAAGTTTCAAACTGTTACATCAAACAACAAACTACAAACAACTTGTTAAAAAGACTAAGGTTTTTTTACATACCGTTTGTTTTAAATATACACAAAAGTGTGTCCTTCACCTCTCATGGACCAAAGTAAAAACCTGCGTCCAGTCCTGCCGGAGTTGTGAATCGAATGACGTTGTGGGAAGCCTGCAGAGAGACAGAGGCAGACTCCTCCCCTACCCCGCCCACACCACGTGACCACCGTGGGAAAAACTAAATTACCTTTGGTTCTCCGTGGACAAAAACGCGTCCACTCACTTCAAAGTTTAACTGAGAAATGATCTGTCAAACAGGATACAGCGGCTCAAACAGACCACACCCACTAACACTCCCCTCTCAAACCTGAGAGGTTAATTCAAATTTTAGGGGATGCGTAAAAATGACGGTGATGATGACATCACTCAGGGGAATTCCCCCTCCCTGAAGCAGGTGTACATAAAATAAAAAAAAGCAGGTGATCAAATAGTAGTTGTGGTTATTGGAAACCAGATAATCTACAATGGCTATGGCATCACCCTTAAAAACTCCCGAAAGAGGGATTACAGAGGCTATGAAGGATTTGACTTTAGCTCCACGAAAAAAGGGAGGATCATCACGCGGACCGTGTTTAACACGATTTCTTCACGAGGTGAAGGATCGCGTGGAATATACCTTTCACTTATCTGGAGGACGCGCGTGTACGTATGCTTATGAGAAACACCACAGAGATATCAGACTGGCTAACGTGGATGATGATGAGAGATTCACTACAAATTCAAAATCGGATCCTGATCTGATATTTGGCGAAACGGATTGGATTTTATTTTACTCGAAGGTCTGGCCAGACTTGAAGGACGGAGGGGACGTCCCACTGTTCATCGCGGAGTGGGCTGGAACTGAAACATGTACCGGGACTAGATACCGAATTCTGGCGGACCAGATTAATAAATATCCCGAGGATTACATTTATATTCTTTCCAGTGATTTTGGAAAACACGCACCTGAAGCCCGCTGGCCAATTTCGGAGGATGAACACCTGAAATTTTATGATTTAAAATTTATGTTTCAGTGGAAAGATTTATCTGTGATGGAGGAAATTTTTTCAAAAATCAATCAACTCTTCAAATGGACCGATGCGTACGACCGCTATAACAGCATAAAAACAAAATTGTTCCACCCTGAGTGGGCCACACCTAGTAGGAGGGGTGTCTACTTAACTCCACCTACTCAATACAAGCATTCAAAAGGCCTCTCCCCAAAGACTCTCCCTCATTCAAACCCCAGCGATGTCTCAACAAAGTGATGCCGCCTCCTCTTCTTCATCTCAACTGTTTGGGAAAATTCTGGTGGATTTACAAAAAAATGGATTATTGCCTGGAGTAAATGGATTACCGGAGAAAACCATTGAATGGATAAATAAATTCTGCACTGATCTTGGATATCATAATTTGACTTTCCTTACAAAACATGGATTTGTAACACCTGTGGTGGATTACGACGCACCAGACACAACCTGCGACGTTATGGACGGCTGTCTCGGGGAGACAGGTCACCGGATTATCAAGGCTATTTTGGCTGTCATTCTGGAAAATTTGATCGACAAACGGATGAAGAAAGACTGTGACGGATGCACTGTGGACCACCCTTCACAAACGAGACATAGTTGCTTGTTTGAACCCTCTGCTTATTATTTCTTCGGATGTTTTGAAGAAATAAGACTGAAAATCCTCACGCCTGACCTGAAAAACATTTTGGCTGGAGCTTTACGTAATTATGGAGCCAGGCCCGATCTACAAAGGATCCTAGGTGCTGTTGAGGTAATTTTATTCGACCTAAGAGATGAGATGTACATCGTGGAGCAATTATCTTCCATCCGTGAGAAATTGATTGATGAATCATGCGAGGAGATCATTTACACAGCTGTGGATAACTGGAAACGTGCCGTTGCGGAAAACCCTGAAAAAGCCTGAATCAGCTGAACACCACTGAAGACCACTAAAATCTACTAAAAACCTGAATCCACTGAAAACAACTGAAAATGGGGAACTTGTGTTGTACCGCTCGGATTACAAAATATTTCTTTAAATCACGTGTTAAATATGGAATATCTAACCTACTCCATAGGATTATCCGGAATAATTGGATTACAAATACCAACACAAGCCCTGATGAAAAACGACTAATGGAATTAATGGACGACGTGCGGGGATTATCGAATGGCTGGAATGACATGGTAAACATCTCTGTAAACTGTGACAACACAACCTATGCCATTATCAAAAACGTTCTCAATCAAATGTCTGAAAACCAGAACACTCTTAGAATAGGAGATATACTTTGTATTTGTACGTATGTAACTGATGTTTGTAGTTTTTTAACTAATGAAGATCCGGATGTATGTAATATTATTGATTTTTTAGTCGAATACATTCTGGAGAAGAATTTTGAAATGTCTGTGAAATTTTATTTTTTGTTTTACGGGATATAATTAATATTACACATGTTTGTGAAAATAAAAATCTTTGTTGTTTGGAAAATTAAAAAAAAAATTTGTGACTTTATATTGTGAAAATTAAAAAAATGTTGTGACTTTATTCTGTGAAAATTAAAAAAATGTTGTGACTTTATTCTGTGAAAATTAAAAAATGTTGTGACTTTATTCTGTGAAAATTAAAAAAAAATGTTGTGACTTTATTCTGTGAAAATTAAAAAATGTTGTGACTTTATTCTGTGAAAATTAAAAAAATGTTGTGACTTTATATTGTGAAAATAAAAAAATCTTTTAATACTGAACAAATTTGTAACTTGACTCATTATTGACTGAGACTCGCACCGTTAACATGGCAGAACTAATGAAGAAAATATACTACGATCCTGCCAATTCTGGAGCTTTGGGAGGTAAAAACAGATTAAAACAAGCTGTATTAGAACAACACGGTGTAAGGTTATCTGATAATGAAGTGTCCAGGTGGCTTTGTAGTCAAGATACATACACTCTCCATCGAACTGCACCAATAAAATATAAGCGCAACCGTGTGATGGTTTATGGGAAAGACCAACAATTTCAGGCCGATCTAGTCGATATGTCTGCGTACGCTAAAGAGAATGATAATATTAAATATATTTTAACTATCATTGATATTTTCTCAAAATATGCCTGGACAAGGCTGTTACGAAATAAATCTGCTTCTGAAGTGACAAAAGCATTTTTGTCTGTTTTGAAAGAGGGACGGATACCTATCAAGCTACAGACCGATAAGGGGACAGAGTTTTTCAATAAACCTTTTCAACAGATGATGAAAAAATATAATATAACACATTTTGCAACCGCTTCTGAATTAAAAGCGAGTGTGGTCGAAAGGTTTAATAGAACTTTAAAGGGACGAATGTGGAGATATCTTACATCGATAAATTCCAAACGTTACTGTGATATTTTGCAAGATTTGACAGAGGGGTATAATTCCAGTTATCACAAGTCCATAAAAATGCGACCCTTGGACGTGAATAAAGAAAACGAACCCGTTGTGTTCAACAATTTATACGGGAAAATACGTAAAGAGACGCCGGCCTTTAAATTCTCAGTCGGTGACGTGGTGAGAATATCTAAAGTGCGGAATATATTTACCAAAGGATATGAGCAGAACTATACCGAGGAATACTTTACTATAGCTTCTTGTATACCCAGGGAAGTAGCAATGTATAAATTACAGGACTATGATGGGGAGATAATACAGGGGTTTTTTTACGAAAAAGAACTCCAAAAAATTATTGTGAGTGATGATAAATCGTTTAAGGTCGAGAAAATTCTCGATAAAAAACGCCGTGGAAAAGTCTCATACGTTTTGGTGAAATGGTTTGGGTGGCCGTCAAAATTCAACAGTTGGATTCGTGAAAAACACGTGATTGATCTACAAGCTCCCTTAAAGGGGTAGCGTGAGAGACAGACGCTGTCATTTATGCAAAGTATCCATGATGTCAGAGGAGGGGTTCTACGTCACGCTCCCCTGCAATGCATCCGGGGATGTTTACCCCGAGAACACCATATCTAATTACAGAACTAGACTGGCAAAAGCCATACATTTAAAAGGATTATGGGAAGTGGCCCTGGTTGAGTTTCACTACCCTAAAACCTGGTACACTTTCAACGAGGAAGACGCTGGTTTTACTTTTGAATGCGAGGAATGTTTGAAAGAGGATGAGCGTAAACCGCGGGGTGATGTTAATATCCAAACTTTCCGGAAAGCCATAAAAATATCTACGGACCATAATAATATAAAATACGGTTATTTTGAGGATATTTCAGCATTACTTAAGGAAATAAACGCAACTCTTCCATCACGGGTACATCTAGGCTACGATCATATAAAAAATAAGGTGTTTCTGAAAACATCTCAGAAAGCATCTCTAACATTTCACGGAAAGCTAGCCGTCATTCTAGGATTAAAACCCGGTGTTTCTATAGAAAATACAAACACTTCGGATGAACACCAGGGTGTGAGGAGCATCATATACGCACCATTCCAAACAGATATAACTGGAGGGTTTTATACATTATTTTTATATATAGATATTATAGAATATCAGTCGGTGGGGGACGCATATGTTCCCTTATTAGAGGCGGTACATATTGAACCTAGCACTAGCAAATCAGTCAGCGTCAGATACGACAAATCTCATTACGTGCGTCTTAATAAAAACTATATATCAGATATTGAAATTGAGATTAAAGACGATCAAAATAAAGACGTCCGATTCACCTACGGAAAAGTTGTGACGAAACTACACTTTAGACCGGTGAGAAAACATTTGTTTTAAAAAATGGCTTATCTCACACCGTACCAAGAAGACCCTCACCGCTACATATCATATTACCAAGCACAAAGTGGTGGGTCCATCCAAGGTTTTAGCGGAACGGGGGTCATGTATGGTTCTGGTTTCGGATCAGGAATCGGCGGTTTGTTCCGTGGATTATACCGTATGGCAGTTCCATTTCTAAGGAGGGGTTTTAGTATAGCAAAACCCCACATAAAAGCTGCAGCAAAAAACATAGTAAGCGATGTGGTTACGAGCGCGCTATCAAGGTCATATAATAATAAAGATAACACCGAAGGACAGAGCGGTCACGGGTTCATGGTCATGCAGCGAAAAGGCTTGAAACCACCAGGGACCCGTATGAGGAGAGGGCGTGGTCACGCCATAAAGAAGACTAGACGCAACGCCAAGAAATCCTCAGTTGCAAAATTCAGACGAAGTCGCAAGAAGACTGTGAAAAGATCTACAAGTTTGAAAAGACGAGCCAATACTATTTTCTAAATCATGTCGCTGATTCATAGTATATCGGACGAGTGCATCAAATCAGAATTGGACATTTTTACCCTTCCTTTAACGCAGACATCTATTGAAAAATACACTTATGTGGAAATCCCGCCTGTGGCAGCTATTAATGATTCTTCGCCGATTGAATTTTTCATCGCGGGGACTGGCGAAGATTACACAGATTTGAATAACACATTGTTATATACACGTGTCAAAATAACTCTACCGGATGGAACTGACATACCCCAAGGAGCCCCGGTGGGTTTGATCAACTACCCGTCTGCGACGATATTCTCACAGGTCGATGTCTCCCTCGGAGATCGACTAGTGTCACAATCGTCCAATACGTATCCGTACAGATGTATTCTTGAGATGCTCACTAATTATGGAAAAGAGACCCTGGAGAATAACTTTTCAGGCGGATTGTTTTACAAAGATACAGCCGGTCATATGGATGAGACAAATCCAGCTGGTAGTAATGCAGGTTTAACGAAAAGAGCTGCTTTCACAGAGGGGAGCAATGACGTGGAATTGCTCGGTCCAATACACAGCGATATATTTTTTCAGCCGAAATTACTATTGAACGCTGTCGATATTCGTATTCGTTTAACTAGAGCGAAAGACGCGTTCTGTCTTATGCGGGGGGACGCGATCGATTATAAACTAAAAATAATCTCAGCTTCTCTTTTTATCAAGAGAGTGTCAGTTTCCCCCTCCCTCCGCTTGGGGCACGCTCAAGCCTTACTGTCAGCCACGGCTAAATATCCTATTGACAGAGTTTGCGTGAAGAACTTCTCCATACCGACAGGGGCGCGCGTCTCAAACCATGAAAATATCTTCCTCGGCACATTACCGAAATCCATCATTATAGCGATGACGGATAATTCTGCTTTCACAGGTGCATACGATAAAAACCCTTTCGCATTTAAACACTTTAATTTAGAATATCTTTCCTTGAGCTCAGACGGGGTTAACGTCCCGAATCGTCCCTTTCAGCCGGAATTTAATTTAGCAAATGCCGTTAGAGAATTTTATCAATTGATTTCCGCAACCGGAAGACATCTGAAAAATATCCCTTTGAGTATAAACAGAGAGGATTTTCTGAACGGTTATACGTTTTTTTGCCTTTAACCTCAGCCCGGATGATGAGTGTGGGAGTCATGTGTCATTGATTAAATCAGGAAATATTAGATTAGAAGCACGGTTTAGAGAACCTCTAGAACACACCGTAAATATTCTGATTTATGCAACGTACGATTCTCTCCTGGAAATATCTCATCGGAGACAGGTGCTTGCAGAGGACTATTAAAGGGCTTGAAATGAATACGATCGAGCTGACGGAAATTATGGATGCCATAGCGTGTAATGTAAATTTTTTAGGAGTGCTCCCCTCCGACCATCTCCCCAAAGAAACTTTGAAAAATGTACCTGCTCTACTAATTTGTAATACTGATCCATCGGATGAACCGGGACACCACTGGTTAGCTATGTACATAGATCGAAACGGACTCGCTTGTTTTTTTGACAGCTTCGGGAATCCTCCGGATTCAGATTTTTTTCCTTCATCCATTAGCGACTTTCTAAGAAACAATTCTACACAAGTTCATCATTCTATCAGACAAGTCCAAGATTTTACGTCAGTCACCTGTGGGGAGCATTGTTTATTTTTTCTATATCATATTTCACGAGGTGTTGAGTATGAAAATATAATGGAATTTTACCATAACGATAATCTGTTAAGAAATGATGCTATGGTCTCTCTTTTTGTGAAAACATTGAAACCCAGTGTCTGCAATAATAAAAGATTTAAATGTATCCAATGTGTACAGTCTGGTAAAATGTTCCAGTCTTATTAATTCCTGTGTAATGAATAAATAAAGAATATGTATATGAAATGAAATGAATAAACCAGTCATAAACAACTGAATAATTTCGTTTTTCCTTCTTTATTTAACATCAAAAACAATAAAACCAATACATCAGATACAGGTTGCATACAATATGTTGTACAATAACATACACGACAATATTTTGTAAACAAAAACAATCTCATTACACATCATTGTTAAAAATCCAACCATTGTTTTACATCTAGCCTGGGTGAATTAAATACATCTTCATCGGGGACGTGTGGGTATCTCTGCCTGTGTTGTTTTTTCAAAGATTTAGGTGCAGCACCAGAGTCATCCGCCTGGGTTTTTCTTTTAACCGATTCAATCATTCGCCTTAGATTGTGATTGGTTATAGTCGAATAAGGAATCTTTAATGTCCCGAATGCATCCAGAAACTCATGCCAGCCTACAGGCCGTCGGTTCTCATGCATCATCTGTGGTGATGTTATGCTCTTTATCAGATCAAATATATGGGACCCGGGAATGATTTTGCCTTTGTGAACAAATTCCCCGTCAACTGTCCATGAAGACAAGTGTTTGGCTTTGGACATTTTATCCATAATATATTTCACATTTTTTAAGCTTCTCTGAGGAATATTGGCTAAAACTTCTGACACGATTGCGTCATCACTGACGTCATCATTCTTAAGTTCAGGGATGTGGGAGGTGGCAGGTGCCTCATGTTCCGGTAGTCTAAGAGTTAGAGAGTTACTTTCTATATCCCCGTGTTTTACCACGCTCAAGAATCGTTGTAGAACATTAGTGTAGAGTTTGGTTTTTTCGTAAGTGTTCAAATCATGTCTCTGTAATATTTGTCTAATTGAGGAATCCAGATCATTCTCCACAGTCGATTGGATGTTCTCATGAGACGGTGTGCTTCTTAGTTTATCCAGCTGATGTTTTGGCACAAGATATAATTTCTCGGTATGTTGCATTTTTTTCCTCTTCAGTTTCTAGTTATTAGACTAGTTATGAATGGGAGAGCCACACTGAGGAGGGGAAGCAAAAAACCCCCTTTTTGATTAATCATATGTCTCTTCCTGCTAATATTGATCTTTTTATTCGCTACATACTTGATTTCGTTTCTTCTTCTTTTTAAAACCCTGTGCTGTTTCACAGTTAGAGGGATCTTTCCATGAAGAATATTGAGAGCTACTTCACATAGAGCTAATATCAGCTCATCCGGGGAAGACTGAAGAATAACACGTCGCTGCTTGGGGGAGCTCTTGTATAATAACTTTAAGAGATAGAGGTTTCTGGAAAGCCTTCCGCTCATTGTTACTTTTGAACGTACACCACCGGGTAGTCTGACAGCAAATCCGTTCTGAGGCGAAATTTTTCAGGCGTCTGTGGTTTATAATCTATTAATAAGTAACCGTAAGGACGCTCGGTCGAATCCTGATAGGCTTCGATAAAAAACTTTGTATTCCCAGGATACATCTGCCTCCCTAAAACACCAATCTGTTGTTTATCACGCGGGTTTTTAAATATTATTAAATAATTTGTATTGAGACCAATCGTTCTGGTAGATTTACCCTGGAAAAACAGATTCTGTATTAACAAAAGACAGCTAATCTTATTATGATGTATATATTGTGTAAAAATCTTTTCCACCTCAGCGTTAGAAGCGGCTAAAGTCATAACGTCGTCCAACACGAGAAGCGAAGTTTTACCAGAAGGAAATAAGGATCCATCGACCAATGTCTTTGGCATGCCTTCAATGAATTTAATATCAAAACTATGTAACATTTCATCATACATAGGCTGCCAGGATGTATACACGTACACAAAATTATCAAACTTGACAGAACACATTTTTTCTGAATTATACATCAGAGTCTTCACAAAAAAAGTCTTTCCGCTGTTGGACGGGCCGGCGACAATTGCTGAATATGGGTGTTTTAACCTCGAGTCGAACACATCTGTTTCACACATATTTTCAAAAATATGACTAGAACCCGTAAGGCAGCGTTGTAAAGTCTGGTTGAAGCACACGCTTGTCATACACCACTGAGATTTTTTTCAGATGTGATCTGTTAGATAAGGTGAGGTGACGTTTGTTGCGAATAATACTGTGTGTGTGTGCTGACAGGTGCAACTTGTCACCTGTCTCAACATAACCACGCACAAGGGCAGTGAGACTGTCTAACGTCACTATTTCAGCGTTCTCTGGTGTTAACGTAATCCCTTTAGCTTTGAGACATGAACGGCCCTTGTTTGTTTTAAAAGCATAAGATTTCGGACCGGACGAAACGAATTGAATAATATGTTCGGCAGAATCTAACTCGCTCGTTAGCTGTCCTAAATACGGACCCGTCTCAGGGACCCAATCCTCGGGTTTTGAAACAAAAACAACGGAATCTGTATCGACATACAGAACACGTCGCCCTAATTTATCCAAAAGATTGTAGAGGGCTAAACGAGCATACGCAGTGGTAAAAGCCCCGATGAAAATGTTAACATCGCGTGTGGGGCAGGGGTCTTGAGTAGGAGAACTCCATTGAATTAATCCCACCGTTTCAGATACGAAGGAGAAGTGACGTAATACGTGTGCGCGACTGAATAAAAGCTTGCTGAACTCTTGTGAGTCTGTCAGAAGCTCAGTGTGTGGTAGGTGAGATCTGAGACAAAACCTACCCCAGAGCGTATTTAAAATTAGTTTCGCTATGGATCTTTTTGCAGAATTATGATTTATTTTAGAAGGATCCAACTGAATCCCCTCCTTATCGAGATAATCTGATACGTAAGATTGTTTTTCGCTCTCCGTCACTACATTGACAGGGTAGCCAGAGGCTTCCTGTTTTAGTTTGAGGAACGTTTTGACATAGTCTCTGAACAATGTGTCAGATGTCTCTGGAAAATGCCAGATCTCGTGTATTTTCACCACGCGATAACCGTGTTCAATAGCTTTCTCGAGCTCGACACTCACCCATGTCCCCGTAATAGCACGAAGATCATCGCCGTGAGTGCATTGTGTGTCGTGGATCTGCTGCTCGGCACATGATCTGCAAAGAGGAAACATCAACTTTCCTCCGCACCTGTAAGGTAAAACTGGATGGTACAGTCCACGCGGGGGGAGAACTATCGCTTTTATGAGACCAAAATAATTCTCTATCGGCTCAAAATCCTTGAAAAGAATTTTGGGGTGGCCTACAGGATAGGTTTTAGTAGACTGAACGTACGGATAGAGAGAAGTGAAATCAAAATAATCGATTCTCTCATCTTCAGCTACTCTGTGATAGAGTTTGAACGCATTCGTTCTACCCCCATAAAGCGCGTCACGTGGGTAGAGCCGGGTGGGGGGCTGGTAGGTACGTGTGAACTGTATGACGTCAGGGTCTCTTTGTTTCAACTCATCCCATTCACACTCCCACATAGTGATGACGCGCATGCCATACACTCTCCGGAGACTCTCCAGTTTGCTCTCACACTGTCTCCTTAGATCACCAAAAGAGACTTTTGATAACGGATTTATTTCGTATGATTTAAAGCGACAATAGTGCCCGTGAAAAAAACAGCCCATATACTCCAGAGCTGTTTTAACACCATCAGAAGTTTCATAATATCCGTCGATATGATATGGCCCAACCTGCCGCTCGCCATAATTTAATGCGTGTTGCACCTCCACGTTTTGACTCGTCCTGACATACTCAAGCCATTGGATGGATGCGTTTGAAAATGTCTTAAACTGATTAATATAGGCGTGACTATGTGTAAGCGCTAACGTGTCACGCGAAAGGAAATTTGTTTTGAAAGTTTTCATACACACGCCGGGTAATGTAATTGATCTAAACGGATCAATGTTTGTGAAATTGATAAATTCAGCTCTGTATCTCACACATGCGTCACGTAGTATAACAACATCATTTTTACAGTAGAAGGCCAGCTCTTTTTTAAAATCAAAGATCTCACGGGATACATCTTCGTACCAGGTGTCAAAAGTGACACGTTCGCTCTGGCTCATGGTCTCGTAGCCGTAAAACTCCTTTGGAGGATAGGGGCCGATATAGGCTGCATTTTCCGGTTTATTAAAGAGGTGAGGAAAGTGACCCTTGCTTCGTTCCTCCAAGTTAAGGGCTGCTGGTATTTTTGCTAGTTTAAAGGGGATAAATTGCCACGAATCGATGAAACGTAGTTTAAACGTACTATCATACATGTATAGAATTCTACAGCCCTGGAGAATGAGTTTTGGAGTTAACCCCTCTCCAACAAGATAATTGACAATTAAATAGTTATCAAACCCTGATGAATTGTGAGCTATAAATGTATATCCTTCATATTTCGGGCGTCTATAATGCTTAATTAGAGCAGCGACGCAGTCTTGCCCTCCGGCTTCAAACGTCTCTCCCCCCTGACTGATGGCACAAACATAATTTGCTATATGTTTTCCATCTTGAACGAATGTTTCAAAATCATAATAAATGTATTTTTCATCGTACTGTTCAGGTTTTAGAGGTTGAATGTAACACTCGTGAGTCCCTTCACTCGCCAAAATTTCACAACAATGTATGCAATACTCTGGAGAGCATTTATGAGGTTTTTTATTTTTCTCATCATTTTGCGAAGGTCTATACACGACGTGGCATTTTGAACAAAATTTCACAGATTTACACTGAGATCTTTCATCGCGGGCCTGTGGTTTTTTATGTGATTCGTAACAAAAACTGTTTCTACAGAATCTCAGGCATTCTGCACATTGTCTTGTTCTGGTCGTATACGAACGACATTCGGAAGTCATACATATTTTACAAACGAACTGACACTCGTGTGTTTTTCTATCTTTATGCCCTCTAAAACAGTACTCACAGACGTACGACGCTCCTATAAACCCGGTTAAATTTTTTATGAGATGAAAATGTCCCTCGTGCAGAAATAGATGTGCTGTTTTTGCGTGTAATTCGTCTGTGTTTTTGTGTACCACCACCGCCCCAGAAGAATCCCTGTAAAAAACTACAATTTTTATGTCTAATTTATCTTCAAAAACAGATAAATTGTGAAGACCTATCTGCTCGTGTGTCTTAAACCCACATCCTGTGTGAATGTCCATCGCAGGTGCGTGCAATTCTTGATCTGTGAATTTGGGATTGAGGAAATATGCTAGACAGTAACTCAAACACATTTCGTTATCGATATTAAACGGACTAAATAAATGCATTTTATTCCTAGTAATACTCTCGCTGATAGCTATATCAGTAAGCTTCCTCCGTCCGCCCCCTGTTTTATCTCGCACGATAGATATCTGTAATGTTAAAGTTGCATCACCGGCCACATCATTATTACTCTGGGTAGCTTGTTCAATCTGATTTATGAATATTGAAGGGTCATGGTTATTATCGGGAGTTAATACTGCATTTACAGACCCCGGTAAACTCTCCCCAGCAAGCGCTATGTTTATGAAACCTCTTTCACCAGCCAGCTGTTGTGAAAAGACAATCGTATCGTTAAGAATGGTATGAAGATGTGAATTATATTCTATAAAGTCAGTGGTCTGTATTTGACTGAGATCTAACGGTCTCTGTAACTCTACACCATTAAAACGCGGCCGTGGTGTTATTGTGAAGTCACCTATAACACCCCCGTCAGTCATTAACGCATCTATCTCCGTACGACTTAACTCCGCGGGTTGCCTTTCACCTCCCTCCATCCCACCTGTTTGTACACTCTCATCTGCATCATTCAGTGCTATCCAATCTTGTTGTTCGGATATAATATTATCCAATCTTTCCGTATTAGACAAATCATCAGTATCTAAAGCTCTCAATTGTTGATGTATCAGGAGCTGCAACCTCTCGTTATTCTCATCAGCAGGTCTTAATCTCGACCGAATTATTTGATCAGACTCTGACTCCACTCTTACTCTTTTAGAAGACATTTTAATTGTATGAAACAGAACAGTAAATATAAAACACAATGTTACTAACGTGTATAACAAAATTACATAAAATTAGATAAAACAATAATAGAGAAAATAATAGAGAAAATAACACTCAAACGAATTAAAAAACAAATAATAGAGAAAATGAAATAAAAACAATAATATCCAAAACACTTATGAAGGTCTACCCGCCGACTGTCTCTGGATAATATTTAATCTTTCAGAGACTAGTGCCAGCGCTGTGATCAGCATCGATTGATCGTTTCTCACCTCTGATAACTCTCGTTGAGCTGATGACAGATCATTTCGTAATTGTCTATTTTCTTCGAGCAGACGGGCTTGACCGTTGGATAAGTGTTCAACCGCACTTCTTAAGTCGGTGCTGTGCTGAGTCTGTGTGTCAATTACTCTGTGTAGAAGTTCCACAGTACCCCTCTGGCCTTCTTCAACAATATCCGCAGTTTGGTGAAAGGTGAGCGGTAGTGTTGCGATTTCCAAAACACGTTGAAAGTTTCTGTTTGCTGCGCGCAAAGTGGCGTAACTCAAACCTTGTAGTTCTCCAACGTTAAACAGAGGTCTGAAGGGATGGTCATTTCGTTCATCTACCTCGCTGATATCTGACGAATCCCGTTCAGAATTTACAGTATTTAGAACCGAAGCTTGAGATTCTAAAAAATCCTGTAAACCATTTTCGTTTTCGTCTTGGTTGTCTTCTAGAGTAAAAAAAAAACAAAAAAAACACAAAAACATAATTAACTTATTTAATTATTAGATTTTATTTAATATAGATGACATATAATGAAACAAGAAATATATCTTACCGTCTTCCGAAGAAATTGGACTCTCATGAGAATATTTCTCGAATCGTTTCTTACAAGAAGATGTGGAGGTAACAAATGGACTCTCAGGAGTTTCTTCTAAAAACAATATTATATTATTTTAAAATTCACTGAATAAAAATATTATGATTAGACAAAAATAGTTTTTTTACTTACTATCATCCGGATAGTTTAATTCTTCTCCATAAATTTCCCTCAACCGTTTAACTCCTCGATGTGACCCGTTGTCTGTGGAAGCAGTATCTGTCTGTTGTACCTGTTGATCGCACGGGGTGGGACATGGTGTTACATCTTCGTAGGCTGGAGTTTGAGCAGTAGCCAATGGGGACACTGCTTGGTCCGGCGGGTGTATGATGGCTTGGGGTAGTATATCACCTGTGAATTCTGTTGAAATATATACATAAGAGTTGAGTTTTCTTCAGAAAAAAGAAAAAAGATAATTAGAAGCCATTGTAAAATATATTCCATACCCTCTAAAAAATCATCGAGGGATATACCATCGGGAAATGATGCATCATCTACGAATTAAAAAAAAAAACATTTATTAAGATATCTTTTCAATTTGTATCATTTATAATTTATGTTGAAAAATACTTACATAGATCATTCAGAACTTTCGCTAGATCGGCATCAAAATATTCCTCCGGTGAAGTCTCTTCTCCTTCATGATGATTTGAAGACATGATAGATTAAGAGTAGCCTAAGTTAGCGTATTCTCTCCTCACTCCTTCGGTGTTAAAGGTATGAATGAATTCTCCTTCTTTTAAACCTTTGTACGAAGTGTTTAAAAAACACATTTTTCCCGCTTCATTTTCAAAAGGAACCACCTTTAACACAGCGTGAATTCAACATCGTGAGGGGACGAGTAGTAAAAACATGTGTTTGTTGAGATACCAGCTTAATAAAAAACTAATTATCGTAATAAAAACATAAAACCCAACGCTATCGGGGGGCTAGGCTTACTCAGTCACGACAAAGGCCTGTGTGTGTGTGTGTGTGTGTGTGTGTGTGTGTGTGTGTGTACGTGTGTAGGGATTTCGTGTTATAGTTGAGATGAGATTAAAACTATATGGTCTAAAGTTTTAAATATAGATCAACTTTATCTCCGATCTTTAGACAATAATCAGGAGTAGGCTACTATTTCAACGCGTCCTTTTTATCCAGCCCTGCTGGAGAGAGATGGGGGAGATCGCACGGAGGGAGGGAGGGAGGGAGGGGGAATTCCCCTGAGTGATGTCATCATCACCGTCATTTTTACGCATCCCCTAAAATTTGAATTAACCTCTCAGGTTTGAGAGGGGAGTGTTAGTGGGTGTGGTCTGTTTGAGCCGCTGTATCCTGTTTGACAGATCATTTCTCAGTTAAACTTTGAAGTGAGTGGACGCGTTTTTGTCCACGGAGAACCAAAGGTAATTTAGTTTTTCCCACGGTGGTCACGTGGTGTGGGCGGGGTAGGGGAGGAGTCTGCCTCTGTCTCTCTGCAGGCTTCCCACAACGTCATTCGATTCACAACTCCGGCAGGACTGGACGCAGGTTTTTACTTTGGTCCATGAGAGGTGAAGGACACACTTTTGTGTATATTTAAAACAAACGGTATGTAAAAAAACCTTAGTCTTTTTAACAAGTTGTTTGTAGTTTGTTGTTTGATGTAACAGTTTGAAACTTATTTTGTGTTTTATGTAAATGCAATAGTTTTTTTTTCCAAATCTGAATGCACACATTTGGTTTTGTGTAAATTATTGATTTCTTTACATCTTTAAAATGTCTTGACATCTTAAAATAACACTAGCTCTTTTTTTGGACAACTTTTAGAGAAAAAATGCAATTTAAACATGCTTTAACGTTTTAAAAGTGATAAAAGATTTCATATGTAATAAAATTACGTCTTCTTTAATAAAATAAAAAACACTGATATCATCTCTGACTCTGTCTTTATTATACATTTCTTTAAAAAAGTTAACACCACTTAGAACTTCTGTGCGTTGGGGAAATTTTCCCACGCTTCAGATGTTCAAACCATAAGGGGCGTTACACATGTCCAATTTTCCCATGGTGTACATACATCATCCATAAGGGGAGGAGCTAGCGTGGGAAAATTCCCACGCTTCAGATGTTCAAAACATAAGGGGGGTTACACATGTCCAATTTTCCCATGGTGTACATACACCACCCATAAGGGGGAGGAGCTAACGTGGGGAAATTCCCACGGTCAAAAGGGGCGTGGCTTAAAGGGCAATAAACCTGTCAGTTTGATGGGTTGTGCCCTCTATCCTCTCTCTAATTACTTTATAATTTTATTGGAGGTTTACACACATGTTGTACAGTTAATCTGAGCCGTGCATTAATTTAAGTGATGACGCATATTATGGGATGGCTTGATGCAGCGCAAGAGATGCAGTGAATTTGATCTTGACCCTTAGGAAACTTTAATACTGTCACGTAACAAATCTGCTTCAAATTGAATAAAACATTTAATTACAACATTGAAATAAAAATGTAAAGGGTGTACAAATAATGTATAAAATCTTGAATAAAAATAATTGGTAATCATGTTAAAAAAAAAACCATTTATCATTGATCTGTAATAACTTTTATGTTTGGTCGTTTGGCTGTTTCCTTATAAAGGTTCAGATATTCGTGGTTTTTTTTTGTGCAATTTGCCAAGTTTTTTGCCAGGTGGCTTTTTAATTATATGATGTCATTACGTTGCTGTCTTGACGCCAGCCAATCGCTGCATTGCTGATCATGGTTTCGAGTATCGATGCATCTGCCCTCTTCAGGGAAAACAAGAATGAGCAGTGATCTTAGATCATTTAATCCAGATATTTAAATCCAATCCACAAATTCGTTTGAAGAACCAAATTAGCCAGACATCAGTTATCACGATTAAAAGATCTGGGATCTGTCAAATCATCTCAGATGTATTAAGCGAGGTACGAAGAACAGACCCCAGGTATTTTTAAAAATGTAAATACAATGTAAAATCATGTATGTAAACAATAAGGGCATTGTATCAAATGATTAATTCAAATGTTAGTACATAGTAGTTAAGGCCATCTAATATAAAGTGGATCCCTAGTTAGAGACATAGTTAAGTTTAGTCATAGTCATTGGCTAATATGCATGTCCTCATTTAGACGCACAATGAAACACAATGAGTGTGTGTGTGTGTGTCAGGGATGCGGTGGAGAAGCGGTTTCCCACTGACGTGAGCCGACGGAAGCAGGTCATCCTGAGTGATCCATTGCTCTGTAATGTTCTCCTGGTATTCCAGCAGCACGGGGAGAGACTGGAGCATCATGTAGCTGCACCAGTGAACCCACCACAGGTCGACATGAGAGCTGTCTTTCAGTCTGTATGCATGCTGGTGCTCAGCTATCTGACTGTGAGTCTCTCTCTCTCTCTCTCTCTCTCTCTCTCTCTCTCTCACATACACACTCACACATTCATACTCACACATTCATACACACACACACACACACACACACACACACACACACAGACACACACACACACACACACACACACACACACACTCACACACACACACGTGATGAGCTGCTGCACTACATGATTACTGCTTGTGTGTGTGTAGATGGTGGTGTTAGTGTACCGCGCGTTCAGTGCCGACTCCAGTTATGAGACGCTGCTCAGTAAACCACACAGCAGGTGGAGTGCTGATGATGTCACGCTGTGGGTGGAGCATCTGGGCGTCTGGACCAATCAGTATAAAGAAACATTCCGCAGGGAGCAGATCAACGGCAGGTGAGACACACACACACACACACACACAATCTAACATTTCTACAGTCATGTGAAGTCATGGCTGTGAACATTCATCAGCAGATCCTCAGTGTTACGATCCTCGTATCTGTTTTGTGTGGGTTGTTTTTGTTTATCCGAAAGCCTCCTCCCGTCGACAGATCCCAAAACCTTCAGTTTAAATAGGATGATTTAATTAGGTTAATTTTTATGTTTGTCCTGCCATTTGTTTATTATGAGGGAGATAGGGAAGTTTCTTTGTAATTTTGTTTTGTCCCTGATTAGGTAATTTATACATGTTTTATTTATAATATCTATTTTGTTTATTATGTTGGCCTTCGGACACCCTGAAGCCATTTCTCCTTAATTTAATTATTTTCTTCCACCTTAATAAATTATACTTTTTATGGACTTTAGAATTGTGTCTTTGGTGATCTGTCGACTGGAAAAGTTCACGTCAACCCCGTCTTTACAGAACGGGTCGTAACATTCAGTGAGACTTTAAATGTGAACGTTGATGTGTGTGTGTGTGTGTGTGTGTGTGTGTGTGTGTGTGTGTGTGTGTGTGTGTGTGTGTGTGTGTGTGTGTGTGTGTCTGTGTGTGTGTGTTAGATTACTGTCTGCTCTCAGCGATGATGATCTGTCTGCGGCTCCGTTCATGATCGAGAATCAGTCTCACAGACGGATCATCCTGGAGGAACTGCACAAACTCAAAGAGCGCCGAGTCTCACTGAACCTCTGGGAGTACAAGGTGTGTGTGTGTGTGTGTGTGGGCATGTTTTTGTGAAATATCAGGACACAAATGTGTATAATGACATGGGTATGACATAGGTATTACAAAAAGAGGGTGAAATATGAGGACGTTCCCCATGTCCTCACTTTTCAAAATGCTTATAAATCACACAGAACAAGGTTTTTTTCACAGAAAGTGAACTGCACAGTCTCCTGTGAGGGTTAGGTTTAGGGGCAGGGGCAGTGTGTGTGTGTGTGTGTGTGTGTGTGTGTGTGTGTGTGTGTGTGTGTGTGTGTGTGTGTGTGTGTGTGTGATGGGTAGGTTTAGGGGCAGGGGCAGTGTAAGGGGATAGAAAATACGGTTTGTACGGTATAAAAACCATTACGCCTATGGAATGTCCTCACATTTCACAAAAACAAACGTGTGTGTGTGAGTGTATGTGTGAGGAAGGGAGAGAGATTGTGTGTAAAACACAATCTCTCTCTCTCTCGAATGTGTATTGCATGTCGGGAGTGCGGGGTGCGTGCGGGGAGTGTTTCACGGGTGAGAAGCAACTAATTTTCCTCTTTTCTTTGGTTTTTTGGTTTATTTATTTTTTTATCTTTAAATTTATTTATTTAATTTTTTTTTTGTGAGAATGGAGGCTCACCCGAGTGGTTGGGACTCTCTCTCTCGTGCCCGTTGTCGACACATCTGTGGAGGATGTACTTATCGCGGCAGGAGAACAAATCGGATTTGAAAATATAGTTTCCGCCTCGTGAATGAACCAGGCCGTTGTGATCTTCCTGAAGGAGCAGAGTTTGGTTGGGCGGTTGATTGAGAGCGGAGTGTGGGTAAGTGGTGTTTTCTGTGTTATTTCACCGCTGGTTTCGCTCTCAGCAAAAGTTACTATTTCCAATGTGCCACCGTTCATACCTAACTGTGAAATTGAACGAGAGTTACTTATGTTTGGAAAACTTGCTAGCGGAATAAAAATTATTGTGTTATATAATTTTAATTTAAAATTATATTTAAATTATACACGTGCTCTCATTTAGACGCCAAGTGTTTATGTTTTTGGAATCGCCGACATTGGACATTCGAAGAGGACTCCTTTCGTGTACAGCATGAGGGGGGGTGCTGTAGGGGGGGTGTACAGTGTGTGGTCATTGAAAATGTGTTCTGATATATATTCCTCACAGAAAATGAGCCAAGGCCAATGAGTCTCAGTTTGAAATAATAATTAATCGTATAATTGTTCTTTTGATAAAAAATTTAAACGGGTCCAACAGACCCGAACACCATACATGGGTTAAATATGTTGCTTCAAAGAGGAAGTTGTCTTTGATAAATTTTATAGTGGGTGAAGCAAAACTGGCAATATGGTTGACAAGAAAGCGGAAATGAAAGGATGAATGTTCAGTGGACCCAGATTTGACTTTGAGAGGCCTAATAACTGCAAGAATTAGAGCAGGATTTGCTTATTATAAAATTACAAATAATTTAATGGTTTTTAATGAAATTTGGGGAATTGGAAATATTTTGTGTAAAGTTGATGAAGAGGAACATTTAATTATTCTCTTGTATTTTTTTTTTTATTTGTTTGTTTTTGTTTTTTGTTTTTTATTTCAAGGAAAATTTGTAAATGAATTATAATTTAAAAAAAGGTTTGGAATTGTAAATAAAGGAGTGTAAAAATTTAAAAATTCTCTCTCTCCCTCTCCCTTTCTGTCTCTCTGTAGGAGCTGAATCTCGGGAAGTCTCTGTTTCTTCTGATCGGTATGAAGAGCTGTCCGCGTCTGACGCTGCTCTACCTCTACCTGTTTGATTATGACAACACCTTTCTGCCTTTCATTCACACCGTCTGCCCGTCCAACACGCCGCTGGTGCGTCACTGACTGTGTGTGTGTGTGAGACTCTCATAGACTAGTCGTGATTCTTTCTCTGTGCTACAGCAGGATCGGCCAGGCTGGTGGCAGTGGGCGGTGTTTCTTCTGATGTACTTCCTGTTGCCGCATCAGCTGCTGGCTGTGTTCGCCTGGCACTGGCTGAGCGTTCATTACTGGATGGCAGGCGTCATCATCGTTTACGCCGCGATACTGTCGGTGTTGGACGTCTGTTTCTACTGGACATTATGGACGAAAGGAGAGATGAGGTATGAACACACACTCATAAACACACCATTTACACACAATTGTTGCAATATATTTATTGAGTGTGACATTAGACCCGTTTGATTCTGTGATTTCTGAAGACTGTGTGTGTGTGTGTGTGTGTGTGTGTGTGTGTGTGTGTTTGTGTGTGTTGTGATTGCAGGACACTCCCTAAGCTGCTTTGGCATCAGTTGTTAGCAGTGATGTTAAACTTGTCTCCGTGTATCCTGCTGTGGCCGCTGCTCCCTGTGTTCATCATTGATCTTGAGTTCTACACCCAGCTGTATGTCATCCCCTACTACACTGTACTGCTGGTGAAGGAAATACTCCAGCGAAGGGACGCACAACAGAGGCCCTGACACACACACTCACCAACACACACACTCATTTTCACACACTCACACACAAAATAAAAGTAGCAATATTGCATTTTTCTCAATCATTTTAGATTTTTTATATGAAAGAGCACAAAATTCTGGTAATGATGATAATAATCATAAGAACAAGAAGAATATTAAAGAATATGAATTAAACTGTGACTTCAATTTTGACAGTGGTCAGGACTTTTATTTTGGAAGCAGAGCTATAATTCTCCGTATTCATTAGTTTACTGTATCAGTTTAACAGTTTTAATAAATGATTAGACAGAGCTGTTGAGCGGAGAAAGTAAAAGGTTTATGTAAAATTACTAATCGAACAGAATTAGTAAAAAAAGACTATAATACTTTCTCATCTACAATCTTTGAATATCTAATAAACATTTAATTTCACAAATCTTCCAAACTTTGTCAACTCTAGGTGTGAGATCTTCTGAAGTGTGTGTGTGTGTGTGTGTGTGTGTGTGTGTGTGTGTGTGTGTGTGTGTGTGTGTGTGTGTGTGTGTGTGTGTGTGTGTGTGTGTGTGTGTGTGTGTGTGTGTGTGCGTGCTTGCACTCCAGCAGGGTGTGGTGGGTTATTTCCAGTTTAACTCGTCTCTTCAGCCTGCCGGTTACATCAGCTTCCTGTTATCTGCTCTGCACGCGCTCAGACGAGGTACTGCCACTCTCATCCCTCACACGTCACTAATGCTCATCCTATGAGGCCTGACACGCTGCCTTCTGATTGGCTCAGATCACCAGGGGGCGGTGCGGTTCGCTGAGGTGACCAATCAGGTGGTGCCTCTCAGGGAAAATGAAAGTGTGTATTTACACGGCATTTGAACAGCTCGCTGGTGAGTTAATCACACACACTTCTGATGATACACTCATACAGTGGTGTATAACTGTTTCTGAATGGAGGTTTTAAGAGTTAAGGCCCTTTCACACTGAACGCGTAACGAAAAATAGTGCGGATAGCTCGTGTCAAAACCATTCACATCAGCCGCGACGTGAGTTTGCACCGTCTGTGACGTTCCAAACCTCCAACATTCCAAAACATTTGCGGTGACAGCTGAGAAAACACGGACACTTTATCATCCGGTGAAGACGAGCTTTTCATTTTATTTAAAAGACCGAAAAGAAGGTATTGGGTGCACCCAGTCTAAAGAACAGAGAGTCTGAAGTGGAGTATGCTAATCTTGTACAGGAGCTAACACTTTATCATGTCAGGTTCCACACTTACTTTCTAATGTCGGTGGGACAGTTTGAGGAGCTCCTCCAGAGACAGTAGCAGCACATCTGACCAGACAAACACACACTTAAGGAACCAATCGATCCAGAGCTGCTGTGTTTCCAGTTGAGTCACAAAGTGCCATGGTTAGGGTTAGGGTTTACCTAACCCTAACCTAACCTAACCTAACCCTAACTCTAACTCAAGAGGTTATGATATTGTTGTCTGTAGCCTACAGTGGACAAACAGGGCTGCATCTGTACAGCTGTAACTACAACTATAGCTGTAATCTCATGAGAATACCATACCTGGAAAAGGTTCATGTTGATTGAATAGCTAATGACATCAACTGGACATTTTGTGACCTCTATTTCCTTGTATTTGTTTGGTTTAAGCCTTTTCTGTCACTGCAAGAGTTTAAAAAATCAACATCAAAACAAAAACAATAAACTTTTTTTTTTCGCCGCAACACATTCGCGTTTGGTGTGGAAGCACTCATTACACAAACAGCAGATCAAAAAAATAAAACCATCGCACAAATTATTTGCACGTCAAAAATCGTGTCCAGTGTGAAAGGACCTTTAGACACGCACAGGCTGTGCTCGCTAATCTGGAGTGTTGCCTGCACTGCTCTCAGATCCCGTTAAGGGCTTTAGAGCACCAGGTACGTGTCCCGGCCATGACTAAAGGAGACCAGAGTCTTTCTGCGCCTCCTGCAGAGATGGATAAGGCTGCTCCTCGACCCTGGTGCAGCTGGAGAGAGTTGATGGATGAGATCTCTCCTGAACTTCCTCCCCTCTTCGAATTTTGAATTTCGGGACAAAGAGGTGGAAGACGATGAGGCGACTGCTCATCTCTATGATGAGGATTTGGAGGAAGATGAAGAAGATGCTATCAAACCCTTCTCATATAAGGTGCCTGTTAAAGGGGTCTTTAAGCTGGACCTCCTCTCACAAGCCCTCAAGGGTGATCAAGACTATTCAAAATGCGAGAGCGGCTTCAACACGCTCTGCATATGACCGGACATGGAATGTGTTTGAGCAATGGTGCGCACAGTCGGATGCTGATGTGTTGTTTTCTGAAATCATTTTTACATGAAGGCAGAGCCTTTGTTATGGCTTATCTTGCATGCCATGTGGGGATTGAAAGGAATGCCATCGGTCAACATTGGCTCGTTTGTAGGTTTATAAGAGCTTTATGAGGTTATTCTACTGTGGGTCTTTAATCAGTCCCCTTTTGAGCCTACATATATTGTTGATTTAAGGCTGCTTTATTATTGGCTTTTAGTGAACTTCATGCTTTGGATTTCGCTTTGGATTACTCGAGAGTAACTCTCAAAACTAGTCCAGTGTTTGTGCCTAAAGTGAGCAAGCCAGCTCTTGGCTGTGAACAGGTGGATCTACTGGCTTTCATTCCACCTCCTTTTTCCTCATCGGATTCATTGTTTGTGTCCTGTCCATTTTGAACAGCACAGTTAGCTTGTGGAAATGATGATGGCCAAGTCCAAACAACCAAATAAGGGCCAGTGCTCCAGCCTTCCTTTTAATGAGACAATCCACAGACATCTTCAAATTAATGTAACATTGGACAACCATATTACAGAGAGGACACACTTTTTATAACTCCACACTCCAATCCTGGTTCTGCCCCAGAATTCACCCTTCGCCGTGAGTTTGATTGACAGGCGATTTGACCAATCATAATCTGCCATCCGCCGAATCCGCCAATTATGTCTGACTAAACAGCAAGAGAGTTTGTAGATTAACGCCGGTGGACTTGAACTTGAAAAACAGTGTGTACTGACTTCTTTCCGTGGTTGAAACAACATTCCTTCTGAAGTTCATTCATGTTTATTTTATGCTATAAATTAACTAGAAGGAAGAGATGATCGGTTCACGAGCAGCTTTAACTGAGGCGCTACAGACCTGTCACCACACATTAAAGAGCCACAAAATGGTATTTATTGTTTACATTTCTTTGAAAAATGACAAAATGTTAGAGTTGAGACTTTGTTTCATATTAAAAGTAACCTGTAAGTGCATTGTCAGTATCCTCTTTGCTCTGTGATGTGTTTTTCACTATGTGAGAGTGTGATGTGTTCTCTGTCTTCATAGACCTTTTTCACAGCAGCGCCATCTTTGATTTTTTTAACATGAATGAAAGCGAGGCTGTGAGGAATAGACGTATCCGTCCTTCGGATGAGACGTTAAACCGAGGTCCTGACTCTTTGTGGTCATTAAAGGTCCTGTTCTTCGTGATCCCATTTTTCAAACTTTAGTTAGTGTGTAATGTTGCTGTTAGAGCACAAATAATACCTGTAAAATTATAAAGCTCAAAGTTCAATGCCAAGCGAGATATTTTATTTAACAGAAGTTCCCTTTCAAAGCCTACAGCGAACGGACGGTTTGGACTACATCCCTGTACATCCTGCTTTAATTACGTCAGTAGAACAGTTTGTTGACTAACCTCCGCCCACAAGAATACGCGAAAAAGGGGCCGTGGAGTTGTTGCTCCCTTGTGGAGAAGAGCAAGTGTTGCGTTCGGTTGCGTTTGTCGCCATGTCGTTCAGACGCTGTTATTTTCATCCCGGAGTGAAATCACCTTTGTTTGGCCTTCAGGGGCTGTAGTTTGAGCGCGTTCATCTCCCCGTTATGGTAAGAGGCGTGACCTTTCCGGGTAACGTGCCCTAAGCTGCTGTCGAATCACAACACGGGAACCGCTGGCACAATCAGAACTCGTTACATATTTCTGAAGAAGGGACTTCATAGAACAGGGAAATCTTTCAAGCCGTTTTGAGGACAGTGAAAACAGCGGTACACAGATAAGTAAATTGTGTGAAAAATACTGTGTTTTTTTACACATGAAACATGAACACGTTATATTGCGCACTGTAAACACAATCAAAATTAAAAAAAAAACACGAAAAACGGGACCTTTAAAAATCCCAGGATGTCCTTCGATAAAGAGTAGGGGTGTAACCCCGGCATCCTGGCCAAAATTTGCCCATTGGCCCCTGTCCATCATGGCCTCCTAATCATCTCCATATATATATATGGTTGGTATCATCCCTCAGTCTCCTCTCCACCAATCAGATGGTGTGTGGTGGGCATACTGGCGCAATATGGCTGCCGTCGCATCATCCAGGTGGATGCTGCACATTGGTGGTGGCTGAGGAGATTCCCCCCTTCTATGTAAAAGCGCTTTGAGTGAGTGCCTAGAAAAGCGCTATATAAATGTAATTAATTATTATTATTATTATTATTATTATTATTATTATTATTATACATCTCATCAGTAGGTTGTATTTTTGTTGTTTTGCTGACAAAACTGCAAAAATATCTTTCCAATAAATTTCAGTAGACAAACAACTCCAGACAATGAGCCATGCCACTGAAAACACAGCAAGTCTATCCCTCACATACCTATCCCTTATACCTGGCATGGCACTGCTCTATTAGTTCTGGTCTGGGAATTATCAGTTAAAAGTGTTCAAAACACAATAAATAACTTCTTCATTGTGAATTTATATTGCAATAAACATGTTTTGGATCACTTGATGCGTGTTTGCTGTGGAATTGCCTATTTCATGTTGAGTTATTTTGATTTTGTATTGCGAGATTATATTCCAATCATAATTTCTTTGTGTGTTATCTTGTGTTTTATGTAGGATTTAATTTATTCCTCTGCTACAATATCCTTTATTTCCACTTTTTGTGTCTCCATTGTGCAGGTATCTCGTAAAATGAGTTGCTTTAAAGTGTTTAATGGGTTAACTATTTGTTCTAATTAAAATGTACATGTTCACCACTAGGTGGGTTTTCCTTCACATTAAATTTGAATTGTACTGTAATTCACTGAAAATGTCTAATACTGTATAATTGTCGATCTATCATAAAGCGAAATTATTTTATTAATTTAAAAGGATTAAAAAGAAAGAGAACTGTTTTAAATAAATACAGCAGAGTTCATGAGAAACGATGTGGGTTTGTTTTATTCCCCCTGCTACGATTCCCTTTATTTCAACTTTTTGTGTCTCCATTGTGAAGCATTATGAGCTACACACAGCGAATTGACTGCCCAGGTAAGACCATCACATTTCATTGTTAAGTTGTGATGCCACTGTTGCTATGGGTTGCGTCTATAAGCAAGTATTAAGAGATTGCTGTGCTGTTGCTCAAGGATTGGAAGCATCCATCATAGATCTACATTTAATCATTTAACAGATGCTTTTATCCAAAGCGACTTACAAATGAGAAGAGTAATAGAAGCTATCAACCCAACAATAGGGCAACAAAATGCAAGTGTTGTGACTAGTCCCAGTTAGTAGCAAGCAGCAAGGGTTTTTGTTTAATAGATATTACTAGAGTTGACAGGAGGATCTGGTGGTTATATGGTGATTGGAAAGGATGAGTTTGGTAACTTCTGTCTCTGAGAGTGGAGAGAAGGAAGGGTTAGAATGCGTGTTAGCTGTTAAGCGTCTAGATTTGTGGTGTGGAAAATTGGCCACTGATGGTTGTTTTATTTATGAAGAATGTTGTAAATTCGTCAGATGTTAGGGTTGATGATGAAGGCGGAGGAGGATTAAGAAGAGAGGAGTGGGTTTTGAAAAGTGTGGAGGAAGTCTGAATGAGACAAAAGAGGACAGGCGGGAGGGTGAGAGTAATCGGTTACACCAAAAGGTGACCTGTGCAGGAGTGTGTGTTGGGTTATGGGCCAGGTTGAGGTTAAAGTGATCTGGAAGTCTCTGAGGTTTTTGGGGGATGCAAGTCTCCAATAGCTCCAGAGTTACATCCGCAGGGAAGGATGAGAGCAACACATCCAATTCCTCCAAGAAATTGCCTACCTGGGGGACGATAATCAGCTCTTCAATCCTCAAACTGTGTCCTGAGAGAGCTGGATCTGAACTACAATGACCCGCATGATTCAGGAGTGAAGCTGCTCTCGGATGGGCTGAAGAGTCCAAAATGTAAGCTGCAGATACTCAATGCAGGAAACAAAGCAATGTCAAGTAAGTTTTATTTTTATAGCCAGGCCCGGCACCACGAGGGGCAAAAGGGGGCATTGCCCTTTCATATCTTATTTGTGCCCCCTTCAATTTGTCCCACCCAACCCCTGAAATGGGGAAATGATTTGTATTCACAACAGTGTGATGAGAATGTTTGGTGTCACGTGATCAACTGCTAAATTCAAATGTGCTTTTGCGCTTTGGCTGAGCCATGGACGGGTATTTGTGTTTATAGTGTGGATGATGGAGGAGAGATCAGGATGACAGCAGGACCATGAAAGTGTATGTCTACCAGTCCCGCTGCTGGCCGTTGTGATGCCCTAAGATTAAACAGCTTACACACACACACACACACACATACATACTTGTAAAACCTCTTACTAATGGCCACATGCACATGGTCATCAAATCTCACAGAATTCCGTGTATTATAAATTAATGTTTAATTAATGTTTTTCATTATCGTCCAGAATTCAGACACATTCTGTTGTGAATCGTTAAAAAAATACACTAATATATTTTATACTTTTTATAATAATAATAATAATAATATTTGTATATACTATTTAATCTGTACAAAGACAAAAAAAAATAAAGATTTCAGAGTTAAATACAAACATCATTCATGTTACTGTGTGTGAGTTTGAGAAAGAGAGTGTTTGTTTTTTTAACCATTTATTATTTGGAGTGCATCATTGGACCCTTTAGGTGTAAATTCATATCCAGAATTTATCTAAAAAATATAAGCAGATTCTGTCCAGATACAAAACCAGATGTAAAGAGAAGCACAGTGTTCTCACACAGGTACATTACTGCATGTTTATGTGCATCTTTAAGACGAGACAATAGATCTTTGTAAGCACCCACAGAAGCTGTGTGTGTTAGATTGGTGAGATGGTTCGCCTCCGTAAGCATCCACAGGAGATGTGTGTGCGTTAGATTGGAGAGATGGTTCGTCTCCGTAAGCATCCACAGCTCAGGCACTTCATGATGCTCATGCTAACATGCATGACTCCTCCCAGGTTATACAGCATGTGATAGAAGGTGTGTACAGACAGGTTCCCTGTGTGGTCTGCATACTTCAGCGCCACGATCGGAGTGTACAGAGGATTCGTCAGGTTATGGAACAGAGGACGAGGCGACTCGATCACCTTCTTAGTGCACTGCAGAGACAGAGAGAGTGAGTATCATTGTGCTGTGGACTTCACTATTCTCTTACAGTGATTATTAAAGGTTTATGGTTATAGTAATCATTATTGTCCTTGGTGTGAACAGGCCTTAATTCACATACATTCTGACCTTGGCTATGTCCTTGGGCGTTTGGCCCAGGACTTGAAAGACGTCCACTGCGCTGGGCAGGTAGCAGGTCCTAAAGTGGTGGAGCGTCTCGGCATCAGCACCGGCAAACTCTTTCTTAGAAACGTCTGCGATCATCTTCATCTCAAATTCAGTGTGTACAGGCCCGGGCTCGATCATCGACACACTGACAGACAGAGAGAGAGCGAGAGAGAGACTTTAACCCCCCTTTATTACAAATTACTCAGGGTTTAACTAAACCTTACATAGGTTTAAAAGGTAAAACACAGTTAAAACACAAACATACAATAATAAAAAACAAAACACAATTAGATATAAATTTGCAAAACACCATCAAAATCAGATTCGCATATGCACTGGTTTACTCCCCAAATGTGATTGAAAGTCTCCAGCTCTTTAACCAAGTTATAGTATGCATACTCCACCTTTAATCTAGTTTTAATTAACCCTTTTAAAATTAACATTGCATCAGTTGACCCAACATTATTCATTTTGCTTTTACATCAATTTTTGCTTGCCCAAAAAAAAATTAAGCAAAACATGAATCTGCTTTCTGTTTCTACTATACTTTGGTCCATAGATAAATAACATAGGTGAAAACACTTCTCCCATAACTGTACACCATTCTTCTAATTGAGAAAATAAAGGCACAAGTCTCCCACATTGAAAAAATAAATGAAAGACAGTTTCAGTCATCCCACAAAAAGGACATCCCTCCTGTACCTGGGGATCGAGGTGTGCTCTGTATCTGTTTGTAGCAATTAACCCATGCACAACTCTCCACTGAAGGTCTCCAGACCTTTTTTCAATGGGAGGCTTGTACAAGGCCCTCCAGCAACCCTTCGGGGAAGAGCCTGATCCGAATATCTCTTGCCATTTTGACTCTTTAACTCCTCCTAAAAGGTGAGAGTGTGAAACTTTTACACATGTGACGTACAGTGCTTTCTTCTCAGTTTTACTGAAACGGTCCAGTACAGGTGTCTTGAAGGTCAACAAAGACCCCTCCTTTTCTTCAAAAATACCCACAGCCAGAGTTATTCTTAGTTCAGGAAAAGTTAAATCCATATCTTTATTAGTTGTTTCCACACTGTGTTTAAATTCCGTCGATAGGCTCTCAAGAATTTCATTTAACAGTCTTTGTGTCTGACGAATTGATCTTATTCCGATCTTGGAGGCTAGCATTTCAGGAGACATCCATCCATCTGAAGTTATTAAATGTCCAATCTTTACAACTCCTGCAGCCTTCAAAAGATTCCTCATCGATGGTGATTTTAAAATCACTGAGTCCACTATAGAATTGTGCATTAGGGGTTCCTCCCTTGCCCAGAGACCTCCCTCATCCGTGATGTCTCTTGAGATATTAAAAGTCCTCCAGGCTTTGAACACTGAACGGTAAAAGGAAGTTAGTCCAGTCAAATCAACATTTTGAATGTCCAGGAGAAACAAATGTTTATCCAGCCTCATCCCTCCTGCTCTTCTAAGGAGGGCACAAGCTACCCCAGACCAGCTTACATCCACTCCGTAGAGGAATCTTTTTACTGTCTGTAGTCTGAAAGTCTTAATTCGGCTTTTTATATCAACTAGTCCTTGTCCACCTTCTTGTCTGGGCAGAAACAAAGTTGATGCTTTTGTCCAGTGGTTGCCGGACCAAAAAAAGACTGTTAAGCGTTTTTGGATTTTTTCAACCAAATCTTCAGGAGGTTCCAGAATGTTCATTTTGTGCCATAGCGTTGAGACTACAAGGTTGTTGCAGACCAGGGCTCTTCCCCTATAGGATAACTGTGGTAGCAGCCAATGCCAGCAAGACAACCGAGCACACACCTTCTCCACCAGGCCCTCCCAATTCTGTCTCTTGTAATCCTCCCTTCCTAAAAACACCCCCAGATATTTTAACCCAGATTTTCCCCATTTTAAATTACCTGGGAGAACTGGAATGTTGTGGTCTAAACCACACCACAAAGCAACACTTTTTGTCCAGTTTATTTTTGCAGATGAGCCTTTACCAAAACTTAATAAAATCTCTTTTAAAACCTAAACATCTTTAACATCCCTTAAAACAACAGTAATATCATCAGCATAGGCTGAAACTTTTACATAATCATTAAAAATAGCACCTTGTACCTTCAAACCCATTAAACTCTCTCTTAGTTTACATAGAAGAGGTTCTATAGCTAAGCTATAAAGCTGACCAGAAATTGGGCATACTTGTCTGATACCCCTCTGTACCTTGACAGGGACACTCAGGCCTCCTGCTATCTTTACCATACATGTTGCATTATTGTACAACAACTTTATCATTTTTCTAAATTTCTCTCCGAACCCAAAAGCTTCTAATACTTTAAAAAGATACTGATGATCAACACGATCAAAAGCTTTCTCCTGATCAAGTGACAGTATTCCCACATCAATATTATTGCACATTGCATAATCAATGACATCACGTACTAAATGCAAGTTATCAGCAATACATCTGTCTTTTACACAATAAGATTGATCTTTGTGTATAATTTTGAACAATATTTTGTTCAATCTGTTGGCAAGGCACTTTGATAAGATTTTATAATCAGTGCAGAGAATTGCCAAAGGTCTCCAGTTATTTAACAGGGTAAGATCAACTTTTTTTGGAAGCAATGTTAAAACAGCCCGTTGGCAGCTCTAAGGTAGAAACCCAGTACGATTACATTCCTTGAGCACCTCAAATAAATCAGATCCAAATGTTGTCCAGAGATGCTTATAAAATTCACCAGGAAGTCCATCTATGCCTGGGGTACGACCCGACGAAAGACCCGTTACGGCATCACTTAATTCCGCAAAAGTTAACCCAGACTCCAATGCTTGTTTATCTTCTTCATTTAGACAAGGAAGATCTTGTAGGAATCCATTTTGTGTCAGGACGTCTATGTCCTCAGGTGAGTATAAATGTGAATAAAAATTCACTGCTAGTCTGCGCATTTCCACAGGTTCAGATGTACATTGTCCATTGTCATTCTTCAGGTTATACATTTGGTTAACTTGTACACTCTTGCATTCCAGATTGAAAAAAAAAGAAGTGGGACTGTCCATGTCCTTTATTGATAAGAATCTATTTCTCACAAGAGCTCCTTTAACCTTTTCATTTAAAATAGAGCTTAATTTTAATTTCTTCTCAGACCACTCATGTACATTGGAAGAAAGATCTCTAATCATGTTTTTCTCAATGGCAAGGATTTCTCTTTCAAGCCATTCCAGAGACCATTTCAAACTAAAATTAGAGTGAGATGTATAATGCTGACAAAAATCCCTTATATGAGCTTTACCAACTTCCCACCAAAGAATAACATTATCAAATCTTGTTTTCTCTTTTTTTCAATGTCTGCCAAAAATGTTTAAAAGATTCACAAAAAACCTTGTCTTGTAGTAAATTGACATTAAAATGCCAATAAACACTTCTATTTCTCTTAGAATTCAAATTACAATCAATAGTGATTCATTTGTGATCAGTGAAAGATGTGGGGACAATGGCTGTATGAATAATTCTACTTTTCATACTATTTGATAAGAACCATCTATCTAGTCGTGCTGCTGAAATCCTCCCATCACTAACCTATACCTATGTATATTGTTTGACAGAGGGATTATTTTCTCTCCATATATCAGTAAGATTAGAGGTTTTAATAACATTATTAAGTACTGTAGATGACTGAAAATTGGGTTCTTCTCCATTTCTATCAAGCAACGCATTAATTGTACAGTTCCAGTCACCAGCTAAGATAATAAAACCATTACCTTGCTGCTTTCCTAAAAACATTATTCTCTCAGCTCCTATATTAGGTGCATATACACTCACAAACATAAAAACAAGACCATTTAAATCAACCTTAACTGCTAAACATCTTTCTGGTTCAATTTCACTTTTTTCCAAAACTTTGGCTTTTATAGAGGGAGAAAAGAGAATAGCAGTTCCTGCACTCAGGTTAGTCCCATGTGTGAGCACACACTCATTCCTCCACCACAATCGCCAGTCAGCCTCATTATTTGCATCACTATGAGTCTCTTGTAGGAAAATAACATCTAATTTCTTTAAACTCATGAACTGTATCACTGTATCGGCTTTACTCTTATCCCTCATCCCATTAACACTCAATGATCCCACCCTTAAAGTCTCCATAAGAAGAGAGATGAAAAAGAAAATAGACAAGAAACGCATATTAACCATAGTGATTAGTTTTAGGGATGGGCGATATGGACTTAAAAATGTATCCCGATATTTTCTAGTATTTATTGCGATAACGATATCAATGATGATAAATGTAGTATCATTCCCCATGTTTTTGGATACAAGTGAAAGCTGCATGCATTCTTGCGAGTTTCAGAAAAACAAACAATGATCTAAAGCAGGGGTCTCCAAACTCGGTCCTGGAGGGCCGCTGTCCTGCATAGTTTAGCTCCAACCCCAATTAAACACACCTGAACATGCTAATCAGTGTCTAACTAGGGCCTTGTAAGACACTGATTAGCTGGTTCAGGTGTGTTTATTTGGCGTTGGAGCTAAACTCTGCAGGACGGCGGCCCTCCAGGACCGAGTTTGAGGAACCCTGATCTAAAGTAAAACGTACATGTCATCAAATAGGCTCCTATAATACATAAAATAATAATAATAAAAAAAAAAAAATAATAAAAAAATATATATATATATATATATATAAATATAAAAAAAAATATATATATATATATAAAATAAATTATTTTTTTTATGTAAAATTCCACACCAGCCTTTTCAGAAATGGAAAAGTTGCAGATATAATTGTCTTCTGTAAAAGTGCAGGTAATGTTTAAATAGTGCAACTGTGCTTATTATAAAAAACATCACACAATACAAACAATAATAATTTTGAAATCAATGACAAGTTTTACATGTAAACCGATTCTGTATTTATTCATACATGGTGCAAACAGTGGTAAAAATAGCAGAAACAGCCAAAGCAATTATCCCAAAAATGACTTCAGATTACAAAAAAGTTGAAAATAATGATTTAATGATAGAACTTCAGTAATTTGAGTTGATAAGATAATAATACCACGAATTCTTCTACTAATAAAAATAAACTGCACTAAGGAATAATGAGCTTCTGGGTTCATGAATATTAATCACGTTGTCAGCGCTCATTCTAACTGATTTGCTGAAATCAAAACAGGCACAGTAATAGGTGCACGCCAGCCAATGAGATTCCCTTTTGTGCATTCGTTTCTTCCTGGGGGGGGGGCACCACAAGAAAATCTCTCTCCAATCCCCATTCAGCTATACAAATTGACGAACGCAGCCACCGCGGCCATCAAAAAGTAAACGCTTTAAGCATCAAGAGACGGCCAGCGGTGGCACGGTGCGGATGGGTCGCGCTATCAACTAGGCTTTATCGTTATTATCGCAGGAAGACAAATTCTTATCGTGGGGAGAATTTTTACCGGTATATTGCAAACGATAAGATATCGCCCATCCCTAATTAGTTTGTTTGTTTTTTCCCTCTTTGGCCTAACTTTTCCGGTTTTATTTTTTTGTCGGATTGCAGTAATGTGTTTCTTTAATCTGAAACGTTTCTGCTGTGAAAGCTCCTCATGATTACTATGTCTCCTTGCCCACATAACAGATGCTACAAATTTATCCAAGTCCGGAAAAAAATCACTCACTTCAACTTTTTTACCCTTAGTTTCATCAAGAAACTCACTGATTTGAGCAACAGTGTACAAATCTTCCTTCATCAGTTTTGACATCTCTTCTCCTTCAAACCATTGTTCATCATCTTTCATGCTATCCTGAGTACATTGAGACACTCCATCCAACTCATCTACTGAGCCTTCTTCTGCTTGTACATCAGTCACAGTCTCACTAACCACTTCTTCAATTTCACTTAAATGCCGGACAACAGCATAACTACATCCAGCTTGTTCATCTTCAGCATCACCATCGCTTTCACTCACCTCGTTGTGCCCGATGACTCCCTCAGAAGACCTTTTTCTCTCAGTCACTGGCATTTGTCGTCTCGTTAGGATTTCCACGGTATCAGTACTGTTGTTGTTTTTAGACGATCCGCTCTCCGTTGGATCGACAGGCAAGCGTTGTTCATTATCCACCATTTTATGCGGACATGAAAAACGTTTGTGGCCTAAATTTCCACATTCAAAGCACTTAAGATTATCAGTACTAGCATGTATGAATTTTCTCCATTATTCACACGGAACGAAATCTCTAACGTACCCTCAGGTGAAGTTAGAAACATCAAAACTTGCCTTCTAAAAGACAAAACGTGTTTCAGTGCCGTGTTTTTACACCCTAATGGGATCATTCTAACTGGACTTGTGATTTTTCCATATCGTGTCAATTCTTTAGTGATTGCATCATTTGAGATGAAAGGTGGCACATTTGAAATAGTTACTTTAGTAGCCGGAGCCGCTAAAGGAGTCACGGGCACAAACATTTCATTAATAAAGATTCCACTCTCCGTCAGCTGGTTCACTAACTGCTCCGTTTTCAAAAACACTACAATAGCCTTGTTCATTCGTGATGCCGAGAGAATATTTTAAAAACCTATCAATTCTCCCACCACCACAAGAACATCCTCCACACTAACGCCAGGCTCGGCCACACACCTGCAACCATTTCGCATCGACAGGTGTGGATTAACCTGTACATGGTCAGACGCCATAACGTCACATGACAAACGCCGCGAGCGGCTTAAAGGACAAAACGCTTCACTAGATTATAATTATAATCAATTACCAAAAAGGGGGAAAAAAGAAAAGAAACCTGAATAAAGAACAGTTTTTCGCGCTCACTCAAACTAAACACGCTCCACTCTGCCTACCACACTCGCACATGCGCAGAGAGAGAAAGAGAGAGAGAGAGAGAAGGGCACAAACATGGCACTCGCAGAGGAAGTAACATAAAAGTCCAAGCAAGAGATTGGGAACATATAACAGAATGCTGCTCTGCTGCTCTGAAGAGGATTCTCTTGAAAACTGGTTCTGAAGACATTGAGTGGCAATGTAATTAAATAATTATACGTCATCAAGTTCTCACTCTATATGCCTTTCCTGGTCTAGAAATCATTAAACAAATTTGTAATGGGAAGAAAGTAAATAATAAATCAACACCATAGCGGATTACACCAGAAGTGGGCACTCGTGCAACGTAAGCAATGACGAACATCTGAGTCAACGAGACTCAGCCTTAATCTTCCCCTAGTTCCTAATCTGAGATTTTTACTGGGATGGTACCCGTAACAGCCTCTCTACACCACCAGAGGGAGCCCACATACATCACCGCACTTGACTTTACTCACGTGACGTTAAACTTGAGCAGCTGAATGGCCAGACTCTCACAGAATCCCTCTATGGCAAACTTTGATGCGGAGTAGACGTCATTATATGCCACACCTGTGAAGAGCAACAGAGGTACATCTTTTACCACGGTCTTATAACTTTTGAGTTGTGAATGTTTCTGTACACTGATGTTCCCACGTGTTTGTCATTCAGCAGATCATCTGTCTTCATCCACATGAATGTTAAGAGCTCTTCTGCTGTTCTTCAAGAAGGTATATACGTGTGCCTAACTGGTCAGCACAATAATCCTCAAGTAGCGAAACCCTTAAATGCTTACAGTGAACAAACAGTCAGTGTTTACCCTGCAGGCCCATCGCGCTGCTGATGACGATGATATGTCCAGAGCGTCTCCTCTTCATGTTGGGCATGACCTCTTTAATCATACGCACAACACCGAAGAAATTGGTCTCGAACACCTGCTTCATCTCCTCCATACTGAGACCCTCCACCGGCCCCACCAGACCGACGCCAGCGTTATTGACTGCACACACAGATCACAGGATCACAACTGCAGTGAATGGCCACTTCACACCAACACCAATGTTCGTTAATGAATATTCCATCCCATATTTTACATGCAATTTATATGGAAGCTTGTTTCTGCTACAGAATGGAAAAAAAATGTGAAGGTAATTGTGAGTTTTCTCACAATTCTGACTTTTTTTGCGCAATATCGAATGTATTACCTCTTGCCATTCTGAGTTTATAACTCGCAATTCTGAAGTTATATCTAAACTCAGGATAGGCGGGAGAAAAAAAGAGATAAACTTGCATAATTTCCGAGTTGTGAGATATAAATTGCAACAATGAGGAAAGAAAGTCAGAATTAGCTTTTTATTCCATGGCTGAAACAAGAAACAAGTTTATTCACTCTATTTTCAACATGACATCATGACTTTGCGTAAACATACACGCCACTTTCTAAAGCCAAATGGCGTGTTATCTGTACGCATTTTGAGCTATCAGCGTGTATGTCAGCGCCGTGTGATTCCGCGTGAATGTAAATGGATTTATAAACATACTAAATTATGTTTTTTTGAAAATGTAAAAATTCAGAATGTTTCTTGTGATGGGTAGGTTTAGGGACAGGGGCAGTGTGTGTGTGTGTGTGTATGTGTGTGTGTGTGACGGGTAGGTTTAGGATGAAATAGAATACAATGAAACGGCGTTGATAAACACGCTAAAAAGCGATAATGCGTCTTGATAGCATGCCAAAATGGCATAGCGTGTCATACATACGCTATTTCATGAGATCAGTCTGCTATTTTACTTGTTCTCTTCCAGCAGTGTTTCTCACAGATAACCTGCAAACTAAAACACTTTTTTAGTGTTTTACACAATTTAACAGCAGTGTAAGTATGAATCAGTTCACTGATCACTGTGAAACATGAACACAGCGTCACAGGATTCAGTGATGTGTCTAATTGTGTGTAACAGACAGATCAACACTGGATGAAGCTCATGGTTGAAAATAGAAACTGATGCTCAGATTAACTGTGACCCTAAAGACTAATTTGATCTGCTTAGACTAAATGGGTCATCTAAACCTAAGCACGGATGAACACAATCCATTGGAGATGTGGCTCCGTGTTTGTGTGTGTGTATACTCACTCAGTATGTCTACATGTCGATCTTTAATGCTGTCGACACACTGTTTGACAGATTCATCGCTGCAGACGTCCAGCGTGAGCAGAGACAGAGTTTGTCCGTACACGTCTCCAGCCGCTTCAACCAACTTATCCTTCCGCTTCAGATCCCGCATCGTAGCTATGACTGAACACAGACAAACAGAGAGAGAGATAGATTGAGATTGAAATCGCCTTTATTTAACATATATGTAAACCTAAACTGTGTTACCACTGAAAATATACATTACACAATCTGAATTACGAAAGAAAAATACATGACAAAATAATAAAAACAACAAAAATAACAACAAAATCATTTAAAAAGTCAACAACAGATCATCAGTTTAATTAGTTTTTTACGATCGCTATGACAATTTTTTAAATACTTTTAACAAATTTCCTAAACTCTTACTGCACCAACACACCTACATCACACAATAGGCAAAACGGTTAATTTTATGCTCAAAACCAAACATTGTAAACTTAACCCCAACACTAGTTTTCAAAATAAAATAATTTACTAACACAATACACTATGTTCTCTTCCAACAAGAACATTTATTCGATCATAACACAATGTCATAAAAACACCAACACTAGATGGATTTACAGAAACGGCATTATTTTATGTGTCAGGTCTGCCCTTATACAATATAGACAGTATATTTTATTGATCATAGAATGTGTCTTTTGAAGCTTCTCCACATTTTTGTTTTGTTGGGTTTAGTAAATGCATGCATTTTGTTTCTTTTGCTGCAGTAATTCAATACAAAAAAAATAATGACCCATCTCAGAGTAGCTTTATAGAATGCCCTTCAGTTTTATTTCATTATCAGCAATAACCATGTTGACAATAGCAAGTTCCTGTTCTTCATTTGGTAGCTTTCCTCTGCCCCTGAGGGAGGTAGTGAATCCTTAGAGGGACAAAATACAGTTACATATCAGAGACCAGAGGCATACAGTCACTGTAATACACGGTAAAAGTATTTACACTTTGCACTATGAGAAGCCCTTATTCAATATCCTACCTGTTGGTTTCTTGAAAAATCTGCATACTGGATGCCACTGTGTCCCGGCTGCGATTTGGCTGTACTTGTTCACCAGCCCCTCTGTATGATAGTCTGTGGTGTATGACATGGTCTATGATAGTAGCTCTTATTTCATCAGTTACCCTAATTCTGGCCCTTCTTTGAGCGCCACCGTGCATTCTAACTCCTCAATCTCTCCCTTGTCCTCATCCCACTTCTCTCCCTCTCCCTTGTCCCACTCCTCTCTCTCTCCTTTGTCCCACTCCTCTCCCTCTCCCTTGTCCCATTCCTCGCCCTTGTCCCACTCCTCTCCCTCTCCCTTGTCCCATTCCTCGCCCTTATTCCACTCCTCTCCCACGCACTTGTCCCCTTCCTCGCCCTTGTAACACTCCTCTTCCTCGCACTTGTCCCATTCCTCTCCCTCTCCCTTGTCCCACCCCTCTCCCTTGCCCTTGTGCCATTCCTCTCCCTCGTCCCATTCCTCTCCCTCTCCCTTGTCCCACTCCTCTCCCTCGTCCCATTCCTCTCCCTCTCCCTTGTCCCACCCCTCTCCCTTGCCCTTGTGCCACCCCTCTCCCTTGCCCTTGTGCCATTCCTCTCCCTCGTCCCATTCCTCTCCCTCTCCCTTGTCCCACTCCTCTCCCTCTCCCTTGTCCCATTCCTCTCCCTTTCCCTTGTCCCATTCCTCTCCCTCGCCCTTGTCCCATTCATCTCCCTCGCCCATGTCCCATTCCTCTCCCTCGCCCTTGTCCCATTCCTCTCCCTCGCCCTTGTCCCACTCCTCTCCCTCGCCCTTGTCCCATTCCTCTCCCTCCCCCTTGTCTCCCTAGCCAGCAGCCATATCACCCTGCAGCCCAAGACTGGTTTCCCACTGAAGCTAAGCAGGGCTGAGCCTGGTTAGTACCTGGATGGGAGACCAACTGGGAAAACTAGGTAGCTGCTGGTAGAGGTGTTAGTGAGGCCAACAGGGGGTGCTCACCCTGTGATCTGTGTGGGTCCTAACACCCCAGTATAGTGATGGGGACACTATACTGTAACAAGCACCGTTTTTCGGATGAGACGTTAAACCGAGGTCCTGACTCTCTGTGGTCATTAAAAATCCCAGGATGTCCTTCGATAAAAAGTAGGGGTGTAACCCCGGCATCCTGGCCAAATTTGCCCATTGGCCTCCTAATCATCCCCATATATATATATATATATATATATATATATATATATATATATATATATATATATATATATATATATATATATATATATATATATATACGATTGGTATCATCCCTCAGTCTCATCTCCACCAATCAGCTGGTGTGTGGTGGGCGTACTGGCGCAATATGGCTGCCGTTGCATCATCCAGGTGGATGCTGCACATCGGTGGTGGTTGAGGAGATTCCCCCTTCTATGTAAAAGCGCTCTGAGTGTCTAGAAAAGCGCTATATAAATGTAATAAATTATTATTATTCCTCTCCCTCGCCCTTGTCCCATTCCTCTCCTTGCCCTTGTCCCATTCCTCTCCCTCGCCCTTGTCCCACTCCTCTCCCTCGCCCATGTCCTATTCCTCTCCCTCGCCCTTGTCCCATTCCTCTCTTTGCCCTTGTCCCATTCCTCTCCCTTGTCCCATTCCTCTCCCTCGCTCTTGTCCCATTCCTCTCGCTCTCCCTTGTCCCACCCCTCTCCCTCTCCCTCGCCCTTGTCCCACCCCTCTCCCTCGCCCTTGTCCCACTCCTCTCCCTCGCCCTTGTCCCATTCCTCTCCCTCGCCCTTGTCCCACTCCTCTCCCTCGCCCTTGTCCCATTCCTCTCCCTCGCTCTTGTCCCATTCCTCTCCCTCGCCCTTGTCCCACTCCTCTCCCTCGCCCTTGTCCCATTCCTCTCCCTCGCCCTTGTCCCACTCCTCTCCCTTGTCCCATTCCTCTCCCTCGCCCTTGTCCCATTCCTCTCCTTGCCCTTGTCCCATTCCTCTCCCTCGCTCTTGTCCTGATACTTATCTTCCTCTCCCTTGTGCAGGCCTTTTTCTGACTTTCTTTGTGTTGCTCTATATTGTTCCTTTTTAACACAAGATCAGCCCAAAGATGGCCTCTTTTACTGTATACCATATGGCAGGGGTTTTCAAACTGGGGTCCGGGGACCCCCAGGAGTCCTCGGGAGGTCCTAAGGGGTCCCCAGAAAATTTCAGAGATTAAAAAGACAAATCAAGTATGGATAAAGTCTACCGAATATTCTGTTTAATTTCTAAAAGTTTCTCTCCTTTCTTGCCGCATACATAGGCTACTTTACAGAATTGATTGTTTTCTTTGTATCTTTCTACTGAGTCCCTTTATCTCGCTCACTGGGGTTGCAAAGCAGTATTCTTAACGCAGTACGTAAGCTGCTTACATACATTTATTGTGAAAGTTGCTTATAAAAATAATTTTTAATTGAAAAATGTTCTTCAGGTTTATACATACAACATTTAAGTATAGCCAATGTATTACATTTGGAAACAATATTTTGTATTTATAATGTCACAATTTATCTAACAGTTTAAATGTTTTTTTCATAAAAATAGATGGAATTTAGGATGGGGGTCCCTCATAAAAGATTATTCGTATTTGGGGGTCCTTGGCATCATAAAGTTTGAAAACCCCTGCCATATGGTCATGTGATTGAAAGAACATCAACACCTGAACAATTCCTAGATGGGAATCAGCTGTGATTTTATATATTTGCACAACTTCAATCCGCTGTTTCTCAGTACCAATGGAATAAAACACAGGGGATATATTTGTTTTTCAATGCACAATATAAACAGCTGTTTACCTTGACTTTAGTCTATAAGGTTAGGGTTTAGAACATAGTGTTATCTGTTCTGACATACAGTGTTAAAGCATTGGTAAATTTGACAGTAAAAATCCATTGTTTTGGTCTTGGTTGAGCTATATTTAAATATACATATTTAAATCAGTTCATGTGAGTACAGTGGTTCAATATTAATATTATAAAGCCACGAAAATATTTTTGGTGCGGCAAAAAAAACTAAATAACGACTTATATAGTAATGGCTGATTTCAAAAGAATGCTTCATGAAGCTTTGGAGCGTTATGAATCAGCGTATTCATGATATCATGTACACTCACCAAAAGGATTATTAGGAACACCTGTTCAATTTCTCATTAATGCAAATATCTAATAAAAAAATCACATGGCAGTTGCTTCAATGCATTTAGGGGTGTGGTCCTGGTCAAGACAATCTCCTGAACTCCACACTGAATGTCGGAATGGCAAAGAAAGGTGATTTAAGCAATTTTGAGCGTGGCATGGTTGTTGGTGCCAGACGGGCCGGTCTGAGTATTTCACAATCTGCTCAGTTGCTGGGATTTTCACACACAACCATTTCTAGGGTTTACAAAGAATGGAGTGAAAAGGGAAAAGCATCCAGTATGCGGCAGTCCTGTGGAGAAAATGCCTTGTTGATGCTAGAGGTCAGAGTAGAATGGGCCGACTGATTCAAGCTGAAAGAAGAGCAACTTTGACTGAAATAACCACTCGTTACAACCGAGGTATGCAGCAAAGCATTTGTGAAGCCACAACACACACAACCTTGAGGCGGATGGGCTACAACAGCAGAAGACCCCACCGGGTACCACTCATCTCCACTACAAATAGGAAAAAGAGGCGACAATTTGTACCAGCTCACCAAAAGTGGACAGTTGAAGACTGGAAAAATGTTGCCTGGTCTGATGAGTCTCGATTTCTGTTGAGACATTCAGATGGTAGAGTCAGAATTTGGCGTAAACAGAATGAGAACATGGATCCATCATGCCTTGTTCCCACTGTGCAGGCTGGTGGTGGTGGTGTAATGGTGTGGGGGATGTTTTCTTGGCACACTTTAGGCCCCTTAGTGCCAATTGGGCATGGTTTAAATGCCACGGCCTACCTGAGCATTGTTTCTGCCCATGTCCATCCCTTTATGAGCACCATGTCCCCATCCTCTGATGGCTACTTCCAGCAGGATAATGCTCCGTCACAAAGCTCCAATCATTTCAAATTGGTTTCTTGAACATGACAATGAGTTCACTGGACTAAAATGGCCCCCACAGTCACCAGATCTCAACCCAATAGAGCATCTTTGGGATGTGGTGGAACGGGAGCTTCGTGCCCTGGATGTGCATCCCACAAATCTCCATCAACTGTAAGATGCTCTCCTATCAATATGGCCAACATTTCTAAAGAATGCTTTCAGCCCCTTGTTGAATCAATGCCACGTAGAATTAAGGCAGTTCTGAAGGCGAAAGGGGGTCAAACACAGCATTAGTGTGTGTGCCTAATAATCCTTTAGGTGAGTGTATATTCACATAGAGAGCAGCTGATCTACACTGAGTAATGTGTCCCTTTGTGTGTGTCCAGACCCTTTTGTTCCCGGTGGATTTCTGTGTGTGTGTGTGTGTGTGTACACGTGTGTTAAAATGTCAGGAGGCGCATATATTTAAGTTGGTGTTTCAGTTCTACACAGGCAAAAAATAAAACAATTACTTAACCCGTTGTCTTCATGAGAAAGAATAGAAGGAGCTAAAAAGAAATTCAACACCGCCCATAAAATTGCATGTGAAAAATTTAAACATGTTTATTCTTTTGTGGCACTTGAACTTTTTCCCTTGTAGGCTCCAATGGTTCCATAATTGATATTTTTGTCTGGAGCCCTGGGGCACTAGTTATTGAACACAGATAACTGAAATGAATGAATGCTCTGTGTGTGTGTGTGTGTGTGTGTGTGTGTGTGTGTGTGTGTGTGTGTGTGTGTGTGTGTGTGTGTGTGTGTGTGTGTGTGTGTGTGTGTGTGTGTGTGTGTGTGTGTGTGTGTGGACTGGTGATCCCTACGTTATGGGGTAGATGGCAATATCCAAAATCCTCTTCCTTGTGGGGACATTTGAGGAAAACATCTTATAAATCAGACTAAGTGATGTTTTTTGAAAATGTCAAAATGCAGAATGTCTCCTGTGATGGGTAAGTTTAGGGGCAGGGGCAGTGTGTGTGTGTGTGTGTGTGTGTGTGTGTGTGTGTGTGTGTGTGTGTGTGTGTGTGTGTGTGTGTGTGTGTGTGTGTGTGTGTGTGTGTGTGTGTGTGTGTGTGTGTGTGTGTGTGTGTGTGTGTGTGTGTGTGTGTGATGGGTAGGTTTAGGGGCAGGGGCAGGGGCAGGGGCAGTGTGTGTGTGTGTGTGTGTGTGTGTGTGTGTGTGTGTGTGTGTGTGTGTGTGTGTGTGTGTGTGTGTGTGTGTGTGTGTGTGTGTGTGTGTGTGTGTGTGTGTGTGTGTGTGGGCATGTTTTTGTGAAATATCAGGACACAAATGTGTATAATGACATGGGTATTACAAAAAGAGGGTGAAATATGAGGACGTTCCCCATTTCCTCACTTTTCAAAATGCTTATAAATCACACAGAATGAGGTTTTTTTCACAGAAAGTGAACTGCACAGTCTCCTGTGAGGGCTAGGTTTAGGGGTAGGGTCAGTGTAAGGGGATAGAAAATACGGTTTGTACGGTATAATGTTTGTTTTTGTGAAATGTGAGGACATTCCATAGGCGTAATGGTTTTTATACCGTACAAACCGTATTTTCTATCCCCTTACACTGCCCCTGCCCCTAAACCTACCCATCACACACACACACACACACACACACACACACACACACACACACACACACACACACACACACAGGTCTCTGTCAGCAGTCATTCATTCATGTCAGTTTTAGTTTTATTTATTCAGTCATGTTTGCACATAAACTTATTTTAGTTAATCACCAAGGCAACCTTTCTCATTCATAACTCTTATATTGCCTTTTATTTCTATAACTGTATTGTTTGTTTAAGTAACAATACAAGCAGAGTAGCACAGTTTAGGCGGCTTATATCTGTCATTATTAACCTCGGGCTCGGTTCTTACCGTAGTATCGCTTCCTCTCGTCCCTCGCGAGCGTCACGGCGATGGCCAGCCCGATTCCGGACGAGCAGCCGCTGACCAGCACCACTTTCTGCCCTTCCGTTGCCATGACTCCGGGCGCGCACTCTCGGAAAATCAGCAGCAGCAGCAGCACAGGAGAAGGCTCTCGTCACGCGAACGCGCGAGATTCTCGAAGATGAGCGCTTTATAAAGCACAATCACAGATTTGACTGAAATAACTACTTGAACACGTATTTTAGACATGATTATCACGCGTATTGTTATTTAACCAGCTACTTTGACTGGTTAAGCAAAACCATATTAATATGAACTGAAATGGGTCAAATGTCCTGTTTTCCATCAGTGTCACGAGCGCCACCCAGCGGTCACATTACTGAACATCTCAATCATTATTTTATGGAATATTGCAGTGTTTATTGTAAATTAGTTATTATTGTTTTAGTAGAATGAATGCAGGTGGTCTACTTTGTGTTAAACGTGTACTTTAGACACCTATAGATATCTAAAATTCAAAACAACTGAGAGAAAATGTGTCGATATTAAATTTGATGAAATCTGAATATCAGAATATGGATGAAAATGAACTCTGCAACGTGATAAAAATGGGACTAATGCAACAATAAATAGGCTAACAGATTGAATAAGAGGAATATTTAAAATGATTAACCACATTTTACAACTTTTTTTATTTCTGTTTTCTCTAAACAGTTAATTTGTGTCCATATTTTAAAGCTTTATACTCTGCTCCTCTCATCAGATGGAGCTTAATGCCTCCTCGTCTCATTTTTGTTTTGTTGTGTTGTAAAGAGAAGACACGAGAGCTGTTCAAGGTTTTAGCCATCATCGTTTTATCTGCCTTGGCCCCGCCCCGTAACCCCAACATTACATTTATGCTTCAGGGTGTCAATAGGTGACTCATTAATTACGTATCATGACAATTTTCTGCTCTTTCTTTCCTTTTCTAAATCTCTTGGTGCACAATTACCATCGCACACCTGTAGGTAATGGATAGGGGCGTAGGACAAAGGATAACCAAATCCAAAAATCTCAACGAATAAAGGGAAATCCCGCACACTATCAGTACTTGCAAAAAATATGAAAACTTTTAATTAGCAACGTTTCGGTCTTATGACCTTCATCAGGCATATACATATTACTCAAAACACCTTGACATTTAAAAATGGTAACATGACCAATCATTGAAGAGAACCATTAATTAATAAATCACACTCAATGACTAAATATTTCATTAGCAGCTTCATTAGTAGGCTACCACATACCCATACATCACATGCACAAGTACACACAAATATGCTCCTTTCCTGTATATCAAACAGTAGAGCGTGGCGCTAGCAATGCCAAGGTCATGGGTTTAATTCCCAGGGAAAGCAAGAACTGACAAAATGTAAAATGTTTACCTTGAATGCAATGTAAGTCGCTTTGGATAAAAGCATCTGCTAAATGTAAATAAATACACTTATACACATTTTAAATATATACATACACATATAAATGGTTACATGAAAACATGAAGAAACATTTTTATTACATATTATAACATCACATTAAATAATGCTTCATCGTTCACACCCATAGGTGATAACCCAGCCAACATGTCCATGTGGGCCCCACGTGGTTTTTATCTGGGCTATATGGGCGTCATCTGGGCATGGGCTCAGAGTGGGCACTTTGATGGGCTGAATGTGGGCCCCATCTTGGATAAAGTTGTGGGGCCCAGTTAGGTTGCCCATTATTGTTTATTTGAGGGTCCCATGTGGGCCACATTTGGGCTATATTTAGAATTGTAAAGTTTTATTGTTTGCAGTTGGTTTTGTTTTTTATACAATTATGGGTAACAGCCTAACCCTATTATATATATATATATATATATATATATATATATATATATATATATATATATATATATATATATATATATATATATATATATATATATATATATATACACACACACACACACACATACACACATATATATACATACAAACACACTTCATTAAAATTCTTTTTTTAAATGATCTAAAATCACTTGCCTCGTGGAGGCATGGCTTTATCATAATCATGTATGCTTTTTAAGAGAGTGTTCTTGTTAATGTTTTGATAGTATTTTAAACTAATTGTGTCAGGGTTCTGCCCTGGCAGCCTTGTCTGTGTTGTCCTTGTTTAATGTTTCTATGTTTGTGTTGTGTCTGCCTTGTGTTCCTCTTGTCCCACCTCTTTGTTTCCTGTTACCACGCCCCCTTGTTTAGTCCTTGTCTAGTCCTCGTTTCACTAATTGTGCTCACCTGATCCTCATGTGCTTTTCCCTTTTATATTGAGTTCCTTTCCCTCTTGTCTTTGCTGATTCGTTGTATGTACGTATTCAGTGTTTGCTCATTCATCTTGCCAAGTCAGTTAGAGATTTAGTGTCTCCTATATTTTTGGCTTTGAGTTAATTTATTTTCAGTTTTTTCCCTTTGTTCCTGAATTTTTAGTCAAGGTTCTATCTTTATTTTGCTCTAGTTTTCTCCAGGCTTTATTTTGGTTTCTCTTTTGTTTTCCCCTTTTTCTAGCTCCAGTTATATCTAGTTTATCGTTTGTTTTTAGTGTTGTAGTTTCGCCAGTTTTTATTTGCTTGGTTTTCTTTTGTTGTCTTGAGTGTTGTCTTGTGTTAGTTCCTGCCTCCTCCCTGGGATTCCCTGCCTGCTGGTTCCCTCTGCCTGGTAACTTGACTGGTTCTGAGTGTGTGAGCAGTAAGTACGGATCCCTGCTTCACTGTGTCCTGCCCTGTCTTCTCCACTACCATCTACCTGGCCTGGTCAGTCCTCAGAGGTTCTTCAACCAGCTGTATCTTGGAGCTGGTTCCAGCAGTCACACTCATCCGTTGTGTCATTGTTCTGCGTTGGCCCTGCTGTTTGGACTCACTCGTCCACTACCCTCTTGTGCCTTGTTGAACTGTCCTGTCAATAAATTATCTTTGTTCACTCTGCATCTGGGTCCTCCATTTCAGAAGTCCTGACAAATTGCCTTTTCTTTCATTACTGTTCTTTAGATATGAAACTGATGGGTCTGCCCAATCCCAGGAGTGATGGACAGAAGAATTTTCAATGCTCATGTCCTGTGTGATTTAACTTTTATTTTGTTTTTCTTATGGTCAATAAAAAGGTGATTTGCAAATTCTGAGTTGAAAGTCATTTTTTTTTTTTCACAGTAGAAATATTTTTTGCATGTAAATTATTAAGGTCAGGTACAGGTTTAGTAAAACATAGATTAACTTAAAGTTGGCAGGGTTTGATAGTTTATTTTGCAAATCAGCACATTAATTTCACAGGAATAAAAAGAAATATAAATGGGGCCCAGTTCTCACCCACTGGGGTCCCACAAAAAACCCCATAGAGGGGCCATTTGTGGGCCCAGTGGTATCACCCATTTGGGCCCCATAAGGGTTCTGTATGTGGCCCACTTTGACCCCATTTATTAGAACCCATATGGGACCCATATTGGCCCCTATAATGAATACACAAATGGGCCCCACTTAGAGCCCACTATGGACCCATCATGTGCCCCTATGGGCTAACACACATGGGGCCCATGTGGAGCCGATGGACAAAATTCTATGGGCCCCACTTGGGTTGCCCATGTAGGGCCCAAGTGACAGCCCATCAAAAACCCACATGGGGCCCACATGGCAATGTTGGCTGGGAAAGTCTGAAGGGTAAAAATCCAAAACAACTCACATCTCTGTAAGAGCAATTCAATATCGCCTCCTCTAGGTGGCACACTCACTTTTTCAATACCACAAAACCATGAAGAGGACACATCATGATTCAATATACAGAAATGAGCCGCAACCGGATAATTAACATATTTTCTTCTAATCGAACTCTTATCTTCACTAATTCTTTGTTTTAATTGATGTGACGTTTTTCCTACATAACCCAGACTACAAGGACATCGGATCAAATATACAACATGCGTAGAAACACACGTGATCACAGAAATAATTCTATATTTTTTACCAGTTCTTGGATGACAGAAAAAAAGATGTTTTAAATTGTATTGTTGCACTGAGCACAATTACCACAACGATAATTTCCCTTCTGTATTGGACTAAGTAATCTCTGAGATGGACTCAGAGTCTTACTCTGAAAACGAGCATGAGCTAAATCATCTTTCAAATTCCTAGCCCGTTTGTACACAATCAACGGTGGATGTTGAAAAGTAGCACTCAATTCAGGATCAGAAGTCAACAAATGCCAATATTTTTTGAAAATCGATCTTATCACATAAGACTTGGGTGAATAAGTTGTAATAAAATTGAAAGAATGTTTTTTTTTCTTCTTTAACAACTCCGAACGTGTCTTTTGAAAAGATCATCAATCCATTCCGAGGGATAACCTTGATCAAAAAATCTCTCATAGTGTGCGGAATTTCCCTTTATTTGTTGAGACTTTTCTCAATCTTTGACTTGAATTTTCTAAGTAGATTATACATATCAACTGTAAAATAAACAGGGAGTGCGTTTAAAAATTTTTAAATAACGAATTGAATATAGTGACTGAAGGTTAAAGGTCGCACACTTTACCTAACACATTCAGCCAAAGTGTACTTTAAAAAAAATTCTAAAGTAAAAGTAATTCAAAGTGTTACTTGAGTACAAGTAAGAAAGTACTACATTTCTACAGTAAAGACTAAGCTCTCTTTGAATCCTATAAACCATCATATTGAACGTTAAACAGCTCTCTTAGATCTCATGATACCAGTTGACCCAGTCGAGCAAGCTTTTATTTTCCATTGTGTTTGATCATTTGGTTTCAGTGATTATTATGTTTAATATAATGTGCTCAGGACACTTTGTGTGAACAGTAACTGCTCACTGAAGTTTAGTTTTCGTTTGTCGCACAGATTAAATCTTTAGAGGGAATCAGTCAGGGATGCCAATCTTTTCCTCACATTATATTAATCAAAGGGCTTGAAAGGGATTTTCATTGGAGAAAGGGAAATAAAGATCAGTCAATCAGCAGATGGCACTGATCTTTTTAAAATTCACAATAGATAGTCAATTACTAACAAGATCAGAGAAGTTGAAAACTATTGAAATATACTAATATATTCACCTCTATATACACCCTTGTCTTGTGCCTTTTTGTCTTGTTTTTTTCTGTATTGCTTCTTCTATTTATTGTTTTCATATTTAATAAAAGCATCTTGTAGAGATTGGCTGCGTTCGAAACCGCATACTTCCCTACTATATAGTATGTAAAAAGCAGTAGGCGAGCGAAGAGTATGCTCGAATCCTTTGTATTCATAAAAGAGTAGGCGAGAACTACCAGGGTTTTGGAGTATTTCTCACGAGATTCGGACGTGCGTATACTGATGTTGCGTTCGAATATGCCTACTTACCTACTATATAGTAGGCGAAAACAGTACGTGAAAGGAGAAGTATGTTCGAAACCTCAGTAATCATAAAAGAGTAGGCGAGAAGTTCCCGGATGGCTTACTGATTCCGCCCAGATTGTGAAGTACCCATCGTCGGATACTTTTCTATCCCTGCCTTCCCAAGATTCAAGATTCAAGATTCAAGAGTTTTATTTGTCACATACACAGTTATATACACAATATACAACTGGCAGTGAAATGTAAACAGGTCCGCTCCATGGACAGTGCAAATAACAGTTACAAGAAATTAAATAGAAATAGAATAAAATTAGAATAAAAAGTATTAACATAAGTAGAATTATAAATAAATCAAGTAAAAGATAAAAATAGGAAATAAGATAAAAATAAAAATATAAAAAATATGTGGATATGATAAGTGAGATAAACTGTAGACTTAAAAATAAGTGGTTAACATAAAATATATAATATGTATATATAAAGAAGTATAATGTGCAAGGTTTATTACAGAATGAGGCCACAGGTAAGGATACGTCAGGCGGAGAAAAGCCAATCAAATGTGAGTATTACTAACTAAAATCACCGTTCCTTGTGTTAAAATCGCATTTGTTGGACTACTGTAGAGTAACGTTAAACTGTTGAATTGTTAAAAGTGTAAAGACGACAGACAGTATATTGTAGTTGTGATTGGGCTGTAAAAACACGTTTTATTATGTATGAGCTCCAGTAACACACACACACATCTCCAAAGTGGATTTACATAAACGATATACTTAAAGATAAAGATGCTTACTAAATGTTTATTTAACATCTGACAGGAACATTTTCGATAAGTATTGCAGATGACATCACAGCATGAAATAGACATCTGATCAGAGTGATGTGTGTGTGTGTGTGTGTGTGTGTGTGTGTGTGTGTGTGTGTGTGTTATAATGTAGAGTTCCCTGTTGTCATCACTGCTTACTTTACATGAACGTCAGTAATGTTAATAGATCTACATAAAGTAACTAAACATAAGTTATCTTTTTTATTTGTCCATTAGTACTGTTGATGAATTGAGGAACATTAACACATCAGCAACAACCTCAACATTTAAGGCTATTGAGCACATAAACTTTTATGCTTTTATCAAGGTGTTGTTTAAGATACAGGTAACATGAAAGTTGTCTGATGTTACAGGGGCAGAAGAGCGTGTGTGTGTGTGTGTGTGTGTGTGTGTGTGTGTGTGTGTGTGTGTGTGTGTGTGTGTTTATCTGGTGGAGACTGGAGAGAGGGTGATGAAGGAAGCCTGTCATCAAAGGCTTTGAGTATACTACAGAAATGAATAAAACATACATTTAAATCTTAAGTTGTATTTTATTTTAATTTCAAACAGAGTTATTTCAGCACTTTTCTGATTCTTGATGTCTGTGCATTTGCTGCAGAGCTTCTGTGGTTGAGCCTTGCTCAAGGACACACTGGTGGTGGTGACGGCTGCGGAGATCCAAGCAGAAACCTTCAGCTTATCAGTTCAGTGTTTAGCCCACTACACCACAGAAGTCATAAAGCTACAATACAAATAGCATGTAATTGTAAAAAATATTAAATCAAATATGGCAAGAAATGGGATGCTGACAACATGAATTGTAAAGCGTTTTCAGTAGTCATGCTGATGGAGAGCAGGCACACGGATGTTTGGAGTAGACATCAGCAGTCAGATTGTCCCGCACATGTTCTCCACTTGTAACTCCCTCTCCAGTCAACAGATACGGACACAAGGCGTTCTTGTCTACGGGCATTTATTAGTCAAATTATGTCATCCTCGATGCCATCAAACATGCCGTGAGAACTAAATAAAACATAAAGTCACATAAGTTACAGAAATAATAATATTCTCACAGAGAATAGCACATTAATAAACAAACAACACAACGGCAGATAGACTGTTAATAAACCGTCACACAGTTATGCTTTACATTGATAATTACACATCAAAATAACTATGCATACCTCATTGGCCGCGTTAACTCCAGGGAGTGAAAACAGGTAATAAAGGCAACTTCTCTTCCGTGTGTCTCTTGGTGAACTTACAAATGTAATAATGACATTACCAAAAGCTTTGCAAGCCGCAGTTAGCTCTGCATGCGCTACATGCTACGATGCTGGTGCAACATCAATAAACGTCTGAACCAACCAAACACAGAAAAATAGTTCCGCTATACAAGCCTACAAAAACAAGTCAGCTTGAACACATAATTTAAAGTAAAAGAAATACAGATAAATATAAATATATTATGATATATTTAAAGGTGGTTATTTATTAAATTAAACCTATTCTTTTATGGAACTTAAATTAGTCAACTGTCTCTGCTGGCAGCTACACCACTCTTGCTTCAGGGTTGTGGGGTTCAGAAGGGACATGATGGAGGGACATGATGGACATGATGGAGGGACATGATGGAGGGACATGATGGACGTGTAAATGCCATTATATTGTTTATATAATTTGTTTGTTTTCTAAAATCACTTTCATAATTGAGAATTTAAGTTGTTTGTTATTTATACATTATTGCATTTATTTTAAGTTGCAGTACTTTTATTTTGAAATGTCGGTCCAAGTTTATGCGCAAATGCTGACTTCACGTTAGACTCGTATGCAAGCAAGCAAGCGGCAAGCACGGACATTATATGCTCTGATTAAAAGTGTATTCTCGTCACAAAGGACTTGAATGGTCATAAAGAAGAGTCAAGATTATTTCTCTTTCTCACAGCATGCAGCCAACGAGGTATTTTGTTTTATTTGTCTGTATTTTGTGTCAGTAAAATGCTATTACATCTGTTGCGCACACTTTTGTGCATGCTTTCGTTTTGTGTCAAGCTAATGTCATTTCTTTATTATGTTGTTTATACTGTGTTTAGTTTTCACGGTGGATTGGAGAAAAGTCTTCAATTAAACCAGTAGCAAGAGAACCACTTGTGTCTGCGTATGCTTGGAGGGAGTTACAGGACGGCTGGGACAGGTGAAGGTGTTCACGGTGGTCAACTGCTTCATCAAGCTGTGTTGAGACGGCAGCAGATGTGGGGTTCACCGTCTGTAAATGTGTGATTATGTTTGTTAGAACAATACGTTTGAATAAAGCTTTGTTTCATGGTGACTTATTCATTTGTGATGTTTACTTTTATTCATTCTTTTACTCATTAATTCATGTTTACTATTGTTGTCAGTAAATAAAATATTTTATTAACTCATGCATTTATTCATTGCTTGACTGAAAATTGGTATTCACATCGGCTGCATTTGTTCTAGTGTATTTTCATGCATCGCTATGTCATATGACAACAAGTTGCATTTAGCTTGTTTTACTAAAACAATATAATTTTCAGTAAAAATAAAAGTAATATAATTAAGTATTGGTCAGCATTTGTTATTATTATTATTGTAAGTGTTTTAGTGGGCTAGCAATGCAATTCATTCTGGGGTAATCTTAATTTTGAATAGTAATAACTTACATTTTAAGAGTATAAAATCAACAGTGTTCTTCTCCCAAGGTGAGATCTTCGAGCAGCTGAAAGAGTCTCTGTGCAAACACTGAGGGAAACAGCACAGGCTGTGGAGTTACTGATGCTTTGAGCTGTTACTGCACCTGTCACTCATAGGCCTATCTTTTATTTTATAATTACATGGTTGTATCTTTAACAATCCTAATAATAAAACAAATATCATGGGTTTGCATACATTATATACAAAGAAAAAACAATAACAAGGTTAGATATCTTTGAATAAGGGATTGAGGGATAAAACAGGAGTTAAATTTAAAAAGGAAAATATAAAGGAGATTTAGGCCAATTTTGCTTGTGGATGACATGCTTTGCATATAAAATAAAGAAATTAACAACATATTTAAGAGATCACGATTGTGGGTTTTGGTAAGGATAAAACTGGGTCAGATTAGTAGGGTTAATATCACAAAATAAATGGGCAGCTGTTTCTTCAACAAGCCCACACAATTAGCAAGTTTAATCAATATTAAGATATTTATAGATCGATGAATTAAACCTGTCACTCGTCTTTCAAGTCGTTGCGCTTGAGATAACGTCTTAGGTCACATGATAATGTCAACATAGCGCATAAAGTGCGGATCGCATTCATACTTAACGAGATCAGGCAATATAGCACCTACTCTTTTAGAGCTCGTTAAGTAAGTACTTATTGAAAATGAGTACCTACTCAATGAGTATGCGGTTTCGAACGCAGCCCAAGTGACTTCAGTGTTGATTCAGTTCAGCTGATTTCAGTTCAACTGTAAATTCCTCAGTTGTGCATATTTGTGTGTAGTTAGATATATGCAAAAACAACATTTTTGGAAGAGTTAAACTAGTTTTGCACAAAGTGTTGCTTTTGCAAGAGATGTCTGATGTTTTGTGTGTTTTGTGTGTAGAGTTACTAGAAATGGAGCCATATTTTCAGAAATTGTGTGTAAGCAATTAGATAAAACTGTAAATGAATCCAGTTTATTTTAGTTCAGGGGCCTGTTTCAGAAAGGAGGTTCAACAAACTCTGAGTTTAAACCTGAACTCTGAGTTGACTTACTCTGAGATGGGAAACTCTGAGTTTTGGGTTTCAGAACAGCTGAATTGAGGTAGTTCAATCAACTCTGAGTAGACTGACTCTGAGTTAAGCTCATGCACTCCAACTATGAAAAGCCACGATCAATGGAGCTCCGAAATTACGATTCACCATGGCAACAGCACCCAACAAAAAGACGTTTGCATACTTCCGGGTCAATACACAAGTTTAATTCTTAATTATTTTAATTAAGTTTAATTTTCATGGTATCCAAAAGGCAAACAAAGAATGTGGCAGCAGCTAAAAAAAAACAAAAAAAAAAACATAATTCAATCAGGAAAAGCTTTAAGCATAAAATGTTCATGGGTGTAGGTTTAATGACTTTACAAACATTTGACATATTAAATAAATATCATTCAGTGTCCAATGTGCAGCAGCTTTTCCCACAGAGACCCTTTTCACAGACTGTGATGACGTGTTTTAATGGTCATCAATATCGTAAATCCTGCAATGTTTTTATTTTTTATTTTTTATGTATGTACATTTATAACACTAATACATTGTATTATATTACTTTTGCATCAAATTACAAAAATCAAGTTACCGCTGCTGTGAGTGTTTCTAATACAGTGTCTATGGGAGTGATAGTTAAAATTAACATCTTTCTCTCTTTTCACTGCAGTTATCAATCTCACTTTAATTTTTCCATCTTTTTGAAAGTTGTGAAATCACTATTGTGGAGTTTTTCTTTTGCTATTTGAGCAAATGGAGACACAAAAATATATATTTAATGTATTCTCTCATTCACCGCTATAAGAGTTAACCCAACTATGACGACTTCAGCTTCGGAAACCCAGAAATGTGAAAAGGGTCTATGCTCTTTTCACATAATGAAATGTTCTCTGATCCCACCTGTTACATTTATTAATCAGGGTAATGACATTATTGACTTCTACTCAGGCCAGCCAAACTCCAGCACCACTGACAGATGAAGAGGAGATGGAGGAAGAAAATTAACATCCAACAGGAAAAAGAATAAAGTATTTGTAGGAAATAAAGATGACTATAAAAATGTAAATAAATGTATTTAACAGCTGTGGTGGTGGTTATGCCATATATCTCTTGTACTACCATCTGGCAGCATCCTTCCATTCCATACAGTAATCCGTTTTCAGAAAGTGTGGTGATGGGAATATGAGTATCATCAATGTATCCAACCACTGGAAATCCTAAAGGAAATTCTAATTATTAGGTTACTTCTAGAGGATTATCAAGTGAACGTCAGGATCTTGTATAAAACATGCCATTTTTGTCACTTTGACAGTGTCCTCATGTGCTTTTCTTACTTTGTATTTTTGTCAAGTGGCAGAAAATTTAATTTGTTTTAAGTAAACTTTGCTTACTTTAGATTTAGATTAAATTTATAATTTTTTTTATATTTATACTTGAAATATGACCAAAATACTCAGTAAGAAAAGCATTTGTGGCGTTTGACTGAATGAATAAAGTATTTAAACACTGCTGGGGCTTTAAAAAAGGGGAGGAGAACGAAAGAAACTCTGGGTTTACCAAAGAAAACCTGCCTCTGACCAGGTTAGGTTCACAGAGTAAGTTACCCTGGTAACTGACTCTGAGTATAAGTTACCTCTCTTTCAGAAACGGGCTTGGCTTACCCTGCTTTCTCGGGTTTGACATACCTCCCATTCTGAAACAGAAAACCCAGAGTTTCCCTTATTTCAGGGTTAACCTACTCAGAGTTTTCACTTAACCTCCTTTCTGAAACGGGCCCCTGGACTCATAGTCCAGGTGTTATGCTGCCTTCACGTGCTATCGGAAATTTCCTAATTCCCACTTTAGAAGTCGTGATTACGAACTTGTTGCCAGAGCCGGATTAACGCAAAGGCAAACTAGGCACGTGCCTAGGGCCCGATTGGCGGGATGGGGCCCAGACAGAGGGACAAAAAAAATTTTTTTATAAAATTAAAATGCACAAATGTCCTATCTACAATTTATTTCAATATTTATTAATTAACTAAAAATAGTGACGATGTTTATCTTAACCATAGACTGTTACATTACGTCACATTAACGCCAGCTCATGACTGTATTTATTATAATCAGGTCAGAGCGGGACAACAAAGCTAGCAGGCAGGTGTTTTGAGTAGGCTAACATTCAAGATGCTTTCGGTGCGGCAAAACGTAAAAAGAAAAAAAATGAAGAGGAACAAAAGAAGAGACAGCGGGGAGCTTTACAGAAGTTTCTGTCGGGCAGCCGTCCGACAGCTGTGAACCTGCTCGAGTCAGCAGAGCCAGAGGCCGAGCCATGCCCGGAGACACGGCCCGAAGAAGCGGTGGAAGATGCGGCGGAAAATAAGTAAAACAACATTTCCGTGTCAAGTTTTATGCTGCGTTCACACCAAACGCGAATAGAGCGTCTGGCGCGAGTGATTTCAATGTTAAGTCAATGGAAAGGCGCGTTTACGCGCGTCTGGAGGTCCCGCGGCGCAGAAGGCGCGTTTCGCGCGGAACGCAGCATTACGTTACAAGAAAATCTAATTCAAAATGATAATAAAAGATAAAAACAAATGTAAAAAAATACATAAATCAATAAAAGAATAATGGCATGGCCCTACTTTACATATGATATAATAATCATGTAGCCTATGGCTCCCATAATTGTACAAAGTCCTTTATTTTACTCTTGGAGATAGAAGTCAGCCTTTCCAGTCCAATGCACTCTGAAAGTTCTTTTATCCATTGTTTTATAGAAGGTGCTTCCATGCTCTTCCAGTTCAGCAATGGCTCTTCTGGCATGTAACAATCCAAAGTCCAGTCTAGTGTGTTTCTTTGTTTGTGAGAAACCTGTAGGATATATTCCCAGTACAAAAAGTTTGGCACAATGTGGTATTTTAAGATGAAACCGTTCTGACAAACAGTTTATGACATCCTTCCAGAACTTCTGTATATCAGAACATTCCCATAGACAGTGAATTAGAGTTCCTTTATAATTTTGGCATTTTGTACATATATCAGGAATATTGCTAGACATATGATTGAGTTTTTCAGGTGTTATATAAACCCTTGTCAACCATTTATACTGTAATAATTTAAGCAGAGTGTTTATGATTTGTTTTTGCGCCTTTAAACATGCTTCAGTCCATTCAAATTCCTCTATTTATTCTTGAATGTCTTTCCTCCATGCGTTTAATTTGCCTACAGCAGACTGTTAGAGTTAGACATTATTAAATTATAATATTTTGACAATTGGCCCTTTTCACCTCTTTTTTCAATTATTTCCTCAATTAATGACAGTTTGGGAATATACATAATATCTGTAGACCTGGAAGACATAAAACTTTTAAGCTGTGAATATTTAAAAAAAAATGTTTTGAGGGAATCTGGTGTTTATCACACAATTCTTGAAATGTAAGAAGTATACCATCCATATACAAGTCTTTAATAGTCTGAATGCCTTTAGTTTTCCATAGTTTAAATCCTCCATCCTTATATTTATTATTATTTATTGTTAGACAGTTTCTAAATGGTCTTGATGAATGTGAAGGGGTCATGTTTGCCTTCTTTTTCTTAATTACAACATTTATAAATGTTGTAAGCTATTGCATTTTGCAGAAAATCTTAATTAAATGTGTTGATTAAATGTAAACAGAGCAAATAAGATAAACTTATTTGCTCTGTTTACATAGTTTACTGATACCTATTGGTTATTTACTGGTACTACTGCCTTAACAATGACACTCCCAATGGATGAGGATCATTTAATAGCATTTAATAGAGCCATGTAATGACGTATAAATAATGAATATCAAAAAATAGTCTGATAGACTGTTTAATATACAACACAACCAATTTGTAACCAAAGACTAGGCTATGTAAAATGTGAATTCACTTTTATTAGTAACTTTGGTCAGTTTCAGATTTCAATTCATAAATAACATCGATGGAGGGGGCCCAAAAAATGCAGCCTGCCTAGTGTAGTCCGTTTATTTAATCCGGCTCTGCTTGTTGCATTCAAGTGCTTTGTTGTCGGAGTGAACAGGAATCATGGTGGACACCAGGTTATTCTTGCCTTATTGGGAAAATCTTATTAAAACCATCATCATTTGTAGTCTCCCATGCACCGACAACCATAAACATTCCACATAGTCCGCTTTCTGCTGATTCTGTAATTTCAGTCAAATGCAGGCTATTTTCGCTGTGTACCAAACATACAATACACTTCATATGATTACTCTTACATGTAAATATGTACTACGTTAATGTCAAGACAAGACGACCAAGCTGTTTTGGAAAAAAAACAATAAAACCACACCTGCCACAGCAGTCTAGTTCTCCCCGCCACCATGTTTAAAGCTTATGGCACGCCCATCTCGGGAATTGGGGTATCAAAATTATTTCCGAACTTCCCAGTGGTAAACACGACATCAGAGGGTGTTCATGTGCAATTTTTTACCTAGGAAACTCGTATTTACGATAATTCCGATAGCACGTGAAGGCAGCATTAGTAATCTGTGCTTAATCTTTGTTCCAGGCAACAATTTTTTAACTCACGATTAACTAGATTAGGCCTACTCTTGGCATAATTTAAACCCTGTCCAGGAAACCACCTCTTGAAAATCTGCATTGATAATTCATAAAATGTGGTGTGAGCTCAATTTAAATGACAATTACAGAAAAACACAATCTGACTGAACTATAAACACACAAACTTGTACTTTTCACATTTATGATTAATAGCCATTTAAAAAATCATTCACAGTGCAGGGTGGAAAAATTAATTTTGGTATGTAAACTGTATGCTTTACTTGATTTATTTGTGTGCTTTGGTTCATTGTCTTGTTGCATCACATAACCTCTCTAAAGGTTGAAGACATGAACTGCTGTCCTGTATTTTTTTTTTTTTTTTTTACATAACATTGGTTATTGCTAATGACATACAGAGTAATTAATCTACACTGTGAGCCCGGACAAGTTGAATCTACTTAAAAAATTGGAGCAAACTGGTTGCCCTAAAAATTTAGTAATGTGAACTAAAACGAGTACATTTAACTTAAATTTAAGTTAACATTTTAACTTAAACTTTAAACTTGTTTTAGTTAAAAAAATTCAGAACCTAGATAAAACTCCCCCTGCTGCTACTCTGATTTGCCTTTGTGTAGCTCACAGCATCTTCATTTACATGATAAAGCCTCCCCTAGAATTAAGGGGAGGGGGGGACAACTGCCAAGCAAGGCCCACGTCAATTTACAACAATTTACGGCAGTTTTCGGTGTTGCCTGCAAATTGCCGTGCACAGTCGTAAACCTGAAGTTCCACGGCAATCTACAGTGCCACATACTGACGAAAATCCCACTTTTCATGCAGTGATGTATTTAAGAAAATGTTAACATGATTAACATGTTTGCTAACACAATGCTAACATAATTAGGATAATGCTAGCATGATGTTAACACGATTAGCCTGTTGCTAGCATTACGTTAACACGATTAACATGTTTTTAGCATTATGTTAAGATGATTAGAATGTAGCTATTCACTGTTAGCATTTGTATTATATTATATTATATTATATTATATTATATTATATTATATTATATTATATTATATTATATTATATTATATTTGACTCACCCGGTTGTGTGTGTATCTCTGGTGTTTCTCACAGGCTGTTTAATGTCACACAGAGACACTGAGTTATAACCAACCCCAAATCCAGCGTAGAGGGGTTCAGTGAATGTGGTGCTGAATGTGTGTAAGTGTGTGAGTGTGTGTGTGTCAGAGACGCTGTAGAAGGACAGAGTGCCGGCCGACACGTCCACACACACTCCTGCTCTCTTAGAGGATGAAGAGACAGAAATATCAGTCCTGCAATCATTGTGATAGACAGAGAATCCGTCATCAGAGCAGGTCAGACTCCAGGATGTGTCATTGAATCCAAATATAGAGTCAAACCGCTCTCCTTTCCTGCTGATTCCTTTATATGTCACTGATAGTTCAGCTCTATCTCTGCTCCATTCAGCCTCCCAGTAACAGCGTCCAGTCAGACTCTCTACACACAGAACCTGAGGACACTCCTCAAATCTGTCTGGATGATCAGGATACGGCTGATCCTCTTCCACACGCGTGATCTTCCTGTTCTCCTCAGACAGAACGAGTTGAGTGTGTGCTGTGTTTGGATCCAGTGTGAGATCACAGGCGTCTGAACACAAGAAGAGACAAACATTTCACTAAATGACACAAATCAACATCAATTCACTGAATGTGACCCGTGCTGGAAAAATGAGCCACAATGAGCACATTTAGCAACTTCTGGAAAGTGACTCTAACCCAAACAACACATGTACAAGCTAGCTCAATAGGCCGAGCGGTTCATTCATAATTCCTTAAGATCGCTGTGGAAATGGCTGTAAAAACCGGAAGATCATTTAGGTAGCATATTTACGGAGCCCTGCATATGACATGAAAAAAACTAGTAGGCTAAATCGTGCACACGATTTATAAATCGAGGGAACAAATTAGTAAATTTTGCGCACAATTTACTTCTTTTTTTTGCACGTCATGTGTGGGGCTCCGTACATATTAACTAACACATTGCTTTAATTTATTTTACAAACAAATCTAAATTAGCATTTCAAATAATATCTACGCATTACATAATGGCGTAGTTTTGCCTTGCGATTACGTAATGACATCATAGCATAATGACATCACAACATCATTTAGCAACTTTTAGCAACAACTCGATCTGCCTTTAGCAACTTCCCCTGAAAATGTGTTGGCAACTGGCTTCAACTGCACAAAGCTAAAGAGAAAGGGCAACTGTGTGCTGATTCCACCACTTGCCGCGTTAAAAAGGCCTTTAAGTCAAAAGTGTAGGCCTATTTGTCAGCGTTCCACTCCGTCTCGGAGCGCGTGCGCAAGAAAACTGCCTGCCAACGTGCAAGTGTGAATCTGAATTTCCTTTCGGCAGTTATGATAACACAAACCACATCACACCCAATAACTCATTCAACTTTGCTTCTTTTTCCACTCCAACATTCCTGCCTACTAAAAGCTGCACAGATATATTTGCTTACCCCGATAGGCCTATGTAAACGATTGAGAAAAAGTTCTATCAATTCACAATTTGTATCAATCGCTACGAATCTACAATATGTACTGTCATTTGATATCACCCATCCCTAACATGCAGTAACTAGTGGTGGGCTGTTATCGGCGTTCACGTGCTGCGTTAACGTGAGACTCTTATCGGGCGATAAAAAAAAATATCGCCGTTAATCTATTCTCAAAGTTGTGTTGGGAGCTGGGTCTATACTACGCCAGCTATGATGACTTTCACTTTGATATTTTAGCTCAGATGTATACCTAGCCGAATTGCACTGTAGGGGGCGAGAGAACGAGTCTTCGAACCGGTGTGTATGCCTACTAGTGTTGTCAAAAATATCCATATTTCGCTATGTATCGATACTGAAATATCTGAAACGATACGATACTCATTTTTTACAGTATCGATATCAGCTGCGCTCTCCTCTCCGACCGACAGTGAGTTGACCCGCACACGCCTCCTCTCACTCAGTCCGGTTAATCCTCTGAACATGGCGAACGCGTGTTCTGTTGGACTTTTGTTAGTATTGGTGTGAACGGTCTGAATGTCGCGCGGGGTTGCACATAACGTTAATTCTACTAATTGCCGCAGATTTCGCGCTCGCATCTGAAGCGCACACGCACATACCGTAATAAAGCCGCCTCTGACATACAAGTGCAAAAATTAGCTCCTTTTTCCAGCTTATTAATGGTCAAATACAAAAATGTCTCAATGCTCATCTTGGTGAGTTTTAACGTAAACACAGTCGTAACCAGCTCACAGGAACAGTGTTTGGGATCCATGCGTGCGTCAGTTCTTAAAGGGACAGAAGTTATTTATTATTCAAACTACAAAAAGACAAACAATCACTTACGAGCAGACATATTCTGAATGCCTTCGGCAGAATTCAAATGAGCCATTTTAATCTAGATTAATCTTGGAATTAATCTAGATTAAAAAAAATGATCTATGCCCACCACTAGCAGTAACGTTAATGCTTCAAACACATCTGACAAGCTACTTTAATCAACAAGTAGAAATGACCATGACATCTTTATTCCAGAAAAGTGCATGAACGTTGCATGAATGTGCATGAAAACAGCTCCTGATAAAGAGGTTGACTGGCTCAAAGTAATTTGAGTATTTTGAAAATACAAAAATACTCATCTTAAATGTATTTAAATACAAATTACATTAAATTTTTTCCAAAGGCTTTAAAATACAAAATACAAAATAGTATTTTGTATTTCAAATACACTACTGTACAGTGTGAATGGTTCAACTCACCTGCAAACACTTTGGAATTGCTAATACACCAGATATTGTTATCATCTCTCCGGATGGCAAAACAGTCAAACTATTTGAGGTGTCATGTGCATTTGACCTGTTTATGGAGGACTCGTACTGTTCTAAGACTGTGTTTGTTAGTCTCTCTACTGTTTAGGTCATGTGCACAGGTTGGCGATCCGTGGACTTTGCATTGGGGGGATTTCTAAAACAGGGGCCAAACAGTTGGCCAAGTACTGCTCAATCTCAGCTACTATAGGAAGCATGTTTATCTGGAAGAGGCGATGTTTCCGGTACCCATTGAGCTGCATAATCCATGACAATGTGCTGCTGTTTTAATCTGTCTGATCATTAAAAACATTTGATTCCTAATGAAATTGACTTGTAATGTGGAATCAAATAAAGTATATAAAATGTGTGTGTGTGTGTGTGTGTGTGTGTGAGAGAGAGTGTGAGAGTGTGTGTGTGTGTGTGTGTGTGTGTGTGTGTGTGTGTGTGTGGGTGTGTGTGTAGACCTACATTTGTGTAGTCCTGCTGTGATTCTGAACTCTCCACAATGATCCACACTAGAAAACACAAACATGATTCGTATTCAGACTAAGGCCAGACATAAAAGAACACACACACACACACACACACACACACACACACACAAAACCTGTATGACTTAAGCTGGGCTCAGACTAGAGGAGTTTTAGGACGATTTATGCCCAAGAATCAGAGAAAAAATCTTATTGAGGACTTCGATCGGTCACACAATAGTCACACATGACAATAAAACAAACAAAAGACACAAGCCTTGTTTATTTTGGTGTTTTGGTATCTAAGGCAAGGCAAGTTTATTTGTATAGCACATTTCATACACAGTGGCAATTCAAAGTGCTTTACACAGAAATGAAATAAAAATATTCGTAAGAGAATTAAAACAGTTATAATAGGAATGAAAATAAATAAAAAATAAAGATGAAAACCCCTATCTGTGGTGGAAGAAAATGGAGAGTCAGGTTTACTTTGGGACTTCCCCATATTGGCTGTCTGCTTCTTTGGTTTTAACCGGCTCACAGCACGGCCTCCTTGCCCACGTGATATCTCAAACAAAATTTAAATCACGTTGCATTTACCACAGAATCAGTCATCCACCTATGGTTTATCCACCCCGCTTATTTATCGCTCCCCGTCTCTCAACATCTTCCACCCAGATAGCCTTAACAAAATAAAAATATTGAAAGATAAAAATAAAGAGTATAATAACTAAAAACAGGATTAAATTGAAACATAAATTAAAATGCAAGCAGTTCGGACAAAGCACGTACAGTGGCACAGTGCTCATTCAGTAAATGCACAGCTGAACAGATGTGTTTTGAGTCTGGATTTGAAAGTGGCTACTGTTGAAGCACATCTGATCTGTTCAGGAAGCTGGTTCCAGCTACGGCTGGCATAATAGCTAAAAGCAGACTCTCCTTGCTTTGAGTGAACCCTTGGTATTTCTAATTGACTTGATCCTGATGATCTGAGTGATCTGTTGGGTTTGTATTTAATCAGCATATCTGCAATGTATTGAGGTCCTAGGTCATTGAGTGATTTATATACAAGTAATAGCACTTTAAAATCGATCCTAAATGTAACGTGAAGCCAGTGTAAAGACCTGAGGACTGGTGTGATATGGTCATATGTTCTGGTTCTGCTCAGCGTTCTGTATGAGCTGCAGCTGTCTAATGGTCTTTTTGGGAAGGCCGGTGAGAAGACCATTACAATAGTCCACCCGGCTGGTGATAAAAGCATGAACGAGTTTCTCTAAGTCTTGCCTGGAAACAAAGCATCTAATTCTTGCAATATTTTTCAGATGATAGTAAGCTGATTTAGTTATTGCTTTGACATGGCTACTGAAACTCAGGTCTGACTCCAAAATCACACCAAGATTCCTGACTTGATTTTTTTCCTGACAAAGAATTTCATCTTTGTTTCCAAATGTAGTAATTTCAGTTTTGTCTTTGTTTAACTGAAGAAAGTTTTGGCACATCCAACTGTTAACTTCATCAATGCATTTACATAGAGAGTCAATGGGGCTGTAGTCATTAGGTGATAGGGCTAAGTAGATCTGGGTGTCATCGGCATAGCTATGGTCAGCCATTTTGTTATTTTTCATTATTTGGCTGAGTGGCAGCATACACAGGTTGAATAGGAGTGGTGCAAGAATTGACCCTTGTGGGACTCCACATGTCATGGATGTCCACTCAGATTTATGGTCACCTATGCTCACATAATAGCCTCTCCCTTCTAAGTATGACCTGAACCATTTGAGGACCATTCCAGAAAGTAGTACCAAAATTGATGTTTTGCCTGTATCTGTATTGAGGCAAATATCATTTATTATCTTAATGAGGGCCGTCTCGGTGCTGTGATGCGGTCGGAAACCAGATTGAAAATTGTCAAAGTATCCGTTTGAGCTTAAGAATTGGTTCAGCTGACTGAAAACAACTTTTTCAATGATCTTGCCTATGAAGGGGAGATTTGAGATTGGTAGTTGCTCAGTATGGAGTTATCCAGATTTCTCTTTTTCAAGAGTCTTAACTACTGCGGTTTTAAGGGAGTTTGGAAAAGTCCCAGAAAGAAGTGAGGCGTTTACCACTTCTAGGAGATCTGCTTCTAAACAGCTAAACACACTTTTGAAAAAAGAAGTGGGGAGTGTGTCAAGGGCGCAGGTTGATGTTTTAAGGTGCTGTACCGTTTCTTCTAAAATTTGTGCTGATCGCATTTCTGATATTAATGATTTTCTCGGAGAAGAAGGAAGCAAACTCACTGCATTTGCTGTCTGAGAGCATTTCACTGGGAATGTGACTCGGGGGGTTTGTTAGTCTCTCTACAGTAGCAAAAAGAGTGCGGGTGTTTCAGTTTCTGTTTATAATATTTGAAAAGAAGGTCTGTCTAGCTTTGCACATTGAAAGCACAAAGACTGTCTTTATAGATCTTATAATGGACTACAAGTTGTATCTTTCGCCACATGCGTTCAGATTTCCTGCATTGTCTTTTCATTAATTGCACTGCTGTTGAGTTTCTCCAAGGTGCTTTTTGTTTGCCACTCTTTTTTCTGACTTTCATAGGAGCAATATCATAAATTACACCCTTAACTTTTGAGTTAAAAGAGTCAAGGAGAAAATCAACAGAGTCTGCAGATATGCTTGGTGTTAGAGATATAGCCTTCATAAACAGCACACTAGTGTTCTCATTTAAGCATCTCTTTTTGACAGAGACAGATCTAGTTTCAATGCCAGGAGAGATTGAAATATCAAAGAAAATACAGAAATGATCAGACAGTGCTACATCCTTAATAACTATTGATGAAATATTTAGACCCTTACTGATAAGTAAATCTAGAGTGTGTCCACGATTATGTGTGGGTCCGTGAACATGTTGTGTCAAATCAAAAGTGTTAAGAACAGTCATGAGATCTTTTGTTGTACTGGATTCAGCATTGTCAATGTAAATGTTAAAATCCCCAGCAATAGCAAAACAGTCATACTCAGATGAGATTGCTGATAAAAGCTCTGTAAAGTCATCAATAAAGGCCGGAGAATATTTCAGAGGCCTATAAATAATGATAAGCAGGATGTGTGGTGCACCTTTTAGCACAATGCCCAGATATTCTAGAGACAAATAGTCACCAAATGATACTTGCTTACATTGATAGACATCTTTAAATAGAGCTGCGACCCCTCCACCCCTCCTGACTGGTCTGCAGACACTCATAAAAGTAAAGTTAGGAGGGGCTGTTTCATTGAGGACTGCTGCACTGCTGCTGTCTTCTAGCCACGTTTCATTTAGAAGCAACAAATCTAGGTTGTTTGTGGATATTAAGTCGTTGACTAGAAATTATTTGTTTTTAAGAGAACGGATGTTTAAAAGTGCTAACTTAACAGTATTAATTAAATTTTTTTCCCCACAGTAATCTTAGTTTGACAAGTAATAGGCAGCAGATTAGATGGGTTTGCCATACGGCCTGAGAAAGCCTTGGACTTTCTATCACGTAACAGAACAGAAATAGAGAAAGAGACAGGCACAATGGGTTCACGCTTGTTTTGTAAACATTTGATAAGGTTGCTGTTGACTTTGTGTGGACCCAGAACACGTCACTGAGAGCTGGTATCAGTTGTTTTTGGTGCAGATGGAGGAGGGTGTGTGCCCTGGCGTTGTGACCGAAGAAATCTCACAGGAGGAGGGGCAGAGCGAGCTGGGCCCACAGTCTTTGGTGGTTGTGGGGCTCGACGCTCTTTGGTTGATATCTGGGGGCTCGCAGCGATCGAGTGTGATTGTCTGGTTCCAGTATAAACATAATCCATTTTCTCTGTGAAGCTCAGAGGCGGGGATGCTGTAGAGCGGAATAACATGTCTGGTGTTTCTCTGGTGTTACTGCAAAATGTGATTGTCCGGTTCAAGGAGTGACTTAGACATTTCTTCCAGCTTATTGCTTATACCACATATAAGTTGTAAGAGTTCATCAGTCTCACCCCCGATGGTCCCCATTTTTACCAGTGTCTCCACAGACTCCACAGTCTGGGCGGAGATGTTACTGATTAGTGGCTCGATCTGTGTCACTTGGAGCAGTTCTAATCCGTCACAGTGTGTCTGTGGTGAGCTCTGAGGGCGGGGCTCTGCTGGGAGTGTGTCCATGAGAAGTGGTTGTTGTGGCTGCGTGGTGTTATCATTGTCCTTGTGGGGTGTATCAACCGCATGTCCATTCAGATGCTGAAATGAAGTCCTGTGATCGTCCATACTCTTTACTGGTGTGTGTGTGCCATCCAGGTTGAGTGGGTTAGCACACACAGCTGAAGGATGATGAAGGGAAAAATAAATATTGTCCTTTAGCACTCTTGCACCGAGTTTGTTTGGGTGGAGGCCATTTGATGTAAACAGTTGTCTCTGACTCCAGAAGAGATTAAAATTGTCAATAAAGTTCACTCCCTTCATGTTGCAGGTTTTTTGCAGCCATGTATTAAGCCCAAGTAGCCGTGAGAACCGATTTGTTCCTTTTGCTGGAAGTGGTCCACTGATGAACGGCTGAACTTTCAGTTTTCTAAGTGTTTCAAAAAGTTCATTGAAATCCCTCTTAAGGAGTTCTGACTCCTCTCACTGAATATTGTTCTTTCCCACATGAATGATAAGTCGATTTGCAGTCATATGTTTCATTAGAATGTTCTTAAGTTCCCTGTTTACATCAGAAACTGTTGCTTGTGGAAGGCAGCATATAGATGTATCCCTGCTGCTAATGTTTCTGACTGAGGAGTCACCCACTATCAGAGTCCTGGGCTCGGCTGCGCTCTGAGCTGAGGGCCGCTGTCTGCTCGACCTTGAGCGCCTGTTAGCATTAGTGTTAGCTACAGGCTGATTCAATCTGTGTTCGGTCACATTTATCACGTTTGGGGATTACTCACCCACATTCATTAGCACTTCAAATCTGTTTTCAAGATGTATATTTGGTGGTAGGAAACTAGTGTTTGCAATCCTTGTGTCTGGGGTAGAGCATGCTACTTCGGCAATATGTGATGCTCGTGACAATCTGATGTCTCGAGTGCCTTTGGGTCTTGCTCCCTGTTTGTGCCATCGATTAGTGTGTTGATCAGTTACTTGTTTCTCTACCTGTTGAGTAGCACTACATTTATGGGACTCACCGGCAGTGTGCAGAGGGCGATCATGATGAAGCTCTGCTGTGTGATTCGTCTGGTTGGATGATTCCGCAAATAACTTTGTTTCAAGAACTGCAATCCTTTGTAAAAGTCTGTGGCAGTTTGTGCAGCAAGTAGATTCAAGAAGAGGCATTTCCTTATCCTTTTGAATGTAGGCAGCTGTGTTTTCCCTTCTCCGGAATGTAAGCTGAAGGCAGTGGGAGGCTGGTCGGTTGAAATATTCCGCTTTTTGTTTAGGAATTCAGTCACCAGAGTTTCTAATTTTATCGTTGGAGTCAAGCTTTGTCGTTTGAGCACTGTGCTGATTTGCTGAAGTTGTAAAATATAGAAGCGATAGAGCAAAGCGCGGAGCAGTAAGCAAGAGCGTCCGAACAGTAGCGAAGCAGGAAGCGAAAAGGCCAGGGGTGGTAAAAGTACTCAAAAGTTATACTCGAGTAAAAGTATATATACCTGAATAAAAAATGACTCCAGTAAAAGTAGAAAGTCCTCCATTCAAACATCACTTGAGTAAAAGTACAAAAGTATCCGATTTAAAACGTACTCAAGTATCGAAAGTAAAAAGTTAATATTCAAATTAACTGTAAATATCAATACTTAAGCAGATCAATTGTTTTGGGAGTGATATGCAATGCTTTAATTGAACAAATGATAAGATTAGAGACTGCAATTAAGAATTTGTTAGATTTGCAATCATAAGAGACAACGAAGCACCAGTATAGGGGTTGAACTTAAAATAGACATGCTCCATAACATTAGCTGCATCAAACAGAAGATGTGCAAGATACTATTAACTAATTTAAAATTAATTCAAAAGCCATAACCACAATGACATATAACTTAAAAATGTGTTAATAGTCATGTGCCTCAACAAGTAAAGTCATGACATAATGAAACCTTTACAAGTCGTTATCTAATGATTAAATAAAGCAGACAACTGGAAGTTGAAATACATGGCTTTGACCCATTGTGATAATTAACAGATTACATTTTTTAGTTAATATAATATGTTATTAGGGAATTAATACATGGTCATATTTAATTAATAGAAATTAATGTATTACTTAATCTATTAATCATATATAATGTTCATTAGTTGCTGATGCAGTAATCATTAATAAATGATTTAGTTCTTCATGAGTCATACATTAACTCTTGATTATCTGTGCATTAGTTAAGCATGAATTAATGCATATTTGTGCACCCGTATTGTAAAGTGTTACCGATGTTTTCATAGTAAATAGTGTGCCGCGAAAGAAAGAAGTTATATTTATATATTTATTTTATATTTTATGCAGTGAAGACTGTGAAATAAGTGTTTGATACATTGATTCAATTTCTGTATATTTCCTACCTGTTGATAAAATATTTAAACAGGTTACTGTCTTTATGTTGTTTCTATATTAATTCAGAGATTAAATGTGAAATTATTACAAAATAAACATATATTAAAAAATTAAATGTCAGGTGTGATTAATCATTATTAATTACAGAAAAATTGTGATTTATTAATGTTTTTTAATCGATTGACCGCACTAGTTGAAAAATATTAATTTGTTGCTTTGTCTGTTTTTGATGTGCATCATGCCTCTCGCCATTTCTGATGCTTTTGATTTGCCAATTACATCAATCCACATTTGTGCTGAAAGCTTTCGTCTTCAACCTGTCTGAGAGTTGCCACCATGGCGAGTGATAAAAATCAGTTCCAGGGATGTAAATTTAAAAAATAATTTCATCCAGAAATCAGAAAAGGCTGCAAATATAACAGTTTAGTGCAAACGAAAAGTACTTTTTGAAAAGTAATCAAAAAGTATTCAGTTACATTACTTTTATAAAGTAACTGAAATAGTTACACTACTATTACTGTTTAAACAGGTTAACTTTTAATCTGTGACCTATTACATGTCCAAAGCAACCTTCCCAACACTGTGTTGTGTATATGATATGATGAATGACGATAGTTTGATCAAATGAAATAATGAAATGGTGTGAAGTGACTCTCAGAGCAGCTCTGCAGATGAAGTTCATGTGTTCATGTCCTCATAGTGAGATGCAGACGCTGAAAACACCAAGAGTGTCACGCGTGCTACAGTATGTAATAATAATAATAATAATAAAAAATTGTATTTGTACTGCACTTTACATTTGGAACAAATCTCAAAGTGCTACAGTTAAGATCATTTAAGAAGGATAAAATACTAATAGATTGAATGGTTAAAAGTCATAAGTTCTCCTAAAAAGAAATGTTTTTAGTCCTTTTTTAAAAGTCTCAGTAGTTTGAGGTGCCCTCAGATGGTCGGGGAGGGCATTCCAAATCCGAGGAGCGGCAGAACAGAAAGCCCGATCACCCATAGTGCTGAACTTTGTCTTGGGGAGAAGGAGGCGGTTTAAGTTTGTTGATCGAGTTGTAGTTGAAGGTGTGAGTAGTTCTTTCAGATAAGGGGGGGGGCATTTCCATAGATGCACTGGTGGGTTAGAAGGGAGACCTTATATTCAATCCTGGCGGTAACAGGAAGCCAGTGAAGTGAATGGAGAATGGGTGTGATGTGATCGTATTTTCGAACTCTCATCAGGATCCTAGCAGCACTATTCTGAACATACTGCAGTCTCTGCAAGCTTTTGTTAGGGATCCCGGTGAGAAGTGCGTTACAGTAATCCAGTCTGGAGGAGACAAAGGCGTGGACCAGTTTTTCAGCATCTGCTAAGGATAGCGTTGGACGGAGTTTTGCAATGTTTCTGAGATGGTAGAAAGATGTTTTGCAGAGGTTTGATATGGTTGATATGGGCTTCAAAGCTGAGTTGTGGATCAAATCTTACACCAAGATTGGTGACAGTTGTGGAGAGGGGAACGTCATGACCAGAGATAGTTATACCAGTTATGGAGGAAGACTGGGTTTGATGTGGAGTGCCAACAAGAATTTAACTGGAGGAAGTTGTGCTTCATCCACATCCTTATCTCCTCCAGACAGGCGGTTAGTGTTGAAGACGGAGATTATGTTGTTGAAATGGAGTTGTGCGTTTCTGATTTCATGTACAGTTGTGTGACATCAGCATAGCAGTGAAATGAGACTCCATAGCGACTAATGACATGGCCGAGGGGGATGATGTAAATGATGAAGAGAATGGGGCCAAGGACTGACCCCTGAGGAACCCCGCAGGTAACTGTGTGTTGCCGGGACCTTGCACTTCCAAGTGAAATGTACTCTGTTCTGCTAGTGAGGTACGATTTAAACCAGTTAAGAGCAGTGCCAGTGAGTCCAGTGGTTTGATGCAACCGGTTAAGGAGTATGCCATGATCCACTATATCGAATGCAGCAGACAGATCGAGGAGAATGAGGAGGGATGGTGAACCTGCATCAGCTGTCATCCGTAGGTCATTTGTGACTCTAACCAGGGCCGTTTCCGTACTGTGTGCAGAGCAGAAGCCAGACTGAAATTTTTCGAAAAGATTGTTGTATTTGAGATGATCCTGGAGGTGGGAAGCTACAACTTTTTCCAGTACTTTGGAGAGGAATGGGAGATTGGAAATGGGCCTATAATTTGCAAGCACATCTGGGTCAAGGGTGGGTTTTTTGAGAAGTGGTCTGATTATGGCAGTTTTTAGGGCAGATGGAACATTGCCAGACTGGAGGGAGTTGTTTATTATTGTGGTAATCAGAGGACTTAAGACAGAGGTGTTTACTTTCACTAGAGCTGAAGGAAAAGGGTCGAGGGCACAGGTGGTAGGTTTCATCTTTTTAATTATCGTCTCAACCTCTTGCTGTGAGATTTCTGGAAAGCGATGTAGGGGCTCCGAAATTACAGGCTGTGAGTGCATAGTCAGGGTGGATAGTGGTGAGGATCCAGGAAAGGTAGAGTGAATTGAGTCTATTTTTGTTTTGAAAAAGTCCAGGAAATTATTACAGTGCTCTTCTGTAGTTTCTGTAAGTGAGGGGATTTGTGGTTTGAGTAGATGGTTTATGGTGGAGAACAGCTGTTTGGAGTTTCCGGGACTATTTCTGATGACGTTTGAGTAGTAAGTTGACCGTGCCTCCATAAGTGACTTTGAGTAGTCCTTTCGGTGTTCCCGAAAAGCAAGCTTGTGCACAGTGAGACCTGTGGTTTTGAATCTCCTCTCAATGGCACGCCCAGCTGTCTTCATTTTTCGTAGTTCACCGGTAAACCAGGGTGCTGATCGGGTGAAAGTGACTGTTCTGGTTTTTACCGGGGCATGAAGATCCAGAATGCTTCTGAGGGTGTTATTGTAATAGTCCACTGAATCCATGGGTGGTAGACAGTTTACAGAAAGGAGATGCTGGAGATCGGATGCCATAGTCTCTAGGTTGATGTTTTTCAGATTTCTGAAGCAGATTTCTGAAGCAGATTCTATGTGTTGTAGACCAAACTGCGGTGCTCATTCACACAGATTTCACAAACACTAGTCCATATCAAGATATGATTCATTGTACAGCCCTGCTTTTGATTTATTTATCCAAAATGGCAGTATTTAAAAAATACAAACGGTTCATGATAGAGCTAAACCATTTAGGGCTTTGTAAGTAATAAGCAAGATTTTAAAATGTATGCGATGTTTAATAGGGAGCCAGTGGAGTGTTGTAGCATGTACAGGGTGAAAAGCAATGGTCCTAGCACTGAGCCTTGCGGTACTCAATACTGAACTTCGGTTCTGAACGGATCGGTGTGACATCTCTTCATTTATTGCTACAAACTGATAACGGTCAGATAGGTATGATTTAAACCATGCCGATGCAATTCCACTAATGCCAACATAATTTTCGAGTCTATTCAAAAGAATGTTGTGGTCGATAGTATCAAATGCAGCGCCAAGATCGAGTAACACTAATAGAGAAATACAACCACGATCTGATGATAAGAGTAAATCATGTGTAACTCTGATGAGAGCAGTCTCAGTACTATGATACGGTCTAAATCCTGACTGGAAATCCTCCACAGATACCATTTCTTTCTAAAAGGGAGCATAATTGTGAGGACAGTGCCTTTTCTAGTATTTTTGACAGAAAGAGTGGATTTGAGATTGGCCTGTAATTGACTAATTCTGTAGGATCAAGTTGTGTATTTTTAATAAGTTGTTTAATAATAGCCAACTCAAAAGTTTTCATTACATATCCTAATGACAAGGATGAATGAATGATATTAAGAAGAGGATCTATGACCTCTGATAGCATCTCTTTTAATAGCCTAGTTGGTATAGGGTCGAGCATACATGTTGTTGATTTTGATGATTTAACGAGTTTAACCAATTATTCTACTCCTATAGCAGTGAATGAGTGTGTGTGTGTGTGTGTGTGTGTGTGTGTGTGTGTGTGTGTGTGTGTCTTCCCCTATAGCTGTGAATGAGTGTAATTTTTCCTCAGTGACACTGCAATGCTCTGTCTGATGTGATACTGTAGTAGACGGCTGCATGGTTAAATTAAAAAAAATATATATATATTATCAATCTTACACATAAAGAAGTTCATAAAGTCATTACTGATGTGTTGTTTAAATCAAGTTGAAGCTTTATTTTTGGTTAATTTAGCCACTGTATGGAATAAATACCTAGGGTTGTGTTTGTTTTCTTCCAAGAGAGTCGAGAAATAAACAGATCTAGCAATTTTTACGGCCTTTCTGTATGCAATCATGCTCTCTTTCCACGAATCGCGAAAAACCTGCAGTTTTGTTTTCTTCCAATATTATTGATCGGACTGCATTGACACCATTGTATGAGAACTGAACTGAGCTGGACGATAACATCATTGTTTTCTCTAGAGCAGCTGTATAGATAAATTAACCATTATTTTCCTTTTATTGCCACTATTTTTATGTTATCACTATAAAGCTGCTTTAAAACAGACTGTTTTGTAAAAAACACTTTATAAAAAGGTGACTTGACTCGACTCAACTATTACACCCAATTAGACATGTGCCGGTAAACGGTAATACGATATACCGCAATAATGAACATGCACAATATTGTTATCGTGGGCACTTCAAAATACCGTGAATAATTATTTATTACGAATTATTCAGATTTTTTGAATATATTTTAAGAAAACTTTACCCATCAACCGTTTAAAATGAACAACGCGTCAAAGAGGAACGCGCACTGATGTAAACAGACCGTTCATGAGCCGAGCACATGGCGGAAGGCGTGAAGACACACTGAAGTGCACATTCACTTTCAGACAGCAGAGGGCGCTGATGGAACAGAAGAAATACGGCCGTTTCCCCAGTAACCACAATCCGGTGCTCATCATCACATAACCTAATACTTAAAGACTTAAAAGTCATTTTCAAACTTAAATTTTTTTTTTAAGTTTTAAAATACATGCCCTAGATATTGTTTGAATATGTTCTGACTGTTGTTCAATCACACACTTTACAATATGGCTCCATTATTTAACATTAGTTCATTCATTAATAAACTGACAATGAAAAATACTTCTAAAGCATGTATTAAACTTAGTTAAATGTACATTTCAGCATTTAATAACACATTATTAAAATCAAAAGTTGTAACTGTATTATTGAATGGACCTGAGCTTACACTAACAGTTGCTTTTTTAAACTAACATTATCAAAGAAGAATAACTTCTGTAAAAATGTAGCTATTCGCTCTTTGTTAATGTTAATGCATTAACTGCCGAGACATTATTGTAAAGTGTTACCTATTGTTCTTTATAATTCTTTAGCACTTTAATCTGTTTTAAATATTTGTTTACTTTATACATTTTTGTGTATTGCTTTATTGTATTTAAATGTTTGGTTCTTTTGTTATAAGACATTTTTTAAACCTGTTATAGTATGACAACACTTTTTTTGCAACTTTTTTTAAAATATCGTGATAATACCGTATACCGTGATAAAAGCTTCAGCAATTAATCGCAACATGAAAATTTGATACCGGCACATGCCTACACCCAATAAATAAAATAATACACTTCAAAATAAAATAGCATCATATGACCCCTTTAATAATAACTACATCCAAATGAGAGTAACCAACTTTTGATCAGATCACCTGATGTTAGGGGTGTAACGGTTCGTGTATTCGTACCGAACGGTTCACGGGGTGAGTTCCAAATGGAGTCAGTATTCCCTATTTGATCATCCCTACGTGAGCAGCATGTGCCGTATGTAGCAGTTTGGAATGCACTTGGCAAAGGGAGCGGCGTAATTTCCTCATTATCTTCAGCTGGGATGTTCCCCTGACAACGCAGCGCCGGCATAAATAAATATACAATTCATATTTTTAAGAGTTTTATTACTTTTTATATACAGTATTAAAAAGCATATTTTATAACCTTTTTTAAATTATTTTTTTATTTTTTTATTTGCAACAGTTAAGGTAAAAAAAGAAAAGAATTATGCAGATAAAACTGCGACATCTGCTGCAGTGTTGCCAAGTTCATACATGGGCTGTTTTGCATGTCCGCAGGTTGAAGCGACCCCAATTGTGTGATATTTAGCACCGGGAATGCATATTTTAGCAGGCAACCCTACCAAAAAGACATATATTTTACCCCCCATACAAGATTTTTACTGAAAAAACCCCACTGAAACGAGACTGGGCTTATTTTGGGCTAGTTTTGAGTAGCGATTGGGCAGGTTTTGTTGTGAATATCTGGAAACCCTGATCTACAGACGGACACTGTGCTGCGTTGTCACGGGAACATCCCAGCTGAAGATAATGAGGAAATTATGCCGCTCCCTTTGCCAAGTGCATTCCAAACTGCTACATATGGCACACGCGTGTCCTGCTCACATAGGGATGATCAAATAGGGAATACTGATTCCATTTGGAACTCACCCCGTGAACCGTTCGGTACGAATACGCGAACCGTTACACCCCTACTTGATGTATATCTTAATGCCAAGTGTAAACCAGGCCTCTAACTGTCCCACATACTTGAGTATCTGCAGTGAGCAGTTTGGATCCTCCAGTTTGTCAGAGAGCAGCTTGACTTCTAAATCTCCTGGGTGATTGTAGCTAAGATCCAGCTCTCTCAGGTGTGAGGGGTTTGAGCTCAGAGCCGAAGACACATAACCACAGCCTTCCTCTGTCACCATACAGCCAGACAACCTACAGACACACAGTCAGATCATCTACATACACACATCAACATTATGACCATCAGACTGTAAATAATCTCTCATATGTTCTTAATACCTCAGTATCTGCAGCTGACAGTTTGGGATCTTCAGTCCTTCAGTAATAATCTTCACTCCTGAATCCTGCAGGTCATTGTTACTCAGATCCAGCTCTCTCAGGTGTGAGGGGTTTGAGCTCAGAGCTGAAGACACATAACCACAGCCTTCCTCTGTCACCATACAGTCAGACAACCTACAGACACACAGTCAGATCATCTACAGACACACATCAACATTATGACCGCCAGACTGTAAATAATCTCTCATATGTTCTCAATACCTCAGTATCTGCAGCTGACAGTTTGGACTCTTCAGTCCTTCAGTAATAATCTTCACTCCTGAATCCTGCAGGTCATTGTTGCTCAGATCCAGCTCTCTCAGGTGTGAGGGGTTTGAGCTCAGAGCTGAAGACACATAACCACAGCCTTCCTCTGTCACCATGCAGCCAGACAACCTACAGACACACAGTCAGATCATCTACAGACACACATCAACATTATGACCGTTAGACTGTAAATAATCTCTCATAGGTTCTTAATACCTCAGTATCTGCAGCTGACCGTTTGGACTCTTCAGTCCTTCAGTAATAATCTTCACTCCTGAATCCAGCAGTTCATTGTAGCTCAGATCCAGCTCTCTCAGGTGTGAGGGGTTTGAGCTCAGAGCTGAAGACACATAACCACAGCCTTCCTCTGTCACCATACAGCCTGACCACCTACAGACACACAGTCAGATCATCTACATACACACATCCACATTATGACCATCAGACTGTAAATAATCTGTCATATGTTCTTAATACCTCAGTATCTGCAGTTGACAGTTTGGGCTCTTCAGTCCTTCAGAAATAATCTTCACTCCTGAATCCTGCAGAATATTGTTACTCAGATCGAGCTCTCTCAGGACACCGTTTGAGGATTGAAGAGCTGATGACACAATTTCACAATGCTGACCAGCGAGATCACAGCCAGCAAGACTAGAAGGAAAAAATAAATACAGTAAAATAAGTTGGGGTTCATGATGAGTTTCTTTAAAGACGCAGCAGTGGCTTCTTAAAAACTAGAAAAAATAGCTAAGTAAATCATTGGCAATACAAAAACAAAAAGTCAAATATCATGGAATATGTGGTAAACAGAGGTTGACATTAACCTTTTTGCTCACCAGCCACTGTGGCTAGTGGTTTTCCAAAGTTATTAGCCACTCAGCATTTTCACGGGCCACAATTCTGACATCGATGTCATGGGGGAAACTGCCATATATATTATTTTAACATTATCTCATAATTTAGCACCAGGTACATTAGGCTGCTGTCACTAAGACCTGACGCACGGATCTATTCATTTATTCATTCATTTAAAAGACTTCATTTTGTAGTAGGCATATAGCTAGTGAGCCATCAGTTTTTGCTTATTTGTATTCTTTGCTAATAATTTTGAGTGACAAATGTCGTGTTTGATTTAGCCTATTTTAGTCTGAGCTATTTTTTACGGTGTTGAGAGTATGATAAGACGAAATAAATAAATATATTGTATAGCCAACATTTTATATTTGTTATCCCCAGTCTCTCTCTTTCTGTAGGGGAAATTTAAATGTGAGATTCTAGAAACAAAATTTTAATTTAGCGGGATCGGTCGGTCAGTGAAAGCCATTACTACAGAAAGTTGTTCACTTCAAGTTCAAGCGTAGTTGCACTGTTGTTTCCCGACACACGCTTTAACTTTTCAGATCGCCCGCTCCTGTTCAGAGTACACCAGCTACCGGCCCCTACCGTCTTTCACTGGAAACTTTTCACACGGGAATGCAGACTAGCATACAAATCCTGTTGTCATCGGCGTGCAATGAATTCTGAGATGGGGTAGGCTGTGAAGAGTGCATCTGTTATATCCTTCATTTGCCAGAGAAAAGGGCACATTTGAAGTCCCTTTCAAATTGACTGCTCTTATGAGAATACTCTACAAAATGGGCACTTTGGCATAATTCTTACTGTTTGTTTAGGCGTGAAAGAGAACTCGATTCTGGTGCGCTGTGTGCGTCACAGACAGGACATTCACAGGCAATGCAACATTCACAGACGTATGAGAGTGATTTTACAGCGGTACTGGCCACAGTTAATTTTTACCCGCATTTGCCGGGTGTTAATTTCAAACCATATATATATACCCGTATTTGCCGAGTTGGCAGGTAATGTCAAGTTCCGGTGGTCAACAGAATATAATCCACAATTTGAAAACATAAATCACATTGAATGCTCTACACTGAATCATCTGAAATGCGTAAATCCCTTTACAGTGTCAGTGTTAAATGTTATAAAAGCCCAATAAGATGGTGTCAGACAAAAATGCACATTATTTCCATATTTCCTGGGATCTATTAAGAACTATTGTAGAGGGATTCACATTGCCCTAAAATATCTTTTTGTGTTTATCCATTTGGAATAGTGTCTTCAAAAATATGTTATTGCTGGACGCTGGTCTTAGGTTGGATGGAGGGACAAATTGTAGAAAAAGACAAATATGTTTTGAAATGTATACAGATTAACCCTCTGAAGTCTGAGGGGTTTTGGGTATCTGGAGAAGTTCTGACATGCCCTGTCATTTGTGCTTTTTTTCAGTTGCTTAATACCATTAATGGCTAAAGTCTGATAACACTGAATTCAGCACAAACTGGGCTACAATAACATGTGAGCAGCATGTATGTACATGTTTGTATTTTGGAGAAAATAACGTATGCATGGTCACTGATATAAGGTCACAAACAACATTAAATATGTTTCCACAAGACTTTTGAGAACTGGTTCTTGTTGCCTATAGTTTTTGCTTCTAAATAATGTAAACATCATCCTGAATACTCATTCACATAAAACAATACATTGATCTAAATATTATAAGACACTTTTTGTTTACAAAAGCCATGTGTGTGGAGGCGTGAATGATCATGAATAATGCTGTGATTGAGTCAGGTATGAGAGAGGGAACTACAAGAAAGAATGTGAGGAAAAAAGAAATGCATACATTTTGTTTGTAGATTATTTATAATATAGTTAACAATGTAATCCAAATATAAATTAAGGTCAAAGGCATATTGAGCACACAGTCATATCTGGAAACTGTCACAATTACCATGACAACAACTACAGTTTCAAGCAATATGGAAACTGCCACAATTACCATGACAACAACTACAGTTCAAAGCGATATGAAAACTGCCACAATTACCATGACAACAACTACAGTTCAAAGCTATATGAAAACTGCCACAATTACCATGACAACAACTACAGTTCAAAGCAATATGAAAACTGTCACAATTACCATGACAACAACTACAGTTCAAAGAAATTTGAAAACTGCCACAATTACCGTGACAACAACTACAGTTCAAAGCAATATGAAAACTGTCACAATAACCATGACAACTACAGTTCAAAGTAATATGAAAACTGTCACAATTACAGTGACAACAACTACAGTTCAAAGAAATTTGAAAACTGCCACAATTACCGTGACAACAACTACAGTTCAAAGCAATATGAAAACCGTCACAATTACCATGACAACAACTACAGTTCACAGCAATATGAAAACCGCCACAATTACCGTGACAACAACTACAGTTCAAAGCAATATGAAACGCGAACCTTGTTTTTTTTGTAGTGTAGTCAGTTTTGTCCTTGGTGTTTTATTTTTCCAGTAGAAGTGAGTGATAATCGAGTCTGGTGATTTAAACCAGGCGAGTGTGGGGTGGGTTGGAATCATTGAGAAGAGGTAATTGATTTTTGGTAAAATTGTCATCTTTATTGCTGCTATCCTGCCAATTATGGAGATTGGAAGGTTGAGCAATCGAAGCAAGTCATCTTCTATTTTTTTTAGCAGTGGTGTGAAGTTGAGTGTTACCAACTCTGACAGTCTGGAGGAAATCTTAATGCCTAAGTAAGTGATGTGATCATGACATATAGGTATAGGTGATTGGTAGGGTGCCACATCCCATTTAGTTTTATGTAAAGGGAGGATGGATGATTTGTTCCAATTTATTGCGTAATCTGAGATTTTTGAAAAGGACTTGATTGTTTTAATTATTTCTTGAGTAGATGCTAGAGGTTCTTGTATAAATAGTAGAATATCATCTGCATAAAGTGAGATTTTATGTGTTTGTTGTGGTGTTTCAACACCTTTAATTTCTGGGTTTTGGCGGATAGCTGCTGCTAAAGGAAAAAAAAAACATTTTTTTTTCTTTTTTTAAACTAATACAATGAAGGCAGTATGATGGAAGTGGTGGTGGTGATGGCAATGAGGATGGTAATAAATAATTAATAGTTAATTTGCTTATGCACACACACACACACACACACACACACACACACACACACACACACACACACTCACACCCACCCACACATTTACACATTTTTATTTCACTTCTGGACTTATGGAATTACTAGATTGTTTATTACTGCACTATTTTAGTCTGTCTGTTGAAGGGGAGAAAAAACAATTGTGTGTATAAAGTCAGACTTGTGAGATATAAAGTCAGAATTGAATTGTGAGATATTAAGTCAGAATTGAATTGTGTGATATAAAGTCAGAATTGTGTGTATAAAGTCAGAATTGAATTGTGCGATATAAAGTCAGAATTGTGTGTATAAAGTCAGAATTGAATTGTGCATTATAAAGTCAGAATTGTGTGTATAAAGTCAGAATTGCGTATATAAAGTCAGAATTGTGTGTATAAAGTCAGAATTGTGTGTATAAAGTCAAAAAGAGAGAAAAAAAAGGAAAAGAAGGGGGAAAAAGAAAAGAAAAGACTTGCGTTTATAAATAGCCCCTTTCTTCTTCTTTTTCTGTTTTTTTGTTTGTTTTTTTGTTCTGTTGTTGTTTTCTGTTTAGTTATTAACTTTTGTATTTTGACTACATTGTAATCAAATGTATGTGTACTCTCTTTCCCCTACGAATTTTGTATTTTGCTGTTTTTTGTCAATAAAAAAAAGAAAACTGTCACAATTACCATGACAACAATTACAGTTCAAAGCAATATGAAAACTGTCACAATTACCATGACAACAACTACAGTTCAAAGCAATATGAAAACCGTCACAATTACCATGACAACAACTACAGTTCAAAGCAATATGAAAACCGCCACAATTTCCATGACAACAACTACAGTTCAAAGCAATATGAAAACCGCTACAATTACCATGACAACAACTACAGTTCAAAGCAATATGAAAACTCCCACAATTATCATGACAACAAATCAAGGGATTCGTGGTGAACACCTCAACTGAATGTGACCTTCCAAAAAAGTAGGGATGCACCGAAATGAAAATTCTTGGCCGAAACCGAAAACCGAAAAAGAGGAAACCAAGGCCGAAAACCGAAACACCGAAATAAATTATGCCAAATATTAGTACCATAGCATTTATGGCTATGACTGTGTACTAACTTTACTAAAATCAAGGCATTGCAATTGCATACATTAATATTAACGTTTCAAAGAATAAATCAATTACAAGTTATGCCAATATTTATTTAGCACATTGCAACAATGCACAGTATAAAATAAAATTCAAACTAAAATGTTTAACTTGACCCCACTCATTTGTACATTAAATAATAATGTACAGGCCTACAGAAAGGTTTTTAAATTAAATGTTCTCTCATAAAAACAAAGTGCATTTAGGTCTAGTGCATTTAAAAATTTTCTCTGTAGGACTACTACAAGAAAGTGCTTTCAGAACAAGTGCAACTGCTTAAAGATAAAACTATTTTCTCTGTAGGCCTTCAACATAATAGTGTATCAAAGCAAAGACTGCCATAGCCCATATGTTAACTGTAGAATAGGGGTGTAACGGTACACAAAACTGACGGTTCGGTACAGCAGTTTTACAAAATGGCTTTTTATTTATTTTTATTGGTTTACTGAAAAAAAAAAGTCTGTCCTTAAATGAATTAAATTATAACTAAAAGTTTATTGAATATATTGCTCTAAACTATATAGGGAGCCCTTACTTGCACATTAATATTAAAGGTTAAAAACAGAGCCCAAACTATTTGCCTAAATTCAGTTGCTATGTATTTTTAGGTCTAATAATCAACACTCAAATAACATCGTACACAAACATGTACACTTCACATAAGGCAGTTTTTGCAATAACTTCTAAATCTAATTATAAAATAGTTTTTTATCCAATTCGTTGTTGAAATATAATCATTTATACACAGTGTCTGTCATTTTATTTAAACATACATGAAATAATCAAGACATCATTAACAGGTTAATGAGAATATAATGAATATAACGGCTAATATAGGTCATATATTTAGTGAAAGAGTTGATTTTTCTAGTGAACTAACAGCGGTGGACACTGAGGTGCCTGAGGTAAATGATGATACATGACTGTTTAGTTTACAGCAGTTATTGAGGGTCTTTCTGCCGTTGAAACACTGACTGAGCGATTACACCACATATGATACGTGACAGTAAGTTGTAATGTATCCTCAACACACCTTAGATGTTCATTCTTGTTTATTCTTAAGGAAGAGACGATCGATCGCGCTCACAGATTTGAGATGGCGCCGCCGTGTTCGGTCGCCGTTCAGGTCGCTCCGCTAAGACTTTGCTTTTATTTATTATTCTACTCTCTTTTACTCTCTATTTTTTCCAACGGATCATCTGCTTTGATCTGTTACGACAGCAAAACACTTCTGGAATTTGGTTACCGCTACACTGACCTGTTTCAGGACACTTTCTCCAATCTTCCATCTGAGATTCGCCGGGACGCCGAGTTGAACAATGGCCACTTGAGTCGACGGCGAAGATTCAAAAAACACCGCGTGAAACGCGCTGGGATCCGCAACAGACTGAGAAAAAGAGCATTCAGTCCTCCTCTCCCGAGCATTTTGCTCGCAAATGTCCAATCCTTGGAGAATAAGATGGACGATCTTAGAGCCAGGATAAGTTTTCAACGGGACATGAGAGACTGCAACATCTATTGTCTGTCCGAAACATTGCTCACGCCAGCGGTCCCGGATACAGCCGTGACGCCGTCCGAGAACTTCTCTGTTTTTCGGATGGACAGAACAGCCGAGGCCGGGAAATCTAAAGGCGGTGGAGTGTGTTTCATGATAAACAAGAAATGGTGCGATCCTAGGAACATCTCCATTCTTTCGCGATCCTGCTCGCCTCACTTGGAACATTTAACTATCATTTGCCGGCCTTTCTACCTGCCGAGGGAGTTTTCCTCGGTCATCGCTACTGCCGTTTATATTCCACCACAGGCAGACACGGGGCTGGCTTTATCTGCCCTCCATGATGTGACCAGCGGCTTCATAAACAAACACCCCGACGCTGCTTTCATCGTCGCGGGTGATTTTAACAAAGCAAACCTAAAGAAAGTATTGCCAAACTTTCACCAGCATGTCTCCTGTCCCACACGAGGAGCAAACACACTGGATCATTGCTACTCTCCGTTTAAGAACGCCTACAAAGCTCGGTCACAGCCAGCTTTTGGCAAATCGGACCATGCCGCCATTTTCCTCACACCGGAATATAAACAAAGGCTCGTTCAAGAGCCCCCGGTGAGGAGGGAAGTCAAACGCTGGTCATCCCATTCAGAGATCACGCTACAGGCAGCTCTTGATGACGTCGACTGGGACATGTTCCGCGCGAGTTCTGAAGACGTCAGCGAGTTCACAGAAGTGGCGCTCTGCTTTATTAACACACTGACAGAGCAAGCCACACAAACAATAACTATAACGTCCTTCCCTAATCAGAAACCGTGGGTGGACAGTTCAATTCGCACTGCAGTAAACTCGCGCACTACCGCTTACAATGCCGGTCTCCTAACGGGGGATATGAGGGAGTACAAAGCTTCATGTTACGCCCTCCGGCGCGCCGTTAAAGCCGCAAAACTCCGCTATAAAGACAGAGTGGAATCTCATTTCCAACTCAACGACTCCCGGCGGATGTGGCAGGGACTGAGGACCATCTGTGCTTTTGGAACTAAATCCTCTGCAGAGGTGAGAGCTGATCCGTTGCTGGTGAACGAGTTAAACTCTTTCTACGCTCGCTTTGATGGTAATCGCGGCAGCGCGACTCCGGCGAGTGACGCGTCAGAGAGAGTCCCTCAGAGCAGCAACGGTCACGTGATCTCTGTCTCGGAGGACGAGGTTCGGAGGGCACTCAAACGTGTGGATGTCAGGAAAGCTGCTGGGCCGGATGGTATTTCAGGTCGTGTTCTGCGGTCCTGTGCTGATCAGCTCGCAGGGCTCTTTACATCCATATTTAACGAGTCCCTTGCTACATCTGTTGTCCCCACCTCCTTCAAACGATCCTCCATCATCCCTGTACCTAAGATCAGTAAACCCTCTTGCCTAAATGACTATCGTCCAGTGGCTCTCACATCTTTAGTCATGAAGGTCTTTGAGAGACTCATTAAAAACAACATTTGCTCCTCCATTCCTGACACTTTGGACCCTCTTCAGTTTGCCTATCGTCCCAATAGATCGACTGAAGATGCCATTTCTCACGTCCTTCACTCCTGCCTCACTCACATCGACAGCAAAAGTGGGAACTATGTCAGGCTGCTATTTATTGACTATAGCTCAGCCTTTAACACCATAGTTCCCATTAAGCTAACACACAAACTCCTGGATCTAGGCCTGAATTCTTCTCTCTGCCTCTGGATTGAAGATTTCCTCACTGGCAGACCCCAGGCGGTGAGAGTAGGCCAGTTCACCTCCACCTCCATCACCCTGAGTGTTGGAGCTCCACAGGGCTGTGTGCTGAGTCCCCTGCTCTACTCTCTCTATACCCATGACTGTTTGTCCACACACAGCTCCACCTCGATCATCAAGTTTGCTGATGATACTGTTGTCCTGGGTCTCATCTCCAACAACAATGAGACGGCATACTTGGACGAAGTGGAGCAACTGACATCATGGTGCCAGGACAACTGTCTCTCTCTGAATGTTAACAAGACCAAAGAACTGATTGTGGACTTCAGGAAGAGACAGCATCGGTCATACTCCCCTCTCATGATCAGCGGGACACCGGTAGAGAGAGTGAGCAGCTTCAAATACCTGGGTGTGAACATCTCCGAGGATCTGACCTGGACTACACACATCCAGACACAGGTGAAAAAAGCCAGGCAAAGACTGTACCACCTGCGCCAGCTGAGGAAATTCAGGGTTTCACCAGCCATCCTGAAAACTTTCTATCGAGGGGCGATAGAAAGTGTCCTGACTCAGTGCATCACAGCGTGGTACGGGAACAGCACCAGTCACGACTGCAAAGCCCTGCAAAGAGTGGTGCGCTTATCCGAGCGCATCTCAGGCTCAGCTCTCCCGCCTCTGCAGGACATCTACACCAAACGCTGCAGAGGTAGAGCTACCAAAATCATCAGAGACATAAATCACCCTGCAAACTCTCACTTCACCCTGCTGCCATCTGGTAAGCGCTTCCGTAGCCTGATGGCAAAGACTGAAAGACTCAGGAGGAGTTTCTTCCCCCAGGCCATCAGACTCCTGAACTCAGTCACGTGACTTCACTTCACCCCGCACACGCATAAACATCCAGTTTATACATTAACATTCACATACTGCCATTGCACTGCACTTTACGTTCCTATTGTTACTGTGTAACAACCTGTAATAAACCTGTTTGCACATCATACTCCTGTTTGCACATTATACTCCGATTTGCAATTATACCTATTGCTTGCACATTATACTTCTCTATATATAAATATATATATATATATTATGTTAACCACTTATTTTTAAGTCTACAGTTTATCTCACTTATCATATCCACTTACTTTATATTTTATATTTTAATTTTATTTTTTTATTTTTATCTTATTTCCTATTTTTATCTTACTTGATTTATTTATAACTCTACTTATGTTAATACTTTTATTCTAATTTTATTCTATTTCTATTTTAATTTCCCTTGTGTTCTTGTAACTGTTATTTGCACTGTCCATGGAGCGGACCTGTTTACATTTCACTGCCAGTTGTATATTGTGTATATAACTGTGTATGTGACAAATAAAACTCTTGAATCTTGAATCTTGAATCTTGAATCTTGAATCAGATGATCGCGTTCACGCGCGCGCGCTGCCGCCAGATTGAAGTGTGTTCCGCGCTTAAAACATGCCCACTGTTAAAGATTGCGTTCGGTTTCACAGTGAAGTCTGGTCCTCTTCTCATCATGAGCTCTTCTCAACATGAGCTCTCGCTGTCAGTGCCTGTGCGTGGAGTAGACGTGGGTGTTTCTCAGATATACTGAAACACGTCCACACCGCAGACATGTTGCTTCAGACAAGCACGTGCAGGTCGCGGTTTCTGTTTGCGTCATCACAACATTTCGGCCATGTTGTTTCGGTGATAAAAGTCTTTCGGCCGAAAACCGAAAATGCTCTTTTGGGGCATTTTCGGCCGAAAATTTTCGGTGGCCGAATATTCGGTGCATCCCTACAAAAAAGCAAACTGACTTAGATGAAGTCATGCTACAATGGGAAATGGGGGACACCTGTGTGTGTAGTCAGAGTGGCAAGCACAAAATGGGAAATTCAGTCTGTAAAACAATGATTGATGTAACGCAAACTAGAAATGGACTGAAATGTTCAATTAGAGAGATGATCGTCTCTGGGTACTGCCCGTTTAGTGAACTTTATACAACACACAAAACATTGTTGTACTGGGTGTGCGGTGGTAAAGGAGTTACCACCTTCCCAAAGGACTTCTCTTGGAGTGGATGTTGCTATCCAGGAATAGTAGCTCCAGGGATTCATCTTGTGGAACTGCCTAGTTCCAACTCTTTATCCAGACAAAAGAGAGCTGTGCCTACTTACAGGGGATACATACTGGCAGATCCATGGACATCGCAACAGGCAAGTGCAGGCTGGGGAATGTTCCCCTTCGGGGGAGTGGTAGCTGCACTCCAAAATGTAAATGCACTGGCCTGGATGATAGAACAAATGAAGAATGACACTGCTGATTCAATCACTCTGATAAATGACGAAATGAGAGCAATAAGAAGTGCTGTAATTCAGAACAGACTGACTTTAGACCTTCTAACAGCCAAAGCAGGGGAAGTGTGTAAAATGCTGAATCTATCATGCTGCTTCTCAATTCCAGATCGCTACAACAATATTCACGATTGGGTAAACCACATGAAAACCATAATTGTTGATCCGCCCATTGCATATAACTGGGGTAAAGAGATGAGAAACTGGTTCTCTAGTTGGGCGACGTATTTGAATATGTTGTTTCCTGCTATACTGATTATTTTACTGATGATATGTCTGGGGCCATGTATTTTGAAAATTTTGCAAGGGATGATTAAGACGAGTATTGGAATGGTCTATAGATCGCAATATTAAACTGAACTGAAAATAATCATATCAATAATCATATTCTTTTGTATTTGGTATCTGGAGAGTGACTGAGGGTCCGATACTTAGTGTCGGGAGTGCAATAACAGTGATTATTCATTCAGCCCGGCTCCCAGATAACCAATATGCATTTGCTTGCTCTTATTTGAAAGGTACTATCCCTTAAAAAAACAGCCTTAGCTATTTTCCTAAAAGTGAAGCACTAAATCATAAATTATTTAAAGTGACATTGTTAATATTTTCTTATTTCTTGGGCTTCACTTTCTAACTTTCCTTGTATAACACTGACTTCTCTGCCATTATACGTGTGCACAATCAGACAAAACATTCAGTAGTCCTTGGACACATTCGCACACACCCAGACATCCCAGACAAAACATTAAGATACACATACACACATTTTGCGCACATACATGTTTCACTTACACCTTTAAATACGACCTTTCTTCCTTAATAAATTTGAGAATGTTATAGTACTGCACTGTGTCTGTGGTTCCTTGAGCATTCTCCCAAGATATCTTGCGCTGCAGCTGCTGCCACACATCACAGGGGAGGACATCGACTGATGATTGAGAATATTGATAGTCTACCTAAAAGTTAGATTCTAACAATTACCATGACAACAACTACAGTTCAAGGCAATATGAAAACTGTCACAATTACCATGATAACAAATGTAGTCTAGTTCATTTTGCTGTGACCTAAAGTAAAATTTTGAGAAGCTCATTCGACTGAACTGCAGTGAATCTACTACAGACTACAGATATGCTTAATTTAGATTCATGTTTATTTTACTGCAGTGTTTTCAGAGGTAGTTGTTTATTATCTAGTTCATAGTAGGAGTAAATCTTTTCTCTTACATAGGAATAATTTTAAGTTTTTCTAAATCTTTTAACATATAAGAGGTCTCTGTACCATTGAAACATCTGCAAGAAAAATGTTTTTGCATATGACCGCCTCTAGAGCAAGACATCAACCAATAGTTTTACATCATTGCACCATAGGCCCCGCCCACTGGCGATCAGTCACTTTTACACGTCCTGTTTAAACAGCTCGTTTGTGTCTCTGTAGTGGATGGATTATTTTTAATGGCGTCCTGGATCACCTCAGAGTTTTTATGTGTTTGTCTGGAGCATTTGACTGCAGATTGTTTTGTAAATGAGACACAGTGTGAGGGAGAGTTTGCAGAGAAACTTGTGCAACGATAAAGCAAAGCCAACAATATTGGATCTAACAGCAGCTCGATCTTAAAGCTAAAGTATGTTCATAAAGGCGTGAGCAGTTTAATAATACTTTGTCTGTAAATGTTTTATATGAGTGTTGGAGGCTTTGATATTTTGTCTTATGCAGTGACATTAGCCGATTATAATAATGCTGTCGTTTATTGACAAGAGCCGCCCTTTGAAAACGGATAATTTTAGACAGAGGGTCAGAATGAGGTTGGAAAATCATTCATGTGTATTTGTGGATTATTAACAGCACAAGTCAGTGGTGCCAAACTCAGCTCCTGATTAGCTGCATCAGGTTTGTTTAATTAGGGCTGAAGCTAAACTCTGCAGGACTGTGGCCCTCCAGGGAACTGAGTTTGGCACACCTAGTATAAGTGAACATTGAGGAACATTAAAATAAAATCCATGTCATGACCCCTTTAAAGATGTTAGATTCATTATTAATCATGACTCTTCATTAGTGAATAATTAACACTCACAGAGCTTTTCTGCAGTTGATCACAGCTGGTATCAGTCTTCTTCTGCCCCGATCAAATATGTTGTATTTCCTGGGGTTCAGCTCATCCAGCGGCTCCTCTGAGATCTGAAGCATGTAGGCGATTGTTGAGCAGTGACCAGGAGAGAGTTCCTCCTCTGAGTGTTTGTCTGATTTCACAAACTCCTGAATCTCTCTGGACAGAGTCTGATCTTTCACTTCCAGCAGACAGAGGAACAGATTGATGGATTTATCAGATGAGAGATGTTCCTCATCACTAAACTGATCATCCTTATCTTTGATCTCCTGTTGAATGTACTGTGTGATTCTCCTGATGGTCTCTGAGCTGTTCTCTGTCTGTGTCAGTAGATCCTGTAAGAGTCTCTGATTGGACTCCAGAGAGACGCCCAGCAGGAACCGCAGGAACAGATCCAGCCGTCCATTCTCACTCTCCCAGAGGGCTTTATCTACTGCTGATCTTAGTAGATTATACAGAGAGTCATTTTCATGTTCATATTCTGCATCCAGAAGCTGCAGTGGTTCCTTGTTCTTTGTTAAATAGCAGTAAAACACATAGAAAGCAGCGAGAAACTCCTGAATGCTCAGATGAATGAAGCTGTAGACTTTCCTCTGATGAATCACATATTCCATCTTAAAGATCTCAGTGCAGATCCCAGAATGCACTGCGGCGTCAGTGACGTCTATGCCGCTCTCTCTCAGGTCCTCCTCATAGAACATCACATTGCCCTCCATCAGCTGTTTGAAAGCCACTTCAGCAAGTTTCACAATCACTTCTCTGTTGGACAGCAGGAGTTTCTCTGAATCTCTCTCTTCATACTTCTGATTCCTCATGTTGATCTGAATCAGCAGGAAGTGGATGTACATTTCAGTCAGAGTTTGAGGGATTTCTGCACTCAGATCTTCTTCCAGGAGCTTCTGAAGCACAGTGGATGAGATCCAGCAGAAGACGGGTATGTGGCACATGATGTGGAGGCTTCTTGCTCTTCTGATGTGTGAGATGATTCTGCTGGCTTGATGCTCGTCACTGATTCTCTTCCTGAAATATTCCTCCTTCTGAGGCTCATTGAATCCCTGAATCTCTGTCAGACGGTTGATGTATTTGGAGGGGATCTGATTGGCTGCTGCTGGTCTGGAGGTGATCCAGATGAGAGCCGAGGGAAGCATCTCTCCTTTCATGAGCTTTGACATCAACACATCCACTGATGAAGTCTCAGTCACACCAGAAACTTCCTGAGCGTCTGAAAACCTCAGTGTGATTCTGCTTTCATCCAGACCATCAAAGATGAACACAACTTTACACTGCTCATAAATCCTTGAGTCCAGATCTTGAAGTTCAGGATGAAAGTCCAGCAGAAGTCTGTGAAGACTGTACTGATGATCTCGGATCAAGTTCAGCTCTCGAAATGGAAGCACAAACATGAAATCTACATCCTGATTGGCTCTTCCCTCGGCCCAGTCCAGAATGAACTTCTGCACAGAGACGGTTTTTCCGATTCCAGCGATGCCTTTAGTAAGAACAGTCTTGATCTGCTCTTTCTCCTCACGTCCTGGTTCAGGTGAGGCTGTAAAGATGTCATTGCAGTAGATTAGAGTGTCTTGTGAGTGTTGTGTTCTGGCTGTTTTCTCCATCTGTAAAACCTCATGTTCTTCATTCACTCCTTCTCTCTCTCCCTCTATGATGTAGAGCTGTGTGTAGATCCTGTTCAGGAGGGCTTCATTCTCTCTGCGTTTCAGTCCCTCAAATAATCTCTCATACTTGTTCTTCATGCTGGTTTTGTGCTGGTCTTTGACTCTCTGTAGTTCATCATCCACTGGTTGATCATGTGTGTTCAGGGACGCAGTAACGGTTGTGTTGTTCAGACAGAAGACTGAGGCGGCCCCTCCAGAGATGCTTCGGTTTCTGTCCACTATGCTGAAGAAAACAGATAAAACAATTATGTAAAATAAAGAAATGAATGTATAAATAGCATTGAAATGTAAACCACATTGTAAAACAATACAGATGACAATCCTGTAAGACATTCATTATACAGAAAATATATTACTTCAATTGCAGTTTAACTTTTAAAGTTAATTGTCAAAATGTTTACAAAAAAGATAAAGTCAAAATTAATTTTCAATTAGTGTTGTCAAAAATATCGATATTTCGATATGTATCGATACTGAAATATCTGAAACGATCCGATACTCATTTTCTACAGTATCTATACCAGCTGCGCTCTCCTCTCCTCCGACAGCGAGTTGACCCGCACGCGCCTCCTCTCACTCAGTCCGGTTAACCCTCTGAACATGGCGAACATGTGTTCTGCTGGATTTTTCCTCATGACAGCGTGTTAGTGTTGGTGTGACTGGTCTGAATTTCGCACGGGATTGCACATTATAATTATACTACTATACGCAAAAATGTCTCAATGCCCACCTTGGTCAGTATAAACGTAAACACAGTCGTAACCAGTTCAGGAAGAATGTGTAGCAGCAGGAACAGTGTTCGGTAATCTGTATTTAATTTTTTACAATAAAGATTATCTAATGTTATTTAAAATGTGATTACTTTTTTTTATATTCAGTTTCTTACCTGAATACTGTTAGACTTACCTGAAAAAATAAAGCAGTCTATTTCATTTGTATCTTTATTCTATTGTGTTTATTTGTGCTATTGTTTGTAATTTGTTTATTTGTTCTTATTTTATTACTGTGTACTCGTCTTTTTAAATTAAATTTGAGATCAAGCTTCCTTGTACCTGGTCCTACCAGACTCTCATACATTTCATTTGTTCAGAGAGTCTGGCCGCTCTCCATTGACCAGCGTTCACTTCCTTGAAGGCGGGAACTCTGGTTAGATCCAATAGTTTTAAACTTCCACAGAGCCACTCTGGATCTGCCTTAACCATTCGCTAACGTTTGGTCGTGACGTATGTCGTGCGCCGTTCGCCTCTGTTTCTCACATGGAAGTCTGTAAAAATAGCTGTGCAGCACTTCAGTGATTAAACCTAGTGCATTCGGATTGTGATTTACTCACAGTGAAGAGTTTAGTGATCGGGAACGGCTGCTCATGTGGTCCTTAACATGATTGTGCTGTAAATAAAATCTCACATGCTTGGTATGATAAGAATAAATTCTGCTGTAAATAACGGCCCAATTCAAATGTTTACGTGCTTTTCTTCTGTTTATTTTTTGAGCGGTCTAGAAAAGTCTAGAAAAGCATCCAAATGACAGCGAAGCGAGGCCGTATGGTGCTCTGCAGGGGTCAAAAAGGATATGAACAGTGAATTCTGAAGTGATATATTCCTGAAAACTCTTGAGATGTGGATTCGGACAGCAGTTAAATGACCACATGACCTTGTGTTTGTCTAAAGCAGGAGGTCATTCGGCCGGGATTTTAACGCGGGTGGTGGGAGACGGACGGCAATAAAATCACTGACTAGCCCCTGGAAATGATGACAATACCTTCCGACCGCACGGACGAGAAACAATTACCGGGGCTTCAGCAACTCCTTCACCACTAACAGAGCGAGCTGGAAAAATCACACTTTTCCCGGGACACAACATCGTGGCCACCAACAGAACACAGCCCAGATTGTTCTTGCTCAGGCTTTAACTTCTGGATATTCGGCGGCGGTGCCACAACGGACCGAATGGCTTCACTCGCATCTTTCTACGCCGCCATTACTGAACTACAACTCAAACTAACACATGACATCAACATCATCGTTCTCAGCCATGCCCTCTGTTCGCTGATTGGACCGGTAAAAATTTGTTCGGAGAAAACCTAAGACTATACCGCAGTCCCAGACGGAACACTGAAGGAGGGCGGAGCCAGGCTAGCTTCATTGTGCTGTATGTAAAGCAATTAGTAAGCAAATATTTGTGAGATAATTGCAATGGTAATTGATAGGGTTCGACCGATACAGATTTTTTAGTGCCGATGCCGATAAAGAATCAGCCTCAGCCAATGAGCGACACGGGCTGCCGATTTTCTTGAGCCCATATTTGGAGCCGATACTGCTTTTGCTCCCTCAATTTACATCATAAAAATGACACAATGATCATGATAATAATGTTACAAGTCTCAATTTAAAAAAGGAACATTTAAAATAGGAAAAAAAATACTATGGTAGTCAATAGTTGCTCCGAAACTCAGCAGGCTACTTGTCTCACAAAAATGAGAAATATGTGTATATAAAGCTTGAAATGTCCACTGTAACGAAAAGAAAATAGTCAAGCAATGCGCACTGTTCAATAGTGGCAACAATATGCGTCTGTTCATTCATTCTTGTCAAAGACGCTGACATCAGACGCACGTCCGTTTCAAAAAAATCAATGTCCAGATACAGTCCACATGGATCTGCTTGGTTACACACATTCTTCTAAATATCTTATTTTGTGTTCAGCAGAACAAAGAAACTCATACAGGTTTGGAACAACTTGAGGGTGAGTAAATGACAGAATTTTTATTTTTGGGTGAACTATCCCTTTAACTTAACCTCTTATAGAGCAACACCAGCGGTAATTCAGGAAAAAAATCTCCCAATGCTCCACGTGAAACTTCGGTTCCGACCTTTTCCCATCGTGACAAATCTCAATTGATTTTGAATAGTATGCGTGAGGGAGGGAGAGCAAGACAGTTTGAAGACGGTGACGGCTCTCGCTCTCTCTCTCAGCAATGCGACCACCAGGCGTTTCAGGATCCTCCGGACCAGGACCAGCAGACTAAAGAACAGTTTTTTCCCCAGAGCTGTCTCTTTACTGAACTCTAACCCCCGTTGATCCACTTCCCTCATAAACTGATAACTCTCCTACCTCACATCCGCCTTCACTTTGTTATTTGCACTACCGACTGTTTATTACAGTCACAACTGTTTACTTATTCATTTTGCACTACCACACCGTAACTGGATTATGCTCATTTGCACTGCCGACTGTTATTTACAGTACCTACTGTTTACATTTGTATTTTGCACCGTACTTCTAACTGTAATATGCAATCACTTCCACTGCACTTTTACACTTTTTTTTTCGGATAGCTTCTGTCCATAATTTATTGCACTACCTTAATCCACTGCCATATTCCTCATTTTAGCCTAACATATCATTGTATACCTCTATCTGTAAAATTCTGTTTATAGTAATAGCCATCTGCATATTATATTATATTCATAGTACATATCCACCTGTAAATTCTGTTTATAGTAATAGCCATCTGTATATTATTCACTGTACATACTCACCTGTAAATTCTGTTTATAGTAATAACCATCTCTCTATTTATAGATATATTTATATATATTCAGTACATATCCATGTCCTGCACTTATGCAAACGTTGTATATCCTGCACTTGCTGCTATTGCACTTCTGGTTAGACCTAAACTGCATTTCGTTGCCTTGTACTTGTACTTGTGTAATGACAATAAAGTTGAATCTAATCTAAGCTAATCTAAAACCTGTCACAATCGCAGTAGTCCGTTTCTACATTACTCACTGATCAAATAAGGCTTTAGCCTGATAAAAATTCGCTTTGGCGGCTGCCAAAAAACGTAATATGTGTGGCGGTCGGTGTTGATTCTGTGGTGCATCGCCGCCAATTAGTCTATGTGTGGGAAACACTGGAGACACACACACACGCGTCCAAACCTCAGCCAGGTGGTCGCTGAATAAAACTCCCACAAATACCACAGAACAACGTCGGCATTACTTAATCCCATGACCAGTGTTCGTAACAGCTACCATATGCATACGGATAGCCTATAACTGAGCTATTTGCATATTTCCCTAAATACAATGGCAAGCAGTCTTATTGACGAGGCATTCAGCATTTGCGTTTTCCATTTGGACGCACACACTTGCTTAGCTATAGTTGCAAGCACATATAGAGCAACGTGTTTCCATTTTCAAAGTGTATGGCAATATTTCGACTAAGTCAAACAGTTAAAATATGCTTTGAACGTTTAAAACTTATCGTTGTTTTGAAGAGCAGATCCCAGCACTGCTAGTGGAGGGGCGGTGCATGAACGTCTCCAGTAGCTCAGAGCTGCCCGTGGACGCCTGTCTGTAAATAATGCCGGGAAAAAATATCGCCGAACGCAGCAGCCTTGAATCTGCCGATGCCGATACACGTAAAAACGCAAATATCAGCCCAATATATCGGTCAAACACTAGTAATTGATCAACGTTTATGAGAAAAGGCTTAAAAGCTTTATCATATAAAGGGATCTCTTCAGAAGAAATTTTTAATTGCCTAGACTTTCAATAGACGGACAAAAAAATAAATTGTATTAAAAATATCTATTTGACAGTTTATGCAGCGTTTTTCCCCAGTGGTATCGAAAAAGGTATCGAATAGAGATCATTTTTAGGTATCGTATCGAAGTTAGAAATTCCAGTATCGATTCATGACAACACTATTTTCTACCACTGAACTTTTGTCCATAGATTTAGTTAAACTACAGGTTTATCCTCACCTGGGGTCAGAGGTCACTGCTCCATCACTGAAGTTAGGAGGCAAACTCTTCATGGATGTGTCACTCTTCATAGACACACAGCTGGGGTCAGGGGTCACTGCTCCATCACTGAAGTTAGGAGGCAAACTCTTCATGGATGTGTCACTCTTCATAGACACACAGCTGGGGTCAGGGGTCACTGCTCCATCACTGAAGTTAGGAGGAGGAGGCAATGATCTGTCACTCTTCATAGACACACAGCTGGGGTCAGAGGTCACTGCTCCATCACTGAACTTAGGAGGATCAGCCATGGATCTGTCACTCTTCATAGACACACAGCTGGGATCTGGGGATGAAGATCTCTTCCTCTTCCTCTTCTCTCTGTCCTCCATAATGAGAAACTGACTTCAGACCTGCATATGGAAACACTGAGAACAAACACAACTCTTAATATCAAACACACGTGTACACATGCATGCACACACACACACACACACACTCTAAAGCAGGGGTTTTCAACCTGTGGGGCCCGCCCCCCTAGGGGGTGCCAACACCTGTTAAGGGGGGCGCGAGAAACTGTGAATTCAGAGTAAGATAGCAAGTCTTCATTCATCCACTAGAGGGGGCAATCTGATTAGTACCGCAGTTAATCAGGCGAGGCGACCTTGTTTACATATTAGTTGGTTACAGAGCAGAGTTGACGCGATCGAGTTCAAGCTAAATATTAAAAAACAAAACAAAACGGAGCGGGAGCAATGTTAGGGGAAAATAAAGGACTCGCTGCTTTTGTTCGTGATGTAGCTCCACATGTGCGTTTCACCCACTGTATGATCCACAGGGAGGCCCTTGCAGCAAAAACTCTTCCTGACGAATTGAACGCAGTGCTTAAAACAGCAACACATATTGTCAATTTCATCAAGACTCGCCCCATAAAAACAAGACTGTTTGGCCTATTATGCAAAGAAATGGGGTCAGAATATGAATCGTTACTTTTGCACACGGAGGTACGGTGGCTCTCCAGAGGTAAAGTATTGCAGAGGATATTTGCATTGCGCGACGAACTAAGACTTTTTCTGCTCGATTGTGCATCTTCCTTTGCAAATTTTTTTACTGACCCAAAGTGGCTCACAGATCTTGCATACCTGTCTGACCTTTTTGATAGACTCAATACCCTTAATTCGTCTCTTCAGGGCCCGAATTCAAACCTATTAACAATGTCCAATAAAATTGTGGGGTTTGTGAAGAAATTGGAGCGATGGAGAGGACAGGTTGATGGGGGTAATGTAAACATGTTCCCAACCTTGGATGAATTTCTCACGGAAAATGAGCTTAATTGGGATGATACAAAAAAATAAATAACTCTCCATCTACAAGCCCTGTCTGCACATTTCAATAAGTATTTTCCTGAGTAGCATAGTTGGAACCAGTACGACTGGGTTCGTCAAGTCACGTCAAGTCAACTTTATTTATATAGCGCTTTTAACAATGTAGATTGTTTCAAAGCAGCTTTACAGTGTTAAACAGGAAAATAATGCAGCATAATTTTATTCAGCTGTATAGCCATTCTGGAAAAAACGCTGATGTCATCAGTTCATTTCAATTATCATACAGTGACAGTGTGGGCTTTAGATCAGTAATTCGATCAGTAATTTAGTTTAAATGGTTAATTTAGTTTATTATTTAGATTTATTTCGATGTTTAGTTGAAAAATTTTGTGTTCGTAACCCCTTCATCGAAAGCGCAGTGAGTCTGTCATCAAATCAGCAGGATATGCCCTTCTGGACCTTTCAAGTGACCGAACTTTGAAGACACTGTTTGACTCGAACACACTGCCGGAATTCTGGCTGTCAGTGGAGACAGAGTACGCTGAACTTGCGAGACTTGCAATTGATATACTTTTGCCTTTTGCCTCAACTTGGCTCTGCGAAGCAACATTTTCTATATTAACTTACATCAAAAGCAAGTATCGCTCACGCTTATTGACAGTGGACGATGATTTACGGATAGCTGTGTCGGGTATCAAACCATGGATTGGTATGTTGTGCTCTCAGAAACAGGCTCAGCCATCACATTAGGTAAGCTGCTAGATATGTACTACTGTTCAATATAACTATTTTTATGAAATTAGACAAACTTGGAGGGGCGCATATCCTAAAAGGTTGAAAACCCCTACTCTAAAGCGCTGCAGGAGCATTTCAATGAGCAATAGAGGTAGCGTTACAAGGATGTAGGAAAATTAAGACCCGTTAAAAATGATTTAAGACCTAGAACAGAATACTTCAGCGAATTTAAGACTTTATAAGGCCTAAAATTTAGATTTTGAAATTCTAGACTTTTTAAGACCCGCAGAAACCCTGAGGCAGGTCAGTTACAGCACACAAGTTAAAAACATTTAATTAAGACATGGTGGAAAACATGTTTATCTTTCATTTCAAATGAGTATATTATAATGTATTGTCTTGAAATGTCTTTATTGTCAAATGTGTGTTGAATGTAAACTCCTCTTAGGAATTTCTCCATTCAATGTGAATTTATCTGAGGATATTCTGAAATAAGGACATCTATTCAGTGATTGGTTCATGCCTATGACATCATCCAAAATCCCGTTTGTGGCACAGCAAATCTGTGCAAGACTGACACTTAAGATTTAGTCCTACACTTCACTTAAAGTATGATTGAGATGCTTGATAACTAACTTTTAAGAATTGTTTTATCTTAAGTCAATTCTTAGCAGAGTTCTTGAGTAATTCTCAGAGGCTTGATAAACAGGGTTGCCAACTTTTGAGATCAGGTTGGAGTGAGATTTTCTATTCTTTTGGGGGGGGGGGGGGGGTACTTAACCAATTACCGTACGATTATATCGATTTCAGTATCAATTCATAGCCTGCTGTACATATAAGATTATATCGTATATCGATTTCAGTATCAATTCATAGCCTGCTGTACATATAAGGAAATAAGGATATGTACGTTATTAACATTTTAAAGTTTCCCATTTAAAGAAATCTAGTGTTTGATCATTTCAAAATATTTATTAAAATGCAAAACTGCAATACTTTTTTGAGCAACTAGATTAGATACATGTATATTGATTAAAGAGCCATAAAGGCACCAGTGGGTAATGGCATTACAAATGGAAATAATTATTTTTCAAGCCACAAAATGACTCTAATTTGCCGCTTCGAATAAGAATTCTCTAATTCAACCTTAATACTAATTGTAATATAAATAAGAAAAATATTAGAAGAAAAATATTTTAAGTGGTCAGGACCATAATTATTGCACAGATAGTATTTAGTACCAAAATATCTCAAAATATTCAATTAATATTTTTGAACTAAAATATAGAACATTTATTCAATTGAAAAATAGTTAAAGTGTATGGTCACATTTGACCATCAATGTGTATGAGTTAGGGCTGCAATGGCGCGTCGAAAATACGTCGACGTGCGTGAAATGCGTCGACGCGTCGGCTGCACATTATTTACGTTCTAGAATGGAACAGAAGATCTAGAATAATGGCAGCTTCTGCTCCCGGGCATAGTGAAAATGATCATTTATCATATAAAGCCAGACCGCGACATTCAAAAGTGTGGGAGTACTTTAAACAGAAGCCGAATAAAACTGTGCTTTGTTCGCTCTGTAACGCCGGTTTCACACTGCGCGCGGTGGCAGAGCAGGAGCTGTGCGCGTGGAGAGCGGGAGCTTTCACACTGCAGTCAGTGTTGCCAAGTCCGCTTTTTTTCCGCGCAATTGAGCTACTTCTACACTGTTGCCGCGGGCTGCGTCTCATGTCCGCGAGTTGAAGCAAAAAAACACACATATTTATCCCCCCCGAACGCGATGTTTACCAGAGAAACTCCCCGAAACGCGATTGGGCTTGTTTTGAGTAACGAATGGGTGGGTTTTGTTGTGTAAACCTGGCAACCCTGCTGCCAGTGTTCTCTCGCGCAGCTGAACCGTGGCGCGTGTATTGCAACAGACGGTCACATTTTCCGGGGTTCTTCTCCGACCCCAGTACGTCTCGTGCTTTTATTTATTATGGGCTGCATATATCTGCTGTTAATGCGACCTGGTTCCGCTCTGTCCCAAACACATATGCATAATAATGCTGTATATAGGTAGTTTGCATGATTAAAGTAACATTAAAGTTAAGATATGCCTCTAGCTTTAATCATTTAAATGTGTCTTTGAAGTTTGGGCAAAAACTTCTGGCCGCTTTAGTCGTTGTTTATGCACATGTATCTTCAAAATAGACGACTAGTTATACATTAAAACTATGCTGAAAGCTCCTGTATGTGAACCTTTTGCAGATAAATACAAGTGCATTTTCGTTTACTATTGACACAAATCAATAAGTAAATCATACTCAACTACTAGCCTATAGTAAACAACTTTTCCTAATTAGGCCTACTCTGTATCCATTTTATGATGAATAGTATCATTATATATTATGTTTAAAAAGCTTCTTGTGTTCATATATTTCATTATAAAATGGCATACTATGTACACTACCCTTCCTGAAATACAATTAATATTGTCATCATTCATTGATTTCATGTTGAAATAATATACAAATTCACTACCCTCTTTGAAATACAATAATCAGTAAAAAAGAATAATAAGATTAATCTGGAAAATAATCGTTAGATTAGTCGACTAATCGAAAAAATAATCGTTAGATTAGTCGACAGAAAAAATAATCGTTAGATGCAGCTCTAGTATGAGTGTATGAGGGCTAAATACAGGAAAAACATTAACATTAATGTTAACAATGTTGCATCTCAATCACTCTCTATAATAAAACGATCCTGTATGGTTGACGTAATAATCAATGCACACTATGCTGTACTGTTTACCAAAACTTGCTGCAAACTCCTGAAGTGGAGATGTTGTGTATCAAGCCATTCACATGTATTGACACAGCGCTAGAAGTATTGAGAGCTCCGTGAAGCACGTTACTGCGCGCGCACCCGCGAGATGAGAGAGCATGCCGCAACTCCGTTTTTCAACACTCTGGCTTTAACTGTTATGCCATATTAGCGCCAAAACGCTATTTATTGTTTGAATTTCGCATTAAAACTTAAACAAATCTAAAAGATTAGACTTTGTTTAATATCAAAATCAGGTTTGGCGTGAGATTCAGTTGGGCAGCGTGAGAGCGTGAGACAGAGCCTGAAAGCGTGAGTGTCACGCCAAATGCGTGAGAGTTGGCAACCCTGGATAAATACGGGCCCTGATGTCTGTCCTACAGAAACAAACGTGTTTAATATTTCCTCTAAATGTTCACATTTACAGCTTTTCTATCTCAGACTGTAAAGAATCCGTAGATGAATGTCAACTAAAGCAGAATCCCTACAGCTCGACATCATTATAATCCTGAAGATGAACTGGAGCACTTTTACACGCGTCACAACTCCATCAAATGTCCGCTAAAGTTTAAAGATGAGTTTATTATCAGAAGATGATAACTGAACTTACCGAGATGTGATGGTTATGTCCGGTTATGAAGACAGATTACAGTTTTAATTCCAAATGTTTGCTTGTCATTAGAATCGAGTCTTTACTTTCGGTTTTGATATGACGCTGTTTCCTCAGAATGCGCATGCGCAGATGCTTCTTCCCTTTCTTCAGTGGTTTTATCAAACGAGGAGCATTACCGCCATCTTCTGGACTGAGGTGTGAACTCATTGGGATGTCATTTTATAAACTGTGTGGGAAAACAACACAAATTCTGAAGTTTCAAGCTGAGTTTCTCTCAGAAATATCATAACATCCTTAATTATAGATTGTGATCCAGGCACTCAATAGAGTTTTTAATTCATTTCCCATCGCCGTCTCTCGTTCTCTCCTTTTTCCAGAACACTTTCTACATGTCAAGAGTACATGTGTGACATTTTCCACTTGTCCACAATGAAGGCATAATCCAGTCTGATGTTGTCCTATTACATTTCAGCCGCTATTTAATCTTGTGTGCCCTATTCTCAACCTTGTTCTCATCATTTCCTCCTGCCGTCCCAGACTACGCTGCTTTTTAACCATCACTTCTTTCTGAATGTTGTTGAAATCTCCTCCCGATCCCATATATCCTGCCACATTTGATGAATATAATCTTTAACGATGACTTTAATCTCTGATTTGCTAAGTGGAACTTGTATGTTTATAGGCTCTGCCTTCAACGCATCAACCTTCTCATTTCCCTCAATACCCACATGTGCCGGAACACAAACAAATATAAACTCATTTGATTTATCTCCTTTAAAAGATCTCGTCTACATACAGATGTTCCACTCTGAGGACTTGATCAAGAAGACATGGACTCTGAACAGATGACAGATGCCTTGTGCTTTAACTTCCTCTAAAATAATGGCCATTATTTCAGCTGTAGAAACTGAGAGCTGATCTGATGTTGGATGTTAACATTATATTTTGGGATGAATAGCTGCGCCTGTTTTGCCAGTGGTTGGATCTTTGGATGCACCTGTATATATTTGTATTGAGTCTTCATACCTCATTTCTATTTACTGTTGTGCTTTTATATATGCCTCTATTTTCTATCATTAGGGGCCAAACACGAAAAACAAATTTTACAAAGCACTTGCAAAAATCATAAAAGTGGTCTCTTTAGATTCAGGATGGCATGCCGAGTCATGTGATATCCAATTTAACCATATCGGCCATTTTGTCTGTCAGCCATTTTGATTTATGTGCTAAAATGCTGTATTTTATGAACATATGAACGGATTGTTACGAAACTCGGTTTGGGTCATCAGCTCGATGCCCTGAAGGAGCCTGAGAAGTTTTTAAACAGCGCCACCTAGTGGAGATTGTTTTTTAAAACGCTTATAACTTTGGGTGAGATTAACTTATTTTCATGGGAGTAACTTTATTTGTGTCCTGAATCCTTGCCGAGTCCAGCGATACCAGACTTTCCAGGTTTCGGTGTATGGTTTGTGCAGCGTTGTAATTTAGCGCTTATAAAACGTTAGCTGATATCTTCGAAACCGCTAGTCCGATCGAGACGAAACCAGCGTCAGAAGTTCAGAAACATAGGTCAATAGCTAAACGCTAATACCCAAATGTCAGAATATTGATAGTAAGGGGAGTAACATCCAATCAAAGTCAGGTGTCAGTCATTTTTTAAGTGTTTTTTCATATAAATGTCTATAACGCCAAAACAAAATGAGATATTTTCACCAAAATTGACACACACATGTATGGGCTCACTCCGAGGACACATTAAACAATGGTAGGATTGTGCCTCTTGGTGGCGCTATAAACTAAATATGGCATTGGCGCTATACAACTCAATGTTTTAACGTGGGGTTTTAACATTTTTGCTTCAAATGTCATTTTTTCAGTTGGTCTGCTGAAAGCTTCCTTGTTTGCTTCTGTTGCGCTTGGCCCCGGTGTTGCTGCTTGCAGCTATATTTTCTTTTGTTTCCATATTTACCAATGGAAAGCAGAATAACCATGGTGGGATAGTAGTCTTCCTTATTGTTCTGCAATGTGCTGTAGTGTCTATTCCCATATCTTTTGCCTGTTTTCCACCACTCCACCCAAAGCTACTGATATGAATACGGCCATATTCCCAACACTCTTCTAGAAGCTTTTTTGTAGGGTGTGTTATTTCATGCCCCTGCAGATTTGTCCAGTATGCCATTGTTAATTTGAGCCGCCTGATCTTTAATGGCATCTCTCCTACTTCTACTTGTGACGAGGCTACAGGTGATGTTCTGAAAGCTCCACAACACAGACGTGTGAGAGCCTTTAGCCGCCAGCCTATCCAAACCAGTCCGTGTGCTTTGGGCTGCAGAATTATACTCTATGCATCCATAGTCAAAAACACACCGAATGAAGGCAATATATACTCTTTTCATAGATCAACCTGACGCACCCCAACTATAACTTTAGCACATTTATACCTGTCTTACATTTATCTGCCATTTTTTGAACACTTTAAAAGTAAGTTTAGAGTCAAACCAAATTCCTAAATATCTTATGAGCTTCTCTGGCTTGAATGATTGTCCATGCAGTTTAATATCTAGCCTAGGATTGACCTGTTCTTTAGTCAAACATATATATTGAGTCATTTCCACAGATAATCGAAAGCCCCGTTCATATGATCACTTTCCAACTTGATCTATTGCCTTCTGCATTCTTGTCTCCAGTACACCAATGTCCCGACCCCCGCAGATGCTTCGGGCGTCAACAGCAAATAAACCCCGCCCATCTCTCTCTCTTCCGCTTCCTTTAGTTTCCTGATGGGGCTCAGTCTGTCAATAATCAGAAGTAGATCATTTCAACAGAACAAACACAAATACTTTACAACTGATGTTGTTCAACAAACCCTCATGAACTCATGAACAGAAAACGTGGCAGTAGATACTTTAAGTCAAAAGAAGGCGATTCAAGTCGAGCTACATGTTCAATTTGCAATGCCGATTTGTCTCGTGATGACAAGGACCCTAAACAACAGCCGCTGTTAAAACATTTGCGTATGAAACATCCGAGAGAATACGAGTTGAGCATGAAGGAATCTACAGACAGCAGCCACAATGTATTTTATTTTACAGTGCAAACAGCTGCATATAGATCAGATAAAATATAAATAACCAAAATTTAAATTTAAATTCAAAGTTACCAAATTAAAATGACAAAACGAAAATATACTGAATCCGTAAGCTTTGAAGAACCGGAATCGTTTTTTCTTCTTTCAAATAAAAATAGAAGGCCTAGGCTACTTCAATCCACACCTTGTATGATTTTTGTTTGTTTTTAAGTAACATGTCTAAGTGATGTGGGTTAGTCTGGAGCACAGCCTGTTGACAGTTAAACTCGCGGCAGAAAACACCCTCAATCCTTCTGTCTCCGCAGCGCGAGCATCCAATGACAGCGCGCGCCTCCTGCTCTCTCTGTTGTGTTGTTCTTTGAAACGACAGAGGACGACTCGGGGTAATTTTTCTATAAACCATCAGGAAACAGCGGCGAGAAGAACATACGCGACAATGTTTACTTTAGTAAACTTGACCAAAACCACACTATTAAAAGCCTTAAACAAGGCTTCAGATGGCACTGATGTCCCGGGAAGAGATAACGCCTCGCTAGAGCGGCCAGCCTCGGGAAGCGCCATTCATTGCTTTCCACCAGTCAGGAGCTTGTGCTACTGCTGTATTTTTCTGTCGAAATGGTCCCACACAGTATAAGCTTTTCCATTGCTTCATTTTGCGAGATATATCTGGTTTGTGGTTGCACATGAGCGCTCCGTGAGTGAACAAATAACGCTATACAGCATATTTTTCTAAACCATGCATCAAAAAACAAACAAACAAAAAAGAGTTAAAAACATTTAAACCGTTTAACTGGTAGTATTAATCGGTCAAAGTTCTTACTCTCGGTTAAATGGTCAAAAGCATCCCTACACTGCTGTGGACGTTGTTTACTTCATTAATGTGTTTACTGTGATAATGGACTGAGGATGGGAGAAGGATTCGGTATTCGGTTTCAGATTCAGCCGAATCTTAACCACTGGATTCGGAGAGAAACATTTCACTAAATGACACAAATCAACATCAAATCACTGAATGTGACCCGTGCTGGAAAAATGAGCCACAATGAGCACATTTTAAAAATAGTTATTGTTATTCTCTAAAACTTCAACACTATGAGAACAACAAATCTGACACACACACCAAGTCAACACCAAATCTGACACACACACCAAGTCAACACCAAGTCAACACCAAATCTGACACACACACCAAGTCAACACCAAATCTGACACACACACCAAGTCAACACCAAATATCTGTTCAAATATATATTCAGCTTTTGCTCATGATAGCACAATTGTGTGCATGTGTGTGTGCGTGTTTGTGCGTGTGTGAGTGCATGTGCGTGTGTGTGTGTGCCTGCGTGTGCATATGTGTGTGTGTGTGAGTGAGTGAGTGAGTGAGTGAGTGAGTGAGTGAGTGTGTGTGTGTGTGTGTGTGTGTGTGTGTGTGTGTGTGTGTGTGTGTGTGTGTGTGTGTGTGTGTGTGTGTTAGGGCTGTGCAATTAATCGAATTTCGATTTCGATTTTGCCTCCCAACGATCACCAAAATAGTACAATCGAGAAAAAACGATTATTTAGCCTTGCGTTCTGAATGAAACGCGCACGCGCACATCCGCCCCTCCCGAACCCACAAATCTCTCTCAGGTCGCGAGTCTCGTAACTCGTGTGCATATCATCCGCTGGAGTTTAAAAACTCGGCGCGAGTAAAGATGGCAGAAGAAGGGCAGTTACAGCAGCGTTTGGTGAGCAAAAAAGGCAAAACCAACTCCGTTGTCTGGGAACAGTTTGGCTTCGAGGAATCAGACGACGAGCAGAAACATGCTAAGATTTGCTACATGGTAGTGGCTGCAACGCAAGGGAACACCACGAATCTGTTTAACCACTTGAAAATTAAACAGAGTGACCTATGACAATCTAATAAAGAAACAAAAACTGACGAGAGCAGGGGAGCCGTGTAAACGTCCTTTTTTTCCTTCATATTTTTCAAATAATTCTCTCTTTGTAAACTTTGTTCAATGCATGCGAGATTGCGAGTGCTGCCATATTTTCGAATATGACCAGTCGTTTTCACCGTCATCACCCGGGTTTAGTGCTTTAGGGTTTAGGTTTAGAATGAGAAGCCGCGCGCGCTGTGAGGAAATGTGTCTCTGTGCGTTCATCCGAGAGCGCGCACACGTCTCACAGCGCGCAAATATTGAGTTCTCTTTCAAGTCTTGCTCTTAAACGGACAAACTCACGCAAAACGTATGTCAACATGTCCATCTTGATGAGTATCTTAGCAGACAGTCTGTATATGCCTTAAGTGAACTTTATACAGTCGATAAAGAAGACGAGAGGTCTTAAAGGGGCAGTAGCCTTTACTGCTGTCTGTTTAATGTCAAACAACAAAAGACAAGGACATCACTCACCGCTCTTGATTGAATAGCTTTTTTAAGTTTAATAGGATTAATCTTTAATTTATGCACTCAAATATGCAATGTTATTTTACATTTGATACATTTCTGTACCTGAAAACTAATGTTAGACGTACATGAAAAGCATAGCCGAACCATATTGTTGATCTTATTTATTTGTGGTTATCATTTTTACGTGAATACTTTTATACTTTGATTCGAATATATGTTATATTATTTATTTTAATAGTTCAAAAAGTACAACAAATGTTACAATTTCAATTGAATTGTTGAAAGGTATTGTAGCTGTCGTAGATAAAGAATTTTTTCTTTCTGAATATTTTGGTCACTTCTTGAATGTTTTGTTTTTTGTTTGTTTTAAATGTTGTAATTCATGAATACTTGTTTGAGAATTGTATATTTGCTTTGAATTATAGTCTGGCAATAGTGACACCTACAGGAGAAAATGAGTAACATAAGACGTACCAGTCATGTGATTTGATAAGAATGAACACGGAAAAAACATGAGGTGTTGCGCACACGAATTGAGAGCTGCGAAGATTGAAAAGACTGTTTGATAATAAGATGTCTCCTAATGTCTCCTGAATCCTGATTGGAAAGCACACGGTACGTTGTTTATATCTTGGTTATTGTTTGTTTATAATTTAAGGTACTATGTGTATTTATTTCAGTTTAATAAGCTATGGGCTTAATCGAACAACGTCATGGAAAAACAATTTCATCACGAATTTGATTGTAATTTTATTTATTTTCAGTTTTTTCACGGTGTCCATTTGATGTGTCTGATGTTGATTGTCCTGAAGACATTAAATATTGAAGACATCTAAGGCATCAGTTGAAGCGTGGTTTTTCTGGTCTGGAGAAAACATTCAGGAGCCGTTATAGTGAAAAAACGTGTATTCACAAACCCTTGGAAGAGTGCAAGAGTTCATCATGGAAAAGGAAAGATCGTTGCCAGTCCTTGATGTGAAGAGTCAACGCCGGTGGAAAAATGTTGCCATTGGTGGAAGTGAAGACGTCGCCATTCAAGTAACCTACGCGATTTCGTTGCATTGAAACTCCATTGCGTTTCACGTGTCAGCATTCCTTGCCGCGCAGAAAAGCAACGCAAGAATATAGTGCTGCAGTGACGACTGATAGCCACAAGGCGGCAACGTTGCGACGTGTTGGACAATTCAGTTGTCTATAAGAGTTGCTATCTTTGGATTTACAGGTCAGACTGTATCTTTTCAGTTTGAAATCTCATTTCTTGGTGGATGTTGCCTTAACATTTATTCTAGTTTAAATTGTATGCAAATGGTTGACACAAATATTTGCATTTGATACTTTTCTAAGTTGATAGAAGAGTGTAACTTGTTTAATAATTGACATTTTGCAATTTCCACATGGTATTACAGCTTGTTATCAGGGTTTAAAGCTGAATAATAGTGTGGTGTAAAGCAAATTACCAACATGGATCAAAATAGATCAGAGAGTTATGTCTTAGACCACGTGATTCAAGCTCTTGAAGATGAAAAGGCACAATTAGAGGGGAAATTAGAAACTGAAATTGATGTCTTAGACAGACAAAACTATGAGGAACGCTTAGCTGAAATTAATGCAGATCTGGAAGTTAATAAGACGAGACTCCAGGAACCATCATCACGAGTTGAGCAAGAAGTTAGGCGATCAGAAAGAGAAAGGCGTCCAACAGAAAAAATGCTTGAGTTGAGACGTGACGAGTTAGCAAAGAAAGAACGGAAGTTTATGTTCACATACTTAAACTTTAAAGCCGAAGCTCAGTTAATCCGATCTAAACTGAAAGAAGAGTGCTCTAAAAATGCGTTAGATGACATGATGGTAACGGCAGAGAAACGTGAAGCAGAGTTAAAACAAATATATGAGAGTATCCGTGCATTGAACGTCCCATCTCAAGATATCAGAAGGAGAATGGATAGCTGTACTTCAGTTACTAGTGAAATAACTGCACTACTGAAAAGACGTTGCGCAGAAGTTGGCACTAAGGAGTTTGATGCTGAAGCTGTAAAAGAAACACTCGTCCAGTTATTGCAAAGAGATGACGCCAGGTCAATTTATGGATCAACTGTGTCGAGAGCTGAAAGAGATAGTCAGCATGGAAGTCATATGTCAGTAAAAAGGGCGGAAGCAGCGGCACGCTTAGCTGCAAAGCGTGCTGAACTAAAGAGAGAAAAAGATATCTCAGCTCAAAGAAAAGAGGTGCTAGCCCAACAAGAGAGGTTGAAAATGCTGGAGGAGCAAAGGGATTTTGAAGTCATGGAAGCTGAATACATTGTGTATGCAGAAGAGGAATCAAGATTGAATGCTGAAATAGGAGATAGTAAAGAAAGAAGCACTTTGCCTCCACATCAGCATCTACTGCAGCACAATTACCCTTCATGCGCCAAGGTTTCCCCAGAAACTTTAGCTCAACCTTGCTCTGAAAATGAGCTAGAGAAAAGAGTAGATGAGGTCTTGTTAGTGAAAGCACTAAAAGAATCCCTGGCAATGACTAAACTTCCAGCTCCAGAGCCATTCACGTTTACAGGTGATCCACTCAAGTTCACTGAATGGCGCACTTGCTTTAAAGCTTTGATCGAAACGAACTGTACAACTCCCGCACATAGGCTGTTCTATCTGAAAAGGTACATAAGTGGAGATGCGCTTAGTGTACTAGAGGGAACATTTTATAGGAGTGATGAGGATGCATACATGCAAGCTTGGGATGCCCTGAACAAACGTTATGGGCACCCCTTTGTAGTTCAAAGGGCATTTAGGTCAAAGTTGAGTAACTGGCCAAATATTGGACCTAAAGAATCACTGAAATTAAGGGAATTTAGTGATTTTCTCGTCTCTTGCAAAAATGCAATGCCTCATGTACATGGTTTGGGGGTTTTGGACGATTGTGAAGAAAACCAGAAATTGCTGCAGAAACTTCCTGACTGGATAACAACTCGCTGGAATAGGTATGTCACGAAAGCACTAGATGAAGAGAAGCCATACCCAAATTTCACTGAGTTTTCAGACTTTGTGGCAGAGGAGGCACGTATTGCATGTAATCCTGTTTCCTCACTCCTTGCTTTAAAACATGCGGATGAAAAGCCTGGGAAGGAGCAGAAACGTCTCAAGGCCAGCGCTCTGGTGCAAAATGTTAAACCCATTGCAAAGAGCTTGAGTGCATTGGAAAGAGAGAAAGGCTCCAAACCCAGCCCTTTTTCCAATCAGGATAAGAGACAAATAGAATGTGTCTGCTGTCAGCAAAATCACTTTATATACAAATGTGAAAAGTTTGCAGCTATGCCTCTTGAGGAGAAGAAAAAGTTTGTCATCAACAACAAGATGTGCTTTGGTTGCCTCAGAATCGGTCATATCTCCAAAAACTGTAAAAAGCGAGCTACTTGCAACATTTGTAGGCAGAGTCACCCCTCTCCTCTTCATGAAGAACGCTCTCAAGGAGTAAAACCAGAAGCTTCACCTGAGGAAAGGGCTTCCACTAGTTTATGCAGTGTGGAGATAGACAATGGCAATCATACTTCGATGATCGTTCCAGTGTGGCTCTCTTGTGCAACAAAGGACAGCCCGGAAATTCTATCCTACGCATTACTGGACACGCAGAGCAGTAATACATTTATCAATCAGGACATCTGTGACAAACTGCAAGCAAACAAAGAATCTGTTAAATTAAAACTGTCCACAATGACTGATAGAGCTTCGATTGAGAATTGTCAGAGAGCAATTGGGTTAAGAGTGAGAGGTTATAATCTGCAAGAGTACATTGAGTTGCCACCCGTATACACTCGAGAATACATTCCCTTGGAACGAGATAGCATTCCTACTTGCAAAAAGGCTCAGAGATGGATTCACCTGCTCAGTGTTGCAGACAAGATGCCAGATTTGTTGGATTGTCCTGTAGGGCTTCTAATTGGCTATGATTGTCCAAGGGCTCTGAAACCAACCCAAGTGATATCAGGGAAGGATCACGAACCATACGCAGTCAAGACGGACTTAGGCTGGAGTATAGTGGGATCCATAACACCCAATACTTGCTCTAGAAATGTAGTGGGCTTCTGTCATCGCATTTCTGTGAAGGAACTCCCAGCCATAACGCCTGCCTCTGTAATCAGGGCGTTAGAAGCAGACTTTCGGGATACAGACTCAAGAGAAAAGACAATATCTCAGGAAGACATTCAGTTTCTTCAACATTTGGATGAAAAAACTCAACACAACAGAGAAGGACATGTGGAAATGCCCTTGCCTTTCAGAGAACATCCTCGATTACCGAACAATAAGCAGCTTGCTACGGTTCGATTGAAACATTTGAAAAGAAAACTGGAGAGAAATCCCAAGTACAGAGAGGACTATGTGAGATTTATGGAAAGTGTCTTTAGAGATGGGGATGCAGAGGAAGCAGAGGCCACACCAAAGGAAGGCAATACATGGTACATTCCGCACCACGGGGTGTATCATCCCAGGAAGCCAGAAAAAATAAGAGTGGTATTTGACTGCTCAGCCAAATTTGAAGGTACGTCTCTTAATGACCACTTACTCACAGGTCCAGACTTAACAAATGCTCTGACTGGAGTGTTGTGTAGATTTCGTGAGCATCAGATTGCGATTGTTTGCGACGTGGAGAAGATGTTTCACCGCTTTCATGTCAGTCCAGATGATCGTGATTTCTTGAGATTCCTATGGTGGGAAGAAGGGAACACCGAAAAGGAACCCAAGGAATACCGCATGCGAGTACATATTTTTGGAGCGTCATCTTCTCCGGGTTGTGCGAACTACGGCATGAAATATCTTGCCAGCAAATATGAAAAGGACTTCCCACTGGCAGCAAGCTTCATTCGCAAAAATTTCTACGTGGATGATGGACTTGTTAGTGTTGATTCCATCGAGAAGGCCAACAAGTTGGTTAGTGAAGCGCAAGAAGTCTTGGCAAAAGGAAAACTGCGTTTGCACAAGTTTGTGTCCAATGTCAGAGAAGTCTTGAGTGCAGTTTCAGAGAGCGAACGTGCCAGTGTTGTGAAGGATGTAGATCTGAACTACAATGAGCTTCCAATGCAGAGTGTACTGGGAGTAAAGTGGAATACAGAGACTGATACGTTCTCATTCAAAGTTGACCTTCCTGAAAGAGCTGCCACTCGGCGAGGAATTCTGTCAGTAGTTGCAAGTGTGTACGACCCATTAGGTTTTATTGCTCCCTATGTCTTGATTGGGAAAAGAGTGCTCCAAGAGATGTGCAAACAAGGGGTAGGATGGGATGAACCTCTTCCCTCTGATCTGAAGCCAAAGTGGGATACATGGCTCCATGACTTGGAGAATCTCCAAAGGGTTCAAATACCAAGATGCTTCATTCCTGAAAATATGGGCAGAATCCAGAAAATAGAATTGCATCATTTTTCAGATGCCAGCAGTGAGGGTTATGGGCAGTGTTCATACATTAGGGTTGTGGCTGATGAACAGGTGCATTGTGCGCTGGTTATGGGTAAGGCTAGAGTAGCGCCTACGAAGGTTTTCAGCATACCACGTCTTGAGCTGACCGCAGCCACTGTTTCTGCGGCAGTAAGTCATGTTCTTAGAGAAGAGCTTGATCTGAAGGTAAATGAGGAGTTTTTCTGGACTGATTCCCAAGTAGTCCTGGGGTATATCAAGAATGAAGCCCGGCGTTTTCATGTCTTTGTAGCTAATCGTGTCCAGAAGATTAGAGACTCTACGGATCCAAGACAATGGTTCTATGTGGAAACAAGTCAAAATCCGGCAGACTGCGCGTCTAGGGGTCTCAAGGTGGCAGACCTGATGGACTCAAGTTGGTTGATAGGTCCCAAGTTCTTATGGGAACGAGAGATTATCACTCATGAAAATCCCCCAGAGCTTCTTGTAGGTGACCCTGAGGTTAAGGTCTTGAAAATAGATGCTTGTGTAAGAAGCAGCTTTCTTGAAAGACTGTCAAGATTCTCAGATTGGAATACAGCCCTCTATACGATTGCAAGGATCAAAAGACTGGTAAACAGAGACAGTTCAGGGTTCATTAGTGTAGAGGAGAGAGAGAGAGCAGCTCTTGTGCTCATCAGAGCAGCACAAAGAGAAGCCTTCGAAGAAGAACTGAAATGGCTCAGTCAAAACCCTGCTAAGCTGCCAAAGAATAACAAGTTATACCAACTTGATCCTATCCTCCAGAATGAACTGCTCAGAGTTGGTGGACGCTTAAGAAAATCTAATGCAGCATTTGAGGTGAAACATCCGGTAATTCTTCCTAAGGAAAGCATTGTCACACAACTGATACTTGACCATTGTCACAAGAAAACTCAACATCAAGGCCGAGGTCAGACCTTGAATGAACTCAGAGCCAGTGGATATTGGATATTAGGTGCAAGCAATGTAGTGGCCAAGTACATCAAAAATTGTGTTACTTGCAGAAAACTGCGTAGACCAGTTGAAGAACAACGAATGGCTGACCTTCCAGCTGACAGAGTGGAACCCTCACCCCCATTCTCTTATTCTGGCATTGACTGTTTCGGGCCCTTCTACACAAAACAAGGTCGAAAGGAATTCAAAAGGTATGGTCTGTTGTTTACATGCTTAAGCTCCAGGGCTGTACATTTAGAAATGTTAGAGGATCTCACTACCGATGCATTTCTGAATGCTCTAAGATGTTTCATAGCAATCAGAGGAGCCGTTCGACAGATTAGATCCGACCAAGGCACGAATTTCGTGGGGGCGAAGAATGAGCTGGAGAAAGGTTTGAAGGATCTGGACCAAGAGAGGATCTCTACCTATCTTGCAAGTAAACAATGTGACTTCCTTATGAATGTTCCTGAAGCAAGCCACATGGGAGGCGTGTGGGAACGCCAAATAAGGACCGTTAGGAGTGTAATGAACACTGTTCTGGCACAAGCTAAAGGAAGACTAGATGACAGCTCATTAAGGACATTTTTCTACGAGGCAATGTCAATTGTAAATAGTCGTCCGCTTACCACTAACACAATAAATGACCCAAAGAGTGTTGAGCCCTTGACGCCTAATCATCTGCTCACAATGAAGACTTCAGTGCCTCTTCCTCCTCCAGGCAAATTTGTCCGTGAAGATCTGTACGCTAGGAAAAGGTGGAGAAGAGTACAGTACTTGTCGGAGCAGTTTTGGAGCAGATGGCGCAAAGAATACCTGGCCAACATAAGCCTCAGACAGCAGTGGCACATGCCTAGGAGAAATGTTCGCGTTGAAGATGTAGTAATTGTCAAAGAGGACAATATTCCCAGAAATGAATGGAGGCTAGCTAGAGTCGTGGAGACAAGTGCAGATGATGATGGGCTTGTGCGAAAGGTTAAACTCCAAATGGGACAAAGTAAGTTAGGAAAAAAGGGAGAGCGATTGACACAAATGTCCCTTTTGGAGCGTCCAATCCAAAAGGTAGTAGTAATAGTTGAGAAAAACTCCTAAACTTATGAGAGTAACCACAAAATGGGGTTAGACAAATTAGTCTTGACATCTAAAATAGTGTCCAAATAAAAGTTAAGTAACACTGATTGTGAAAGTGTTGAAAGATAAATGAAAGTTAAGTAACAGCTTAAAGGAAAATTACAGGCTTTATTGAGTTTATCAAAATATTGCTGAATGCTTACATAAATCCTTGTAATTTTGGTGGCAGTGTAGCTGTCGTAGATAAAGAATTTTTTCTTTCTGAATATTTTGGTCACTTCTTGAATGTTTTGTTTTTTGTTTGTTTTAAATGTTGTAATTCATGAATACTTGTTTGAGAATTGTATATTTGCTTTGAATTATAGTCTGGCAATAGTGACACCTACAGGAGAAAATGAGTAACATAAGACGTACCAGTCATGTGATTTGATAAGAATGAACACGGAAAAAACATGAGGTGTTGCGCACACGAATTGAGAGCTGCGAAGATTGAAAAGACTGTTTGATAATAAGATGTCTCCTAATGTCTCCTGAATCCTGATTGGAAAGCACACGGTACGTTGTTTATATCTTGGTTATTGTTTGTTTATAATTTAAGGTACTATGTGTATTTATTTCAGTTTAATAAGCTATGGGCTTAATCGAACAACGTCATGGAAAAACAATTTCATCACGAATTTGATTGTAATTTTATTTATTTTCAGTTTTTTCACGGTGTCCATTTGATGTGTCTGATGTTGATTGTCCTGAAGACATTAAATATTGAAGACATCTAAGGCATCAGTTGAAGCGTGGTTTTTCTGGTCTGGAGAAAACATTCAGGAGCCGTTATAGGTATATTTTTAATAAATACAACACATTCCCAAAGTCATGTGAAATAATCGTGTTACATAATCGTGATTTCAATATTGACCAAAATAATCGTGATTATGATTTTTTCCATAATCGAGCAGCCCTAGTGTGTGTGTGTGTGTGTGTGTGTGAGTGTGCGTGCGTGTGTGTGTGAGTGTGTGTGTGTGTGTGTGTGTGTGTGAGTGTGCGTGCGTGTGTGTGTGAGTGTGTGTGTGTGTGTGTGTGTGTGTGTGAGTGTGCGTGTGTGAGTGTGTGTGTGTCTGTGTGAGTGCGTGTGTGCGTGTGTGAGTGTGTGTGCATGTGTGTGAGTGAGTGAGTGTGTGCGTGTGTGTGCGTGCGTGTGTGTGTTCAAGGTGTGTGTGTGTGTTCACAATGTGTGTGTTCACGGTGTGTGTGTGTGTGTGTGTGTGTGTGTGAGAGTGCATGTGTGTGTATGTGTGTGTGTGAGTGAGTGTGTGAATGTGTGAGTGTGTGTGTGCGTGTGTGTGTGTGAGTGCGTGTGTGTGTGTGCGAGTGTGTGTGCGTGTGTGCGTGCGTGTGTGAGTGTGTGTATGTGTGAGTGTGTGTGTGTGTGTTGTTAGAATAATGATGAAATTGATTCTTTTATTCCCAATGTATGTACGGGGATAAGGCCTAATGTTATGTACTTTTAACTGACAGGATCTGGTTAGTTATTAGATGAGTGAACCCCTCTGGGTGCCGGTCAGAGCACAGTTGTATAAGGATGAGGAGACAGGTAGTTTTTTAGGTGGTGTATTTATAAAGGATAAGCTGCAGAGGTATCAATTACAGGCAGTAGAGGCATTAGTCTGAAACAAAAAATACAATAAAGAATAATGAATAACTTTCTAGCTTGGCATATATATAATAAACCATGAAATATACAAATATACAATCCAAAGAAGGAAATGAAGGCATCACATGGTGCATTAAGCTGTACACGATCATTTAACATGATACACACTCCATATATGGATATCGCGGCACATCCGAGTGTAATCGTTCGTCTGATATAAACAGCTCAAAATAACCAAAATCACATAACAAAGGTATTATATCAACAAAGGCAGTGATATACATCTCAATAAAGAAGAAATAATCACATATGGAACTGCATTATTAAGCTAATCTAACAGAAACATCGGCTGAGGGCATGTTTAGACATGTCAGAGTGACAAAGTTATAAATAACTCAGTACCGATCTCAATAAACACCAAAATAAGGCAAACAGGCTTACTTGTAGGTCAATGACTAACACCTTGGGAACTGCTGCAGCAAATAATACAATTTAACAGGAATAAATGTCCTTTCAGCGACGGCTAGCGGACCATTTAAGTTCAGCAGGCAATGGCAGATTATGGCACCAGACCTCTCAGCCCGAAAGTGAGATATGATGTCAAAATAAAAGCCCTCTCTTAAAGGAGCCTTTACAACACCTAATGTAAGGAGGTCTTACTCCCAATGTGTAACCAAGGATGATGCCAAATGTAAAGAGGCCTATGTTAACCACACAGATATGTTATGCATGGTTTTATGATGTTGAAAATATATAGAAAATGTAGTGGAGGTTTTATAGAGAACCTTTATGCTGGACTTTATAAGAGCCACATGTAGAACAGAAACAGCAAAGTGAAATAAAGAGTTGTTTATACGGCCGAGAAACTTTTATAAGAAGTTTTTATTTTTACAACTTTTATGTATAAGCTGTTTATAAGGCCGAAAAGCCTAAAGGAGGTTTTTCTTATACAACTTTCATAAATGACTTTGTAAGCATGGAAAAACATGACATGATATTGTAAATATGTTTTACTTTGGTTCATAGCAAGAATACAGACACATGGTTTGGTAAAAATGTTTTATTTGGTTTTATAGTAAAGACACGGAAGCAAAGACTTTTGTGAAAATGTTTTATTTGGTTTTATAGTAAAGACACGGAAGCAAAGACTTTTGTGAAAATGTTTTATTTGGTTTTATAGTAAAGACACGGAAGCAAAGACTTTTGTAAAAATGTTTTATTGGGTTTTATAGTAAAGACACGGAAGCAAAGACTTTTGTAAAAATGTTTTATTGGGTTTTATAGTAAAGACACGGAAGCAAAGACTTTTGTAAAAATGTTTTATTGGGTTTTATAGTAAAGACACAGAGACAAAGACTTTGTAAAAGTATTTTATTGAATAATTGAAATGAACACGCTGAGACATGTTTTAGGCAATCTGCTTTATTAAAAAGATGAAGAAGAACACTAAGTCATATGTATGAAGGTCATTTATTAATGTAACAAAGTATTGAATGAAGAAACAGGTTTTACCCAGGATGATATCTTGCAGACGAGACGAAGGAGGAGATTAAGGAACCAAGCCAGAAGAAGAAGAATGAAAGAATACAGAGCATTATATACTAAAATGTTGAAGGAATTGAGGGAGTTGACAATCGTTCAAAATCTAAGATTGGATGAACTGTGCCTATGTAATTGAATATGTGATGAAGGGGTGTGATAATGAAATGGTATATAAGGTATTGATCTCTGTATGACCATCAGAAGCTGAGAGCGACAGCTGCTTCTCCATTGCTTGATGATCCGAGCCTGACATCTGCTGGTGACTCTTGTGAACTGCCGCTTTTGTTACTTAAAGGTCCCATGGCATGGCATTTTTCTATTATTTTATAGTGTTTCCTGAGGTGTACTTATATTGTTAGTATGATTTTTACATCATAAAATGTCATAATTTAGAAATAAAAGGCATTTTTTCTATACTGCTGTTTGCCCTGTGGCTGACTGCCCTGCTTCAAGAGGCGTGTCTGCTGTGAGACTTCAGTAAAAACGCCCACTGTTGTGATTGGCTGACATCTTTGCATTTTAAATGAGCAGAGGGGGCGTGGTTTAACGAGGCACGAGCAGGCACGAGTCTGCCAGAGACAGATAGACCTGTGTTCACTTCACATCAGTTCTCTCAGCATGTCTCAGTTCAGGGTGAACTGTTGTAGTTACTAGAATATACTTCAGGTTATTAGTTTATTTCTAGTCAGAGGGGCTGTCGCTCATGTCAGAAAGTTAGTAAATTATGGATCAGCGCTGACTCGAGACGCGAACCGTTTAGAACGATTCAGTCCGATTTGGTGACTGGTTCGGTTCACTAAAAAGAACCGATTCAAAAGAATGATTCGTTCGCGAACCGGACATCACGGAGACGAAGCGATTGCTAACAAAGTTATTTATAGTAACTTACTGAGTTATGAGAGCGCTGTCTGTCAGCGCGAGTTTATTGTGTTTGTATCTGAGAGTTCTGAATAAACACGAGTCCCAGTCACACAGAGTCCGTCTTCATCATTATTCTACCAACTTTGTAACACATGCAATGTACCATTACAGCGAGATGAACGAGTTAGTAAGTTTGATTAAAGCATTATTTCTAGATATGTTCCAATCATATGAATAGCGTCATTGACGCGCATTGAGTAACTTACACAGCGCAAACAAAGACACAACAGCAGTAATCGAATGTAATCCAGTTTATTGTGGGGAAAGCTGGCTAGCCTAGCCGGATACCCTCACGCTTACCCCCCGTCTGCTTAATCTCACGCCGCGTTTGGTGCCTCCGCTGTGGGCCAGATGCAGTACTGGGGGTCGGGGATGTTGGAGGCCGAGCTTCGGCGTGTGTGAAGTTTATCTCTAAAGATGTTACTGCTGATGTTAAACAGAAAAGACTGTATGCACATTTTAGAACAGATAGACGCGACGAGGACGTACAAAACACTGACTCACAAGATAGAAAACACGAAAACACCGTTCTGTCGGGAGAGAGAGAAGCCGCAGTGTGTGCACGAATAATAAATAATTAGCTACACATCAGAAATCAATGATCACAGATCAGAAGGAACTGAAGAAAGACTTCTGTTTTCATTTGTACATCCAAACACTGAGAAACTGCCAGTGTTCACTCGTTCACAACCCATGATCTCTCGAGCGTTTGCATGGGCGTGGCAGATTCTCTGGGCGGAGGAAAGGGAGGAAACCGTTCCTGCTTGGACGTCAAACCAGGAGACTTCAGGATTGGCTCGTCTGGCCTGTCATTTTCTCAAAGGCAGAGAAAGACAGCCAGAACTCGGGTTTACACCGATCAACATTTCTATCCACTTGGGGACAATATTCAGGCTAGGGGAACTCATATTAATGTTGAAAAACCTCATAAAATGAAAATTTCATGCCATGGGACCTTTAAGACTTTTCTTTTTGTAAACTTTTATTTGATTGTATGTAAAACTTTTTGTTAAATGGAAAAATAAATCTTCTTATAATTGATTTATAAAAGAAACCGTTTGCCACGTCTCTGCTTTCTAAACGAGTTGATCTGAACCAGACACGGAGGGGGTCTGTTCTTCTAGAGAGTGAGTATAATTTTATATTTATGATCTAGTTAAGGATTTGACCTGCTTTACCTAGCCTGAGGTTGTAAACTAAAAATAGGTAGAAGGTGTGTGGGATCTAGATAGATTGTACACCGAATAACATGGCGCCCAACTAGCGGGGCACAATTGCTTATTGATTCCTGGCCAGAATCAATAAACAAAGTGCTGACGAAAAGCGTGATTATTGTATAAAACGTACAATAGAAACAGAGTCTAAAATAGGATTGAAGAAAAAAATCTAAAAAAGACTTAGAAATTAAAAGAAGATATAATTCAGGTACGAATTATATATTAACCTAGAGAAAGGTTAAACTAATAGTAGTGTTGAAGTCTCAAGAGTGAGATTTGAGTCTAAGAAGGAAGAAATCCTGTAGACGAAGTAATAATTCAGGAAAGAATTATTAATATAACCTAGGAAAAGGTTATTAAGTGCATGCACGACACTACTAGAATCTCTATTATATTGGAATACGGGAAATTGGTGAAAACCCAATAAAAGAAGTGTTCCGACAGGGTATTAAAAGTTGGTTAATACGCCGATATAATAGAGATTGGCTAAATCTTTAGTGAAAGAGATTTAGTGTAGACTATGTGAACTGTTCAACGAAGTGCACATCGTTGAATGGGAATCATAGTGAAAAGCAGATCCATATTAAAGTGTAGTATTGAAGATATACTAAGTCAACACATTCTCACACCCAACTCGTCACATATGGACGCTTGACCCGGACCCCTTGTCGTCACTTTTCAACGAACTGGGCGTACCTTTATCGTCAATTTTCGACGTGCAGGGTAGTCCGATAGACTTCTATAGAACTCTGAACTGGAGCCTGTGGCGTTGAAATTTGACGTATTGGGTAAGCACACCGCAGCCCGTTGTCTGCGGTGAATGGGTCGAGACTACAATAGGGCTCGGGCGCTGCGTTGCATTCTGGGACGTGGCGGCCATGTTGATGGCCTCGCGAATGTAAACATACAGCAAATCGAACGAGGAAAAGCAGAGTTGGGAGAAAGAAAAACTATGTTAAAATCCCGAAAAGGATGTGGAATTTACCGGGATACGTTAAATAGGGAAGCCAGGGACCGGTATATGGACAAAATTGGAACTATTAACGGTTTGGATTCATATGAAATTTGCAGTTCACAAATGGATGGGTTCAGGAGCTGCAGACCATGAAGCCTATGTAACGTTAACCTTTTACCTTGAAGCATTCTGCATCGTCCTGTGTTCTCGGGTTGCACTACTTGCAAATAAACACTGAAAAATATCTGATTGTGTGACACTTCTTGCTTTTGCACATTATACGGTTATTGCGATTGTGTGACACTTCTTGCTTTTGCACATTATACGGTTATTGCGATTGTGTGACACTTCTTGCTTTTGCACATTATATTGATTTAAGTATATTTATTTTGAAGATTGTGGGTATGGATGCAACAGACACTTATGGCTGTATTTAATGCACATTTATTTTATTTCAACGCTAGGGCTCATGTTTGTCAGAGCACAACATACATACGAAGAATGTCATGTCTTCGTCCTTGCTTGGCAACACCATGTGAATCGGTACTTTATCTGACAAAATAGTGTACTTGTTGCGGACGGTTACAATCACCCTTTCCACGTGAATTCGGAGGTGGGCATTTTTTCTTGTGCTCCCCACATCTCTTGCATCAGCTGACAGCGTTCTTTTGTGAAAGCAGGGATCTTTACCTCGGCACACATAAGTCCCACACTGTCCTTTATGTCAAAGCCGCGATCAGCCAACACCATATCCCCAGGTAACAGTTTGTCTTACAAGCGCGATCCAAGCGAGCCGACGACTCAGTTAATCCATTTTCGAACTTTTTCCCATGGCGATTATGTGATCTAGTGTTACACCCCACAATGCAGCAACGGTTTACCATGGTTTCCAATAATAACGCCAAATTAAGACACACGACTGAGAGGGAGCACGTCTATAAACAGTGCGCAGTAGTCCGAGTAGCAGCAAATGAGGCCATCAACATGGCCGCCACGCAAAGTAATGACGTCATACGCCCGAGCCCTATAACTAAAAATTAAAAGGAATAGGCTACAATAAATGATCTATGCCAGGGCTAGTCAAAAGGCAGCCACCAGATCATATTTATTTGGCCCTCCAACTGGTTTTTGATGTTCAAAACCCCTCGCAATCTGATATCAAAGTGCCCTCTGTGCAAAGGTTTAGCTCGTTCATAGGCAACCGCATTCAGCGGTGAGTTTAACAACGCAGGTAAAATGGCATTCAGAGGTGAGTTTAACAACGCAGGTAAAATGGCATTCAGAGGTGAGTTTAACCAAGACAACGCTCAACTGCAGGTAAAACGGCATTCATAGGTGAGTTTAATAACCCTCCATGGCGCGTTCAAGTAAGCATTTAAGCGTTTTCTTGTCATGGGTAACATTAGTGACAATGCTTTAACTAGAGCATGATGGATAACGGATATTTAATCGGAGGTTTGTTGATATTAATAAATATATATTTAATATGCTACGATTGTGTTCAATTAGTCAAAGTTGTGTTTAATTAATTATTTATATTTATTAAATCCTCTTAATTAATTACGCTGACGTCACTGTGGGGCGACCCCAAGGACCATTGCGATTTTCCACTCGGTAAGTAGTAGAGTTCATTAATAGAGGTGGATACTATTCTTAAATTTACACATCAAAAACTGTTGAATCAGGGCACTAAGTTGTGTTTAGAACCTTTAGACGTGTAAGGTGGTAATTTCTAATGACGCTAAATGATATAGAAGACATTATTAATAAATATATAGGCCTAGCTTTCCTACACCTACAGGCTAGCAAAGTTAGCTAATCAAATACTGAAAGTTCATTTTTGTCGTATATAATCATGCAAGGTACAATCATAGGGAAATGTAAGATTTACAGTATTACAATAGCCCACAACTTTTATCCAACATTATAAATGTTCAGATGAAGAACGGTGTTGCCAGATTGGTTTTTTTACAGCCCAGTAATTGTTTAAAATCCACACAAAATTTTATAATAAACACCCACATAAATCTATAATAAACTTTACGAATTAATTCATAACTACAACATTGTGCCTCATCACAAGTTTTCAATATGAAATAAAACAATTAATGTGTATAATTAATGTAATAAGTAATGCTGTCATAACTTATTGACTGATTCATATATATATATATATATATATATAATTTAAAAGTTCTGCTGTGGGTTTGTTTGTTTTTTTGGTGGGGAGAAATAGAGCAAAACTTACATTACAATTTTTTTTGTCTAAAATGTAATTATTAACAATAGTAACTTGTGTATTGAACTATATAAAATCAATATCACATACACTCTAGCCCATTCTGGCAGCACAGATGAAGAGAATACTGGTGTAAAATGTTCAAATCTGTTTTTCTTTTTTTTTTTTTAGATCCTTCAAATTTGGCAGCATCAATTTCATTTTATTCTACCCCCCACCATATATACATACACACACACACACACACACAAACAAAGGCACTTTTAAGAGCCACGTCCGTCCGTCCGTCCGTTAACTTTGTTAACCTGTACTCAGTCTCTCTCTCTCTCTCTCTCTCTCTCTCTCTCTCTCTCTCTACATCTATATTTGTTTTATCTGTCCATCTCTTTGTTGTGAGTCTTTCTGGTTTTTTTTTTTTTGTGTGTATATTTGTCTAGTCATCATGACAAGGCCCAAATTCAGGCCATGCCCTTCTTGCCAGACTCCCAATCAGGCAAGCAGGAAATCTTGCCATGTCTGCTTTGAAAGCTTGTCCACCAAAAAAAAAATACAAGAAAAAGTGGTGTCACTGGATAGGCAGTGGGGGAAATCTGTCCTTAAATGCAGGAATGCCGGACGTATCATTGATTCTGCCCGTATTGCAGTAAGTAAAATTGTTAATATTTCATAAGTTAGTGTTACGTGAAGTGAAGCTAAAAGCCTGTGTTTTTCTCATACTGAATATCAGACAAGTACCAATGTGATCTGGCCTTTAAAAACATAGTCTTATTATTTAATACGTGGAAGAATCCATCTTTACCTATAAATTGTGCTAAAGAGTAACAATAAGTTGTGTTCTCTGTCAAGTAAGTAAGTCATGATGGCAATGGCATAAATGGCTTTATCTGAAACTGGCCATTGATTGTATGCAGTTCAAGAGTAATGTTTCTTCTAAAATAATCATAAAGAAACAGGTTACGGCACATTTTCTTGCATTGTACTCCAACTCCATTAAATCTCTTTAAATTAAAATTGCTTTATACAGTACTGATGTTTCAAATAATTCAGTGGATTTAACTAATGTGTTATTACTGCCTTTCCTTTAACCCTCCCTTGTCTGGCTTATGCTACTCTGAGCAATGCCTGAACTTTGTATTTTGAGCACTTCTTGCGTTGTTTTTACCTATTCACAATGACTCGCTTGCTTTAATCCTCAATTGTAAGTCACTTTGGATAAAATTACTAAATGCTAAATGACTAAATGTAAATGTACTGCTTTTGTTCATTTCAGGTGAGTAAACTTGAAGCTGTGGGGTACAAGCCGATTTTATTTATTGGCAAGCCAGATAAAAGGGCTTCCAATAAATGGGTTGCAGAAATTATTACCCATCTGCACCCCACTCCTGTCACTAAAAATGTTTTGGAGAAGATGCGGAGGGCCTATGAACTTATATTGACAAAATGTAAGTAATGTTTTGGTTTAGAAATTATGAATATTTAGAATACATTTATATTTCTTTGTTAATATGTACAGATTTTAAATGAAAGTAAACTTTTATTATAGCAACCTCCACAGCACAGCAACCAGAAAGTCAAGCCGTGGGGGAGAGTCAAGCCGCCGCAGAGGAGAGTCAAGCCGCCACAGAGGAGAGTCAAGCCGCCACAGAGGAGAGTCAAGCCGCCACAGAGGAGAGTCAAGCCGCCACAGAGGAGAGTCAAGCCGTGGGGGAGAGTCAAGCCGCCGCAGAGGAGAGTCAAGCAGGAAGAGCAAATACGGTCTCAGACTCCGCGGAGGAGAGTCAAGCCGCCGCAGAGGAGAGTCAAGCCGCCACAGAGGAGAGTCAAGCCGTGGGGGAGAGTCAAGCCGCCACAGAGGAGAGTCAAGCCGCCACAGAGGAGAGTCAAGCCGCCACAGAGGAGAGTCAAGCCGCCACAGAGGAGAGTCAAGCCGTGGGGGAGAGTCAAGCCGCCGCAGAGGAGAGTCAAGCAGGAAGAGCAAATACGGTCTCAGACTCCGCGGAGGAGAGTCAAGCCGCCGCAGAGGAGAGTCAAGCAGGAAGAGCAAATACGGTCTCAGACTCCGCGGAGGAGAGTCAAGCCGCCACAGAGGAGAGTCAAGCCGCCACAGAGGAGAGTCAAGCCGGAAGAACAAATACGGTCTCAGACTCCGCGGAGGAGAGTCAAGCCGCCGCAGAGGAGAGTCAAGCAGGAAGAGCAAATACGGTCTCAGACTCCGCGGAGGAGAGTCAAGCCGCCACAGAGGAGAGTCAAGCCGCCACAGAGGAGAGTCAAGCCGCCACAGAGGAGAGTCAAGCCGCCACAGAGGAGAGTCAAGCCGCCACAGAGGAGAGTCAAGCCGCCACAGAGGAGAGTCAAGCCGCCACAGAGGAGAGTCAAGCCGCCACAGAGGAGAGTCAAGCCGCCACAGAGGAGAGTCAAGCCGCCACAGAGGAGAGTCAAGCCGGAAGAACAAATACGGTCTCAGACTCCGCGGAGGAGAGTCAAGCCGCCGCAGAGGAGAGTCAAGCAGGAAGAGCAAATACGGTCTCAGACTCCGCGGAGGAGAGTCAAGCCGCCGCAGAGGAGAGTCAAGCAGGAAGAGCAAATACGGTCTCAGACTCCGCGGAGGAGAGTCAAGCCGCCACAGAGGAGAGTCAAGCCGCCACAGAGGAGAGTCAAGCCGCCACAGAGGAGAGTCAAGCCGCCACAGAGGAGAGTCAAGCCGCCACAGAGGAGAGTCAAGCCGCCACAGAGGAGAGTCAAGCCGCCACAGAGGAGAGTCAAGCCGGAAGAACAAATACGGTCTCAGACTCCGCGGAGGAGAGTCAAGCCGCCGCAGAGGAGAGTCAAGCCGGAAGAACAAATACGGTCTCAGACTCCGCGGAGGAGAGTCAAGCCGCCGCAGAGGAGAGTCAAGCAGGAAGAGCAAATACGGTCTCAGACTCCGCGGAGGAGAGTCAAGCCGCCACAGAGGAGAGTCAAGCCGCCACAGAGGAGAGTCAAGCCGCCACAGAGGAGAGTCAAGCCGCCACAGAGGAGAGTCAAGCCGCCACAGAGGAGAGTCAAGCCGCCACAGAGGAGAGTCAAGCCGCCACAGAGGAGAGTCAAGCCGCCACAGAGGAGAGTCAAGCCGCCACAGAGGAGAGTCAAGCCGCCACAGAGGAGAGTCAAGCCGGAAGAACAAATACGGTCTCAGACTCCGCGGAGGAGAGTCAAGCCGCCGCAGAGGAGAGTCAAGCAGGAAGAGCAAATACGGTCTCAGACTCCGCGGAGGAGAGTCAAGCCGCCGCAGAGGAGAGTCAAGCAGGAAGAGCAAATACGGTCTCAGACTCCGCGGAGGAGAGTCAAGCCGCCACAGAGGAGAGTCAAGCCGCCACAGAGGAGAGTCAAGCCGCCACAGAGGAGAGTCAAGCCGCCACAGAGGAGAGTCAAGCCGCCACAGAGGAGAGTCAAGCCGCCACAGAGGAGAGTCAAGCCGCCACAGAGGAGAGTCAAGCCGCCACAGAGGAGAGTCAAGCCGCCACAGAGGAGAGTCAAGCCGGAAGAACAAATACGGTCTCAGACTCCGCGGAGGAGAGTCAAGCCGCCGCAGAGGAGAGTCAAGCCGGAAGAACAAATACGGTCTCAGACTCCGCGGAGGAGAGTCAAGCCGCCGCAGAGGAGAGTCAAGCAGGAAGAGCAAATACGGTCTCAGACTCCGCGGAGGAGAGTCAAGCCGCCACAGAGGAGAGTCAAGCCGCCACAGAGGAGAGTCAAGCCGCCACAGAGGAGAGTCAAGCCGCCACAGAGGAGAGTCAAGCCGGAAGAACAAATACGGTCTCAGACTCCGCGGAGGAGAGTCAAGCCGCGGAGTCTGAGACCGTATTTGTTCTTGACCTTTTTCCTCTGTCTTCCCCACTCTCTCCAACCTCTCTCTTTCCTACTTCCTCTTCTTCTTTTCTTCCTCCAGTTTCTTCCCCACCACCACTGTCTTTGCGACAGATGAAAAGGAAAAACTCCTCAACCTCTTCACGCTATTCTGCCTCTGTCTCTCCTCCATCTGCCTCTTCCATTGCCACGTCTTTGAATCCGGAGGGGCCACGTGTGAAGACCAGAAGAAAAGGTAACTTTTTGCATAGTACATACTTACTCTACACTGTTAATAAATTTGCTCCCAGTCACAGTTGACTTAATGTAAATTAGATTCATCGGCTTACCGAGTCATTTGTAGCCAGTTTACAGTATTTAGTTATTTAGCTGTGGCCAATGTCCAAGGGTGGTGATTAATGTCAATCCCTGACTTAAGCTAAGAGGACTTTGGGAAAACCAATCCTGTACTTTTTGCTTGTTTCACATAAACAGGGACAAATTCACTTTGACATGAATGGAAAGGACTGCATATCACCTCACATGTGAAATTATTAATATGGACGGATTCAGCTACTAAGCATGGCATTCATGGCTTAAAAAACTTTCCTTGTCTTTTCATCATTTCAGGTTGCCGAAAATGTAATAGGCAGAAGGTGTTCCTTTTTGATCGTATAACTGGGGAACGGATAAATGAGGTAAAATATGTTCTGCAAGGCTGCTTTCTTGTCTCAATGGCTGATTCCGACCTTTCAAAGATAATACAACAATATGTTATGCCCTATTCAGTGATTGCATAAACAGAATATTTATTACTTGTGTTTGTGTGTGCAGGGGAAAGCCGAATTGAGAGTCCACTGGTTGCCTTGCACTGTGTGGTAAGTCATGTTTTATTAATTATTTAATTCCATTGCGATGCAAATTAGTCCATTCCATGACAAATACAATATAGGCAAAGTTCAACTGGTTTCTTGCAAGCAGTATGGAAGTTCATGTCAGTGTTGTCTGTGGCAAGAGAAAATTCCCCGGTCCTGTAGTTGATCCCGTCAGTAAATCATCTTCTGTGGTAGCCTTTAGAAAAACTGTGAGGTCGATTGTCAGTACTCAGAAGCAAATAGCGATGAGGGGGAGGCATTTGGAAGAGTTAGATCTGGCAGGTAGGCCCTTGTAACCTTTAGGACATGCATTCCGATGATGAAAAAGTATGGAGGAGGTAAGGAGGTAGATCATTCTCCCATTTGTCTTTAAAATTATGGAATAGTCTTCCGAGCATTCCAAATTCAGACTCAGAATCAGAATATCTGGAGTGTCTTTAGACTGGACTGAGAGAGTGTGTCCTAATTTGAAATGCTCAGAAGACTATTCCATAATTTTAAAGACAAATGGGAGAATGATCTACCTCATTGTCTTCATTTAGAATATTCTATTTGTAAGATCCTGGAATTTTTTGATTAACAGAATGGATTATAGGTAATGAGGAGCTGGACCATTCAGTGCTTTCTGGGTAATTAATAGAATTCTAAAATTAGCTGACAGACAGCCAATGTATGGAAAATAAAATGGTCCTGATGTGATCCTGTTTTCTGTTTCTAGTAAGTATAGCGGCTAGCTCTAGCTCTGAACTAGCTTATTTATTGAGCCTGCAGGACATCCACTCTGTAATGCATTACAAAAGTAGCAGTGATTCATGCACACATAAATTAATCTTTCGGCATCTGAAACTCGTATGTGTCATAATTTAGTTTTTCTAAGATGGAGAATCCAGTTGTATGTGCTGGAAATGTTATTTTTAAAGGAACATAAGAACATCAAACATAAGATCTGTGTTCTAAACTGTTGTAGATGACATAACATTTTCCTCATCCCGCCAATGACAACTTAATCCCTCAGTTTATTAGAAACATTTTTAAATCAGGAAATTTGGAAATACATGGATTTCAATGTACAGAAACTGTATGGAAAATTGTGTAACTAGAGCTGCCAGACAATTGTAGTTTAGGAAAAAGTACCATATTTTCCTGTGAGATGCAATGTTGTATAAAAAAGTGTAAAATGAAAATACACCAATTAAGTCCAATTACCTCAAATTTGTTATTAAGTAAATTGAGTAAATGTACTCAGTTGTATTCCACCACTGGGCTTAACCAGGGTTAATGCTACTTTAACAAGCATCAATACATTTCAATGAACTCTCTAAATTGAACCCAACAGTGATTTTTTTTCTCTTTGTGTTCTAATGAAATGTTTTTTTGCACTATTTTACAGTGGCAAAACCTGGGATGACACATGGGAGCCTGCCAGTGAATTCCTACATGTTATGCCCAAGTCCCCAGATCCCAACCAGCTTTAAGCATGACAGCCTAGTCACCTGGACTCATCCACTCATCCTCATGAAGTTTATTTTTGAGGGGCTTTTTTTTCTTCTTTTTTTTTCCTTCTTGCTTTTCATTAAAGTGTTTTGCACAATACCCGGTCTCTTTGTGGGTTTATTTTCTTAATGTGTTTTTAAAAAAGAAAAAATCTTTTGCATTTTTCATGAAATGAAAGCTTTAGCGTAAGTTCTGCCGAGAAGACTCAATTGTTACGTCACTTATTACCTTCGCATCTCTCCAATCATGTGCAAAAACTTGCTGTACAAAAAATCGGTACTTACACATGTCTGAGTTTGCAGATGCTGACGCCTACATTCACCTCTCCCCTCCCAACCCCCCCACCACCACCACCAGGATGGTCCCTTCTCCTCCTCCACACCACCACCACCAGGATGGTCCCTTCTCCTCCTCCACACCACCACCACCAGGATGGTCCCTTCTCCTCCTCCACACCACCACCAGCAGGATGGTCCCTTCTCCTCCTCCACACCACCACCAGCAGGATGGTCCCTTCTCCTCCTCCACACCACCACCACCAGCAGGATGGTCCCTTCTCCTCCTCCACACCACCACCACCAGCAGGATGGTCCCTTCTCCTCCTCCACACCACCACCACCAGCAGGATGGTCCCTTCTCCTCCTCCACACCACCACCAGGATGGTCCCTTCTCCTCCTCCACACCACCACCACCAGGATGGTCCCTTCTCCTCCTCCACACCACCACCACCACCAGGATGGTCCCTTCTCCTCCTCCACACCACCACCACCAGGATGGTCCCTTCTCCTCCTCCACACCACCACCACCACCAGCAGGATGGTCCCTTCTCCTCCTCCACACCACCACCACCAGCAGGATGGTCCCTTCTCCTCCTCCACACCACCACCACCAGGATGGTCCCTTCTCCTCCTCCACACCACCACCACCAGGATGGTCCCTTCTCCTCCTCCACACCACCAGCAGGATGGTCCCTTCTCCTCCTCCACACCACCACCACCACCAGGATGGTCCCTTCTCCTCCTCCACACCACCACCAGGATGGTCCCTTCTCCTCCTCCACACCACCACCACCAGGATGGTCCCTTCTCCTCCTCCACACCACCACCAGCAGGATGGTCCCTTCTCCTCCTCCACACCACCACCACCACCAGGATGGTCCCTTCTCCTCCTCCACACCACCACCAGCAGGATGGTCCCTTCTCCTCCTCCACACCACCACCACCACCAGCAGGATGGTCCCTTCTCCTCCTCCACACCACCACCACCAGGATGGTCCCTTCTCCTCCTCCACACCACCACCAGCAGGATGGTCCCTTCTCCTCCTCCACACCACCACCACCAGGATGGTCCCTTCTCCTCCTCCACACCACCACCACCAGGATGGTCCCTTCTCCTCCTCCACACCACCACCAGGATGGTCCCTTCTCCTCCTCCACACCACCACCCCCACCAGGATGGTCCCTTCTCCTCCTCCACACCACCACCACCACCACCAGGATGGTCCCTTCTCCTCCTCCACACCACCACCAGGATGGTCCCTTCTCCTCCTCCACACCACCACCAGGATGGTCCCTTCTCCTCCTCCACACCACCAGCAGGAATGTCCCTTCTCCTCCTCCACACCACCACCACCACCAGGATGGTCCCTTCTCCTCCTCCACACCACCACCACCACCAGGATGGTCCCTTCTCCTCCTCCACACCACCAGCAGGAATGTCCCTTCTCCTCCTCCACACCACCACCACCACCAGGATGGTCCCTTCTCCTCCTCCACACCACCACCACCACCAGGATGGTCCCTTCTCCTCCTCCACACCACCACCACCACCACCAGGATGGTCCCTTCTCCTCCTCCACACCACCACCACCACCAGGATGGTCCCTTCTCCTCCTCCACACCACCAGCAGGATGGTCCCTTCTCCTCCTCCACACCACCACCACCAGGATGGTCCCTTCTCCTCCTCCACACCACCAGCAGGATGGTCCCTTCTCCTCCTCCACACCACCACCACCAGCAGGATGGTCCCTTCTCCTCCTCCACACCACCACCAGGATGGTCCCTTCTTCTCCTCCTCCACACCACCACCACCACCAGCAGGATGGTCCCTTCTCCTCCTCCACACCACCACCAGCAGGATGGTCCCTTCTCCTCCTCCACACCACCACCACCAGCAGGATGGTCCCTTCTCCTCCTCCACACCACCACCACCAGCAGGATGGTCCCTTCTCCTCCTCCACACCACCACCACCAGCAGGATGGTCCCTTCTCCTCCTCCACACCACCACCAGGATGGTCCCTTCTCCTCCTCCACACCACCACCACCACCACCACCAGGATGGTCCCTTCTCCTCCTCCACACCACCACCACCACCACCAGGATGGTCCCTTCTCCTCCTCCACACCACCACCACCAGGATGGTCCCTTCTCCTCCTCCACACCACCACCAGGATGGTCCCTTCTCCTCCTCCACACCACCAGCAGGATGGTCCCTTCTCCTCCTCCACACCACCACCACCACCACCAGGATGGTCCCTTCTCCTCCTCCACACCACCACCAGGATGGTCCCTTCTCCTCCTCCACACCACCACCAGGATGGTCCCTTCTCCTCCTCCACACCACCAGCAGGAATGTCCCTTCTCCTCCTCCACACCACCACCACCAGGATGGTCCCTTCTCCTCCTCCACACCACCAGCAGGAATGTCCCTTATCCTCCTCCACACCACCACCACCACCAGGATGGTCCCTTCTCCTCCTCCACACCACCACCACCACCAGGATGGTCCCTTCTCCTCCTCCACACCACCACCACCACCACCAGGATGGTCCCTTCTCCTCCTCCACACCACCAGCAGGATGGTCCCTTCTCCTCCTCCACACCACCACCGCCACCAGGATGGTCCCTTCTCCTCCTCCACACCACCACCACCACCAGGATGGTCCCTTCTCCTCCTCCACACCACCACCACCACCAGGATGGTCCATTCTCCTCCTCCACACCACCAGCAGGATGGTCCCTTCTCCTCCTCCACACCACCAGCAGGATGGTCCCTTCTCCTCCTCCACACCACCACCACCAGGATGGTCCCTTCTCCTCCTCCACACCACCAGCAGGATGGTCCCTTCTCCTCCTCCACACCACCACCACCACCAGGATGGTCCCTTCTCCTCCTCCACACCACCACCAGGATGGTCCCTTCTCCTCCTCCACACCACCACCAGGATGGTCCCTTCTCCTCCTCCACACCACCACCACCACCAGCAGGATGGTCCCTTCTCCTCCTCCACACCACCACCAGCAGGATGGTCCCTTCTCCTCCTCCACACCACCACCACCACCAGGATGGTCCCTTCTCCTCCTCCACACCACCACCAGCAGGATGGTCCCTTCTTCTCCTCCTCCACACCACCACCACCACCAGGATGGTCCCTTCTCCTCCTCCACACCACCACCAGCAGGATGGTCCCTTCTCCTCCTCCACACCACCACCACCACCAGGATGGTCCCTTCTCCTCCTCCACACCACCACCACCACCACCAGGATGGTCCCTTCTCCTCCTCCACACCACCACCACCACCACCAGGATGGTCCCTTCTCCTCCTCCACACCACCACCAGGATGGTCCCTTCTCCTCCTCCACACCACCAGCAGGATGGTCCCTTCTCCTCCTCCACACCACCACCACCACCAGGATGGTCCCTTCTCCTCCTCCACACCACCACCACCACCAGGATGGTCCCTTCTCCTCCTCCACACCACCACCACCAGGATGGTCCCTTCTCCTCCTCCACACCACCACCACCACCACCACCACCAGGATGGTCCCTTCTCCTCCTCCACACCACCACCACCACCAGGATGGTCCCTTCTCCTCCTCCACACCACCACCACCACCACCAGGATGGTCCCTTCTCCTCCTCCACACCACCACCAGGATGGTCCCTTCTCCTCCTCCACACCACCAGCAGGATGGTCCCTTCTCCTCCTCCACAACACCACCACCACCACCAGGATGGTCCCTTCTCCTCCTCCACACCACCACCAGGATGGTCCCTTCTCCTCCTCCACACCACCAGCAGGAATGTCCCTTCTCCTCCTCCACACCACCACCACCACCAGGATGGTCCCTTCTCCTCCTCCACACCACCACCACCACCAGGATGGTCCCTTCTCCTCCTCCACACCACCAGCAGGAATGTCCCTTCTCCTCCTCCACACCACCACCACCACCAGGATGGTCCCTTCTCCTCCTCCACACCACCACCACCACCAGGATGGTCCCTTCTCCTCCTCCACACCACCACCACCACCACCAGGATGGTCCCTTCTCCTCCTCCACACCACCACCAGCAGGATGGTCCCTTCTCCTCCTCCACACCACCAGCAGGATGGTCCCTTCTCCTCCTCCACACCACCACCACCACCAGGATGGTCCCTTCTCCTCCTCCACACCACCACCAGGATGGTCCCTTCTCCTCCTCCACACCACCACCACCACCAGCAGGATGGTCCCTTCTCCTCCTCCACACCACCACCAGCAGGATGGTCCCTTCTCCTCCTCCACACCACCACCACCACCAGGATGGTCCCTTCTCCTCCTCCACACCACCACCACCAGCAGGATGGTCCCTTCTCCTCCTCCACACCACCACCACCAGGATGGTCCCTTCTCCTCCTCCACACCACCACCAGCAGGATGGTCCCTTCTCCTCCTCCACACCACCACCACCACCAGCAGGATGGTCCCTTCTCCTCCTCCACACCACCAGCAGGATGGTCCCTTCTCCTCCTCCACACCACCAGCAGGATGGTCCCTTCTCCTCCTCCACACCACCACCACCACCAGGATGGTCCCTTCTCCTCCTCCACACCACCACCAGGATGGTCCCTTCTCCTCCTCCACACCACCACCAGGATGGTCCCTTCTCCTCCTCCACACCACCACCACCACCAGCAGGATGGTCCCTTCTCCTCCTCCACACCACCACCAGCAGGATGGTCCCTTCTCCTCCTCCACACCACCACCACCACCACCAGGATGGTCCCTTCTCCTCCTCCACACCACCACCACCAGCAGGATGGTCCCTTCTCCTCCTCCACACCACCACCAGCAGGATGGTCCCTTCTCCTCCTCCACACCACCACCAGCAGGATGGTCCCTTCTCCTCCTCCACACCACCACCACCACCAGCAGGATGGTCCCTTCTCCTCCTCCACACCACCAGCAGGATGGTCCCTTCTCCTCCTCCACACCACCACCAGCAGGATGGTCCCTTCTCCTCCTCCACACCACCACCACCAGCAGGATGGTCCCTTCTCCTCCTCCACACCACCACCACCACCAGGATGGTCCCTTCTCCTCCTCCACACCACCACCAGCACCAGCAGGATGGTCCCTTCTCCTCCTCCACACCACCACCAGCAGGATGGTCCCTTCTCCTCCTCCACACCACCACCACCACCAGGATGGTCCCTTCTCCTCCTCCACACCACCACCACCAGGATGGTCCCTTCTCCTCCTCCACACCACCACCACCACCACCAGGATGGTCCCTTCTCCTCCTCCACACCACCACCACCACCAGGATGGTCCCTTCTCCTCCTCCACACCACCACCAGCAGGATGGTCCCTTCTCCTCCTCCACACCACCACCAGCAGGATGGTCCCTTCTCCTCCTCCACACCACCACCACCACCAGCAGGATGGTCCCTTCTCCTCCTCCACACCACCAGCAGGATGGTCCCTTCTCCTCCTCCACACCACCACCAGCAGGATGGTCCCTTCTCCTCCTCCACACCACCACCACCAGCAGGATGGTCCCTTCTCCTCCTCCACACCACCACCACCACCAGGATGGTCCCTTCTCCTCCTCCACACCACCACCAGCACCAGCAGGATGGTCCCTTCTCCTCCTCCACACCACCACCAGCAGGATGGTCCCTTCTCCTCCTCCACACCACCACCACCACCAGGATGGTCCCTTCTCCTCCTCCACACCACCACCACCAGGATGGTCCCTTCTCCTCCTCCACACCACCACCACCACCACCAGGATGGTCCCTTCTCCTCCTCCACACCACCACCACCACCAGGATGGTCCCTTCTCCTGCTCCACACCACCACCACCACCAGCAGGATGGTCCCTTCTCCTCCTCCACACCACCACCAGCAGGATGGTCCCTTCTCCTCCTCCACACCACCACCACCACCAGGATGGTCCCTTCTCCTCCTCCACACCACCACCACCAGGATGGTCCCTTCTCCTCCTCCACACCACCACCACCAGGATGGTCCCTTCTCCTCCTCCACACCACCACCAGGATGGTCCCTTCTCCTCCTCCACACCACCACCAGGATGGTCCCTTCTCCTCCTCCACACCACCAGCAGGAATGTCCCTTCTCCTCCTCCACACCACCACCACCACCAGGATGGTCCCTTCTCCTCCTCCACACCACCACCACCACCAGGATGGTCCCTTCTCCTCCTCCACACCACCAGCAGGAATGTCCCTTCTCCTCCTCCACACCACCACCAGCAGGATGGTCCCTTCTCCTCCTCCACACCACCACCACCACCAGCAGGATGGTCCCTTCTCCTCCTCCACACCACCACCACCACCACCAGCAGGATGGTCCCTTCTCCTCCTCCACACCACCACCAGCAGGATGGTCCCTTCTCCTCCTCCACACCACCACCAGCAGGATGGTCCCTTCTCCTCCTCCACACCACCACCACCACCAGGATGGTCCCTTCTCCTCCTCCACACCACCACCACCAGCAGGATGGTCCCTTCTCCTCCTCCACACCACCAGCAGGATGGTCCCTACCATACCTCACAGGGGGTCGGCTGCGGCCCTGCCTACATCTTCAGGCAGGAAATGCAGATTCCGTACCCTCGGATTGCGAGCTACGCACAGGGCCTATATGCCAAATAACTTTATATCTCAATACTTGCTTGTTGGGCTGTTATTAAATGCATGATTGTTACGTTATTTTGCCTCACGAGTCTTTCTGGTAGAACTGCACAACAGGCAGGAAGTGTGAGAAGTGTGTGTAAGTCTACTTGCACTATTGGTCTGGTATGCCAGCCATGAATAAATGCTAAAGAAATAAATACAAATACTACAGAATACTACTAAAGCTATTAAAATGTCACTTAAATGTTGTAGTCCTGTTTGAAATGTTCAGTTACAATATTATATATTAATTCCTTTAACATTTATAATTGTCATTAACTATTTATATTTGCCTTGCATTCACAGCAAAATAATTTAAAATTAATCATATATATATATATATATATATATATATATATATATATATATATATATATATATATATATATATATATATATATATATATATATATATATAGTTTTATTTTGGGGGGCCATTTGTTCTTCAAAGGGAAGAAAATAATGTATTTTCTGGTGGCTCCTGGTTTGTTTGTTTTTTTAAAAAGAAAAGAAAAATTAAAGTCTTTAAATAGTTTGGCATATCAATACATTCTGGGAAATTTGTACAAAGTATGTGCAATCATCTTTAAATGTTACAGAAGCATTTTATTTGATTAAGAGATGAACTTACATCTGTTTAAAACAAAATGCTGCATGCTAGAATAACTATAAAGAGTAGGCTACTTTTCTTTTTCTAATTAAAAGGTAGGCGGGCTCCCTGCAGTCGGAGGAGCCTGTTTTAAAAAAAATATATTATTTATTGCAGAACTTATAGGCTACATACATGATGAGGGAAAGCGTTGTTGTATTTCTTTCAGTGAAAAATAACAACAAAATAAATAAATATGCTGGACGTACATCAAAAGTCGGAAGAGCTTGTAAATTCCATATATGGACATGTGTGACGTGATTTTGACGTTTCCTTGGCACAAGCAGGACAAGCTGTGGGTGGAATAACGTTTAGTAAAATTTAAAGCGCTCCATATCGCAAACTATGTTTTGCTGTCGTTATGACATAAGTAATACTGTCAGTTAACAATGAGGTGTTGCTATATTGAAAGAAATTACACGTTTACCGAGATCCCAACCCTAACCCTATAGTGTAACTACACACTTCAATGAACTACAATTTACAGCGCTAGTCCCATCGACACAATGATAGAGGCTTATGGGTAATGTAGTTTAAAAACGTCTAGTAATATATTTAAATAAATATAATCTCTAATGAACAAAGGGACATCCAAATATGTTCATTATACAAACCTCTTCGACATATTTGAGAGCCAGACTGAAATTTGGTATTTTACTGTGGGCACTTTTTAAAATGTTTTTATAACACCTTTCCATGTATGCCAGACATCTCTGTCCAACATTATGTATTAAACATAGCATAAATAATTGTCCTACCAATTGTCACTTTGATACGCTTATCAAACTTTGCATTTACAGACTTTGCAGAATGTGCATTTTTTTGCTCTTCCATGGGTGCTGAGGGACCCCAGAGGGAGGAAGGGCAGTAAAACCTACACAGATGTACTCTCTTCATCATGGACAACAAACTGTATTGAGTCACATTTATATCTGAACTTTTTTTTTTCTTCCCCCCCTTTTCTATATTGACATCATGCTTGTGTTAGGTTTTGATTATATTGCAAGACTCTGAACTCGAGAACCCCCCCCCCCCCCCCCCCCCCCCACATTCTAAATAGCCTGATCTATTTTGTCAAGCTGGAGGCTACATAATACAAATAATTTCAGAGTGCCAAAATTGACTCAAAATGTTGCACTGAATGTTGATACCAACAATGGATGTGAGGGAGAGGAGGAAGAGTATGTGAAAGAGGTGGTGAACAAGGAGGAAGATGAGAAAGAGCAAGTGTGGAGAATGTTGTCAAGGTTGGATCTGCTTTAGGGTTTTTCCCTTTGCCTGCAGATTTGATATTTTCTGTGATGTGAATAAAGTCATCAGTCTGAACCCAACATGAAGACATGAAGCTAAAGCAGAATAAATATCTCTCACTGACCTTGATTCCGCAGTTGCACATCTCTTCTGGGTGACTATAATGCTTTTCATGTTGAGTTTTTTACTGTAACCTTTTTGTCTTTTGCAGTTGGTTCACTGTATTTTCACAGTATGCAAGTGCTAAATATACAGACATACAATACTATACAATATTCAGTCAGTACACAAGTTATTCACCTTACTACGGTAAGTTGTAATTACTATAGTTACTATGTAATTGCAAAATTTGTTTAATTAGTTACGATATACTTTTTTTCTGTAATGGTGTGCTTTGGATTCTGTGTTCTTCATTTTTCATTTTCTGTTCATTTTTGATGTACTGTAGTGTCTAACGAATGATCTGTAGTGTTTATAATATTGACTCACTTTGTGTATGATTATTGCACAGATAAAATGGTTTTGAGTACCACAGAATCACATCAGTTGACTATGAAACCTGTACTAGATTATACAGAAAGCACATTGAATATTATGTTGGGGAAAAAATATTCCTCCTCATCATTATGGTTTTCTTCCTCATAATCTGCTTCTTCCATGTCTCTAAACATGTTGTTATACAGCACCATAGAGTTCAACTAAAAAGTTCAAATAAAGTACCCCACACAGTACAGTACTTTAATTAATGCAATTTATTTCCACCACTGACTGGTTGTAGAGGCATGCATGCACACATTTCTATACATGTGAAAGAAGAAGTAACACTTTGGTTTTATTGGTAACACTTTACAATACGATTCGTTAGTTAACATTAGCTAGCATGAACTAAAAATGAACTGCACTTATACAGCATTTATTAACATTTACATTTATGCATTTAGCAGACGCTTTTATCCAAAGAGACTTACAACTTGGGGGCACAATAAGCGATTGGTCATGAAGAGTCGAGTGAGCGCAACAAGTGCCTGAAATACTTAGTCCGTGTACATTGCTCAGTGTAGCACAAGCTAGAGTAGGGAGGGAAAGAGGAGGAGAAAGAGGAAAGGAAAGAATTTTTTTTTTTTAAGAGGTTAAGTGCTTGTGGAAGAGATGAGTTTTTAGTTGACTTTTGAATGTTGTCAACGAATCAGCATTCCGGATGGCGGTGGGCAGATCGTTCCACCAGCTGGGAATTAATCTTTGTTAATGTTTTTGTTAATGTTAATTTCAACATTTAATAATACTTTATTAAAATATTGTTAATATTAGTTAATGCACTGTGAACTAACATGAACTAACAATGAACAGCTGTATTTTTTATTAACTAACGTTAACAAAGATTTAACAAATACAGTAAGAAATGGATTGCTCATGGTTAGTTCATGTTAGTTAATAATACATTAAAGGGTTAGTTCACCCAAAAATGAAAATTCTGTCATTAATTACTTCCCCTCATGTCGTTCGACACCCGTCAGACCTCCGTTCATCTTCGGAACAGAAATGAAGATACTTTAGTTTAAATCTGATGGCTCTGAAAGGCCTCCATTAATTGGCACAATGGCACGGTACACTCTCAAGACCCTTAAAAGGTACTAAAGACGTTGTTACAAAGTCCATCTCACTACAGTGGTTCTACAATAACTTTATGAATCGGCGACAATAGTTTTTGTGCACAAAAAAACCCTAAATAACGACTTACATAGTGATGACGATTTCAAAACACGGCATCATGAAGCTTCGAAGCGTTATGAATCAGCGAGTCGATTCAGCAGTTTGGATCGCCAAATTTCAGCAGTTTGGCGGTTTGACACGCGATCCGAATCATCATTCGACTCGCTGATTCATAACGGTGTCTTGAGAGTGAACCGTGCCATTGTGTCAATGGAGGCCTTTCAGAGGCATCAGATTTCAACTAAAATATCTTCATTTCTGTTCCGAAGATGAACGGAGGTCTAACGGGTGTCGAACGACATGAGGGTAAGTAATTAATGACAGAATTTTCATTTTTGGGTGAACTAACCCTTTAACTAATGTTAACTAATGAACCTTATTGTAAAGTGTTACCGTTATATTTATATGGTGATAAAAAGCAGATGTTATTACATGCTTAATATTCATAGTTAAGGTCATTGTCCAGAAGTATGAAAGGTGCTACACTCTTGTTGATTACAGTCCATCATCAGATATTTCGTAGTCACTGTCGTACTCATCAGCTGAAGCATTGTCCAAGAAGTTGATGTTCTCTGCTCCAGACAAAACTTGCAGGTGATTTGATGCCGTTTTCTGAGGATGATGCTCTGCAGACCTTTCAAACCCTCTTCACTTAGGCCACATTGCGAATCTTAAAAGAGGAACAAAATAATATAAGACCAGCCTTAGAAACTTTATAAACAGTCATAATTGTTGTGTATATTTATTTGGGCTGCCCCCTAATATTAATCTTTGGTCGGGACAACCCTATGTTTATGTAATTTATTACAAATACATACTTTTCATTGTCTCACTAGAAAACAAGCAGGACAGCTCTCTGAGGGTATCGGAACGAGTTGAAAGAGATTTCCAATGGTGGTCCATCTCTGCAACAAGAATCTTCTGCTCCTCTTCAAGTCTCCTCACTGACATGATTATGTCAAAAGCCCTTCTTTTTGTCCTTAGATCGACAGAGTCTGGATGGCATTTATGATAAATAAACAAATAATTTGTATTAAACATCAACCTTAAAAGAATCTCTTAAAACGTATGGGGTTACAGAATGAGATTTAAAGCATTGCGGGTTATGTGTCATTATGTATCAGATTTGTCAGAAGCAGTCAACAGACTAGTGTACATACCACTGTGTGGTAGCTGCCATGGCCAAGCTGTCTCACCAGACAGAATGGTTTCCAGGCAAAGAGATTCTGTGATTGGAACCATTCTGTTGTATTTCTCCACAACAGATGTCAGGATTCCCTTCTCCTCCCTGATCTTGCGGCGGATTCTGGCACGACCTTTGTTGCCATCGGCCTCTTTATAGAGGCGCTGGGAACATCTCTTGATACTGGCTACCAGCACCTCAATTCTGCTGGCCAAGGCATCAGCATCATTTGTAGTTGTTGTTGTTGATGCTGAGAATAAATAGGTGTGGTTTGCACTTTACAATACCAGTAACAATTACAATTATTTGTGACTAAATATATTACAAGTAATAATTTCCTCACCGTCAGCCCACTCCTTTACATCATTGACCCAGTCTTCCAATTGGCTCGCTGTCACTGCCAATTGGGCTTTCATCGACTCTAGGCTTTGTAACTGGCTTTGCAGAGATTTTGTGGTCTACAATAACAAACAATAGTAAGAAAAAAGAACCAAATGTTCAATGCACAGCTTCATACACTGCTAACATGCAATACTGAACATCTCAAATTAATTCTACTGATGTCATTACCTTTTGATATCGGCGGGTCAGTGAGATAGCCAAATTGTGGAACTTTTGCTGATTCCAGCGCATGGCCATTAGAGTCAGCATGTCTGTGCGTCCTGCAAACACAAAAAAATATGATGTTACCATATCCCCCTACTTATTTTGTAAGGATGTACCTAGTGCAGTATGTGGTCATCTTACCTGCTTTTGACATATGCTTTGTGGTTACTGCAATCCTAGAGAGGAAGGCATTGCACTGTTCCACCTCCTCCCCTAGAGTTAAACCAGCACCATCCTGATATGCCCCACTCCATTTCACCTGGTTAAGAATTAAAAAAAATCTTTGCAGATGTTCAGTTTAGATAATGTTATTCTATCACATAGCAACATTTCCTTACCTCGCATTTAAAATCATGGGCTTTGGCATGAAATACCGAAAGGAATGGCTTCATGTTAAGAAGGTGCTGGAGCTCTGGACAGCTTTTTGCAACTCTTTGGAGGTAAGGCCAATATTTGCAGGTCACATCCATACAAAAAAAAGTGATTTGCCTACTGGCCAGCTTTTCTTGCAGGTACAGGGGATAGGCAAAAATTTCCCCCCTATACATATTTAAGGCACAGAGCAGAACTCCGTGCCGACACACCGCAAGCTCCAATCCCTCCTCGTCTACCTTGCTGGCAGATCTTTGGGAGGTCTCTCTGGCTGCTGACCACTCCCCTCCACAAACACCTCTTCCACTGACCTACAATATGGGAAATGGTTGATGAAAATAAGACTCTCCTTAACAAACTCTTCAGAAAGAGGTTATTATAGTCCTGTAATCTAATTATCATCTAGAATTTTACATGTTTGGTTGAGTTGTGAATGTGGTCCACAAATTTTTTCACTTCTTCGTCCTTGGCAATGAAGACACCTTCAAAGATGGGCTGTTCCTCAGATCTAAAAAACAACAATTTATGATAATTTATAATCTGAGATTACTTGGTTCACAGCTATGTTTTCTTATTAATACAAAAACTGTGATCCACAGTTTGGTGTACCTAGCAGCATTCTTGAAACGGTAATGTTTGCGGTTTCCATCAACTGAAACTGCAAGCATATCTGGGGTGCATGCAGGACAGTTGAAGGGCTCTTCCTTGCATATATTGTCCACCTCAAATCGCACAGCCTCCCACTCAAAAAAACTTTTCTGAAAACTGTCTGCTGAGATCTTGCCAGTCTATTAAAAATAAGGAAACCAAAAGCTACTAATGCACTCACAGAAATATTTCACCCAAAATTTAAGATTTATGTAATTTTATTAAATGACAAATTCCCATTTATATTTTTTTCATAATTTTAACACAAATCTACCAAATAAACTTTACACAATTTATTTTCATTAGGATAATAAAACCTATTTATTTAAAATACATAAAGTTTATTGTATAAATTGCATAATAATTAAGAGAACTAAATCAGGATAATTAAAAAAGTTAAATAACATTTATTTGAATCATGTTAAATGTATATTCATGGCAGAGTTAGTTTTTATGCATTTACATCTATTTGATTTTATTTAAAAACTCATATTTTTAAAATCTATATATTAAAAGTAAATAAACTCTAAAAGATTTAATCAATTTTACAATTTATTTAATGCAATTAGTTAATAAATACTAACATTGTTTGAATAATAAGAGTTATAAAACAAACAAGATTCTGTTATTTAAAGTTTATGTGATTGGTTTTCATCAAAGTTATGAAAAAAATCCATTTGGGAAACAGGAAACGACGTCACTTTCGCTGGACACAAGCCCTCGAGATATTGTGGGAATCCGTCACACACATCCCACTGAGCAAAGGCGTACGTTGAAAAGACGTCCACTGAGGAGCCAGAATGAAAGTTTTTATGACGTCTGTTTTTGACGTGTTCTGCACGTCCGATATAGACGTTCATGGAACCTCAAGGTTAAAAACTAGTTCAAATTGTGGACATATTTTCCATTTGTAATTGCAAAGCAACTCACAGACAGTGTGTGTTTGTCCAGAAATCATGAAAATAAAAGAAACTTCGCTCAAACCTTTAGACACTTTAGACAACTTAGCATCTGTAATTCACACATCTTTGGATCGTGAGAGAATCGTGGGATTCAATCCAGGATCTTCTTGCTGTGAGGAGACAGTGTTTCCCACTGAGACACTGGTGCTGCCCTTAATCACAGACATAAGACACACTTTGACTATTTCTGTCAGACGTCTACAGAAGCTCTTACTGAGAATTAACTGAGCTTTAGATGTTGATGTTTATGTTTCATTTGAAGTCACCATTGTGGTGGGAAGCGTTTGCTTTAGTTGGGCTCTTGGTCCCCGTATTTGTGTGAGCTTTTCTTTGGCTGCTGTAACTGTGTGTGAGAAACACAATAGTTGTGGCTGAGAAAGCAAAGATAAAGTGACTTCAGGTGTTGTCAGCTCCTTGTTGATGACTAAATCATCAGAAGTCTAGAATCTGATGTTGTGCTTTGGAGTTTTATGTTCTTGTTTGGCAAATAATAATTTGTTTATATACTATAACCTTGTGAATCCACTGTATTGACACCGATAGCAATAAACAAATCACTCATATTGAAAGATGATAAAACAGCAGGTGCACATTGTTTTGAGAAAATATTTCTCATAGTCACACACAGACATCAAGATTTTGCATATGATTCACAACAATGGTGACAATCAAGCATGAGTTTTGAGTTTTGTACTTTGAAGCTACCCATCATGCATTGCAGCATGAAGTTTTTTTTTATGATTGTCACCGTTGTTGTGAATCATATGCAAAATCTTGATGTCTGTGTGTGACTATGAGAAATATTTTCTCAAAACAATGTGCACATTTTGTTTTATCATCTTTCAGGATAAGTGATTATTTTATTGCTATTAGTCCCGAAACAGTGGATTCACAAGGTTATAGTATATAAACAAATGATTTGCCAAACAAGAACATAAAACTCGAAAGCACAACATCAGATTCTAGACTTCTGATGATTTAGTCATCAACAAGGAGCTGACAACACCTGAAGTCACTTTATCTTTGCTTTCTCAGCCACAACTATTGTGTTTCACACACACAGTTACAACATCCAAAGAAAAGCTAACACAAGTACAGGGACCAAGAGCCCAACTAAAGCAAACACTTCCCACACCAATGGTGACTTCAAATGAAACAAACATCAACATCTAAAGCTCTGTTAATTGTCAGTAAGAGCTTCTGTAGACGTCTGACAGAAATAGTCAAAGTGTGTCTTATGTCTGTGATTAAGGGCAGCACCAGTGTCTCAGTGGGAAACACTGTCTCCTCACAGCAAGAAGATCCTGGATTGAATCCCACGATTCTCTCACGATCCAAAGATGTGTGAATTACAGATGCTAAATTGTCTAAAGTGTCTAAAGGTGTGAGCTAAGTTTCTTTTATTTTCATGATTTCTGGACAAACACACACTGTCTGTGAGTTGCTTTGCAATTACAAATGGAAAATATGTCCATAATTTGAACTAGTTTTTAACCTTGAGGTTCCATGAGCGTCTATATCGGACGTGCAGAACACGTCAAAAACAGACGTCATGAAAACTTTCATTCTGGCTCCTCAGTGGACGTCTTTTCAACGTACGCCTTTGCTCAGTGGGATGTGTGTGACGGATTCTCACAATATCTCGAGGGCTTGTGTCCAGCGAAAGTGACGTCGTTTCCTGTTTCCCAAATGGATTTTTTTTCATAACTTTGATGAAAACCAATCACATAAACTTTAAATAACAGAATCTTGTTTGTTTTATAACTCTTATTATTCAAACAATGTTAGTATTTATTAACTAATTGCATTAAATAAATTGTAAAATTGATTAAATCTTTTAGAGTTTATTTACTTTTAATGTATAGATTTTAAAAATATGAGTTTTTAAATAAAATCAAATAGATGTAAATGCATAAAAACTAACTCTGCCATGAATATACATTTAACATGATTCAAATAAATGTTATTTAACTTTTTTAATTATCCTGATTTAGTTCTCTTAATTATTATGCAATTTATACAATAAACTTTATGTATTTTAAATAAATAGGTTTTATTATCCTAATGAAAATAAATTGTGTAAAGTTTATTTGGTAGATTTGTGTTAAAATTATGAAAAAAATATAAATGGGAATTTGTCATTTAATAAAATTACATAAATCTTAAATTTTGGGTGAAATATTTCTGTGAGTGTGTACAACAAATACATTAACATCAAACAGCTTTTCAACCCACAACTCAAAGATATCAACAATACTGCAGGATAGATAAATTCAATACTCACACGACCAAAGCGGACAGTTCGCTGATTCAGCATTCTTAGAAATGCTTGGCAGGACAGTCCTGGTGCTGCCATCTTCATTTCTTCAAATGAAAAAAATATATCTGTGGCATAAACTGTTGCAAATTGAAGGGTTGCAGGCCAGTAGTCACTTCGGTTTAGGTCAGCGACTCCAGCAGTCCAAGTGGCTTGGCATGCCTCACAAATTAACTCTGGCATGCTTAGATCATGTCGTCCTGGAAATATCAAAGGCACATCCATTTAGCTGATTAATCAGGGTTTGGGTTCTTTGTACAATTTATACATTACAGTACTTTGTATACTTCATATATATTTTTTAAGTTTTATATCTATGTCAAACATGTAGGGAGTCGCATATGGATAGATATTTCTTTTTAAGACGCTTCTCAAACAGGACAAAATAAAGTTCTTCACATTCTTACCATTCATTGTGACCACAGCAACAATCTTTCCTGGACAAACCCTCAATGACTCTGGTGAACAACCACAGATTTTGTCAGGCATCTCCACAGGTACAAGCCGGACTGAAAACACAGAGTATCCACATACATGTGAGTGATTATTGTGGCGTCTCAACACACAGTCGCGTTGTTTGTGTTTGAGCTCCGTCAAATTGATTCATAATCCTTGATTTTCTTCTTAATACTCGCTTACAAACGAATACTTTCTATTATTTACAGCGTGTGAACATATCTCCGATACGATTCTCTATAAAAAACAATCGGATTGCTTTGATATCGCTACTTATATCCGAACTTCCGCTACTAGCCGTAGCCCGCTAGCCTTGCACGCGTGGTAACTTGTTTAACGTTACACCCGGTAAACACTGATAGCTACAATTCGCCATCGTAGCACTTCTGCTACAATGGCGAATAACTCGGATGTGTGTCTAATGTTACCTTTGAGTGCAGGTGAGGACACGTTCGAGCTGCATTCGGTGCAGTTGGAGTTGGAGTCGTTGGCGAGTCAGATTCGCGGCCTTCTAGACAGACAAGCTGTGCTGAGAGAGCGGCGAACGGCGCTTGAAACATCACGCGCCGATGCGCACAAGTCAGTGGATACTAACATTTTGACTCCGACCTCGTCTACTCCGCGTGTTTCTCTGCACAGGACCCAAGCACCCAGGACGCGATCATCATCCCTGGTTTCGTTCACTCCGGCACCGACACAGCGCCATGGACCCTGGGTGTTTCCACAGCGGAAGACGCGAGCCAGGACCAGAGCGAGGACCTCTCCGCCCCTCCCGGTCTTCGAGATCTCCACCCGGAACCGCTTCTCCCCTCTTCGCGAGACGGAACGCGACGCTGTGGTCATCGGTACTTCCATCGTCCGGCATGTCCACGCTACCTCAGGTAAAGGCAAGGTTATCACTCACTGCTTTCCTGGTGCTCGAGTTCTCGATGTCGCTGCGCAGGTTCCCGAGATCCTGAACGGTGACGAACGCATCGGAGCTGTCGTGCTGCACGCGGGGACGAACGACACCAGGCTGCGACAGACGGAGGTTCTGAAGAGGGACTACAGGAGCCTGATCGAGACGGTGCGCAGAACATCGCCTGAAGCAGCGATCATCGTGTCCGGACCGCTTCCCACGTACCGACTAGGACATGAAAAGTTCAGTAGATTATTTGCTCTAAATGAATGGTTAATGTCATGGTGTAATGAACAGAAGCTGCTCTTTGTAAATAATTGGAATCTGTTTTGGGAGCGACCTAGGCTCTTCCGTCCTGATGGCCTTCACCCCAGCAGAATCGGAGCGGCTCTTCTGTCGGACAACATCTCCAGAGCGCTGCACACCATCATATGACTAGTAAGTCTAAGTCCAAATAACAGTATTTGCTGTCCTAACTTAATTGACATAAGTACCAATGTAGAACATTATATAGAAACTGTGTCTGAACATAACTGTGTAGAACATTATATAGAAACTGTGTCTATTCCTCGTTTAGTGAGGTCAAACATTACATCTACTGTAAGATCTAGGAAAAATCTAATTGTGATTAAACCAGAAAATCTCAATATTAGTGAACAAAACCAATTTTGTACTAACTTAATTGACATAAGTACCAATGTAGAACATTATATAGAAACTGTGTCTATTCCTCGTTTAGTGAGGTCAAACATTAAATCTACTGTAGGATCTAGGAAAAATCTAATTGTGATTAAACCAGAAAATCTCAATATTAGTGAACAAAAACAATTTCTAAAACTAGGTCTTCTAAACATTAGATCGCTCACACCTAAGGCGGTTATTGTAAATGAAATGGTCACAGATAATAGTTTCGATGTACTTTGCCTTACTGAAACCTGGCTTAAGCCAAATGATTATTTCGGTCTAAATGAGTCTACTCCGCCAGGATACTGTTATAAGCATGAGCCCCGTCTGATTGGTCGTGGCGGCGGTGTTGCAACAATATATAGAGATATTCTTAATGTTACCCAGAAAACAGGTCACAGGTTTAATTCATTTGAAGTACTAGTGCTAAATGTCACGCTATTAGATGTAAGAAAGAAATCTGTATTATCTCTAGCCTTAGCTACTGTATATAGACCTCCAGGGCCCTATGCTGCTTTCCTAAAAGAGTTTGCAGACTTTCTCTCAGATCTATTGGTCAACGTCGATAAAGCATTAATTGTTGGAGATTTTAACATACACGTAGATAACACAAATGACGCGTTAGGGGCTGCGTTTACAGATCTATTAAATTCCTTTGGGGTCAAGCAAAACGTCACTGGTCCCACTCATCGTCTTAATCACACACTAGATTTAATTATATCACATGGAACCAACCCAACCGATATAGATATTATACCACAAAGTGATGATGTCACTGACCATTACATGGTAACTTGCATACTGCGTACTGCTGAAATCTGTCATGTTGCGCCACGTTATCGACCAGGCAGAACAATCCTTCCAACCACTATAGATAGATTCTCAAATACCTTACCTGATCTGGCTCAGCTGCTAAGTGAACCCAAACAAACAGATGAACTAGAGGAAATGACTAGCAGTATGAGCACCATTTTCTCTAGTACATTAGAAATTGTAGCACCAATTAGATTAAAAAAGGTTAGAGAGAAAACTAAAGCACCATGGTACAACAGTGCTACACATGTTATCAAGAGAGAAACTCGTAACTTAGAGCGTAAATGGAAACATACTAATTTAGAGGTCTTTAGAATCGCATGGAAAGAAAGTATGTCACGTTATAAAAAGGCCCTAAAAGCAGCCAGGGCTGAGCATCTCCGCAAACTAATAGAAAATAACCAAAATAACCCAAGGTTTTTATTTGACACTGTGGCTAGACTAACAAATAAACAAGCATCGCCTGAACAAAATATTCCGTTACAGTTTAGTAGTAATGATTTTATGAACTTCTTCGCTGACAAAATAGAAAGCATCAGAAACAAAATTGTAAATGTACAATCATTAATGATGTCTTATGATTCAACCGCAATTATCGCCCCTCAAGAACTACTACACCGCTTTACAACTATAGGACAGGAAGAGCTAAATAAACTTATCATTGCATCTAAACCAACAACATGTTTATTAGATCCAATACCCACTAAACTACTGAAAGAGTTGTTACCTGTAGTGGAAGAGCCTCTTCTCAATATTATTAACTCGTCTTTATCTTTAGGTCATGTTCCAAGAATATTCAAGTTGGCAGTCATAAAGCCTCTCATTAAGAAGCCACAATTAGATCATAATAACCTAGCAAATTACAGACCAATTTCAAATCTTCCATTTATGTCTAAAATACTAGAAAAAGTTGTGTCCGCTCAATTGTGCTCTTTCTTGCAAGAAAATGATATCTATGAAAAATTTCAATCAGGATTCAGGCAGCATCATAGCACAGAAACTGCACTCGTTAAAATCACAAATGATTTACTTCTAGCTTCTGACCAAGGCTGTATCTCAATACTAGTTCTACTTGATCTTAGTGCTGCGTTCGATACTATAGATCATAAAATACTATTAGATCGACTTCAAAATTACACTGGTGTTCAGGGACAGGCATTAAACTGGTTTAGATCGTATTTATCAGACCGCTACCATTTTGTCTGTCTAAATGGGGAAAAATCAAAGATAACATCAGTAGACTATGGGGTGCCGCAAGGATCCGTGCTAGGCCCTCTGCTATTCTCAATATATATGCTGCCACTTGGTAATATTATAAGAAAACATGGAATTAATTTCCACTGTTATGCTGATGACACTCAATTATATATTTCATCACGACCAGATGAAAACGCTAAATTATCTAAACTGACAGCGTGTGTTGATGATATTAAACACTGGATGACGTGTAATTTTCTGCTATTAAATTCAGATAAAACGGAGGTGTTACTTATTGGTCCAAAAAATTGCCCACAAAACCTCTCACAATACAACTTTAACTTGGAAGGATGTCCTGTCGCTTTATCCACTACAGTAAGAGACCTGGGTGTTATATTAGACCGCAACTTATCTTTCGAAAGTCATATTTCATATGTTACAAAAACGGCATTTTTCCACCTTAGAAACATTGCCAAGCTACGTAACATGCTATCTATTTCTGATGCAGAAAAGTTAATTCATGCATTCATGACCTCGAGATTAGATTACTGTAATGCTTTATTAGCTGGTTGTCCTGCATCATCGATAAACAAACTGCAGTTAGTCCAAAACGCAGCTGCTAGAGTGCTTACTAGGTCAAGAAAATATGATCATATAACACCAATTTTATCATCCCTACACTGGTTACCTATTAAGTTCCGTATCAATTACAAAGTATTGCTACTGACCTATAAAGCCCTAAATGGGTTAGCTCCAGTGTATTTAACTGATCTTTTATCGCCCTACAATCCATCGCGCTCTTTAAGATCACTAAACTCGAGGCTTCTGGTCATTCCTAGGATATCTAAGTCCACTAAAGGAGGGAGGGCTTTTTCACATTTAGCTCCTAAACTCTGGAATAGTCTTCCGGATATTGTTCGAGGTTCAGACACGCTGTCCCAGTTTAAAACTAGATTAAAGACGCATCTCTTTAGCCAAGCATTCACATTATAATTAAGTTTTATACTACAGTTAAATCGCACCAACAGCATTAATATTCTGAACAGCAGCTATGCTAATTATTTCCCATCTGCTTTTCTGTTGTTATCTCGGGACACTAGTCCCGAGGTAACTAGTTCGTCAGCTCCAGTTTGTATCCAGCCTCTGATGGAGACTTCAGATGCCCCGACACCTGTGATGAGACGACTCGACGCCTGTGAAGAGACGACTCAACGCCAGCGTTGTTATGGCCTAAAATAATACATGATTGATTAACTTATCCTAACATTTTTTCTTTAACATTCTCTTTTCTAACATTTTTTAATGTACATTTATGAAATGCACTTTCTGTGAAGCTGCTTTGAAACAATGTGTATTGTGAAAAGCGCTATACAAATAAATTTGAATTGAATTGAATTGAATACATTCAAGATAAAACAATAAGACACAAAAAGGCATAATTTAAATAGTAAAGCTTATGAGCTTAACTATTCTGAGAATGAGATTTATGTTGTACACACACAAACCAGAACTTACCACAATGGGAAAGAGCCTTATCCACCACGAAAGTTGTTGGAGGCAATGGCTGGAAGAATCCAGCAGTCATGGCATCTCTGTTGTGGAGGACATGTCTGGTGTGCATGCTGACGTCACATTCAGCACAGAGGAAGGGACGTGGTCGACAGTCACAACACCGGACAGCAGCTGGATTTCTCCCACACTGTTGGCAGATGTGTGTTGCTACATTTTCTTGTGCCGCTGCAGTGTTCACCAGACGGGGTCTCTCTGCCCTCCACCTCTCTGAAAAGAGACTTTGTCGTGTGCTCCAGTTCGAGGAAGCCAGAAGTTTTGGGGTTTCAAGAGGTGATGCCTCATCACCAGAGGATTCGCTTAGTGAGTGCTGGAGATCTTGTAGAAAACACTCTGTAAATGGTAAGGAATATAAAAAAACAATAATTTCCCTCTATGTACATATATAGAGTATATTTTTACAATATTAAAATGTACTCATTTTGGCTGTGAAAGGTTCAGTATTCTAGCAAATTTATTTACATTTATTTACATTACATTAGAAACATTTATTTACATTCTAAACCACTGTCATATATATATATATACACACACACACACACACACACACACACACACACACACACACACACACACACACACACACACACACACACACACACACACACACACACACACACAAGGGCTAATGGAAACACAATGAAGCACACACCAACAGGCTCTGGAGTAAAGGCCACCTCACAGTTAGTGTCCGGAGCAATGAAGGGAGGATCAGTCTTCCGAATGTGATCAGCTGAAGAGGATAAAAACAACACAAATCAACATTTATATTATTCAAATTTCCAACTTGTCCCAAGGCCTGGTTACCAGCCTAAATTAGTGCAAGCTCACTGTTTGACCTATAGCTAGAGAAATACTAGTACACTTTTTATTTCCCAAACGCTAACAGAGACAGTCCAATTACAGTCGGTTATCTGCATTTAAGGTGTCACTGAATGATGACAGCAAATAGGAATGCTTATATAAAAGCAGATTAAAAAGAAACAAGCTGGCTGGCCATTGACAACACACTCTGAAGAACAAACTGTTTCAGACACAGCCTTGCCAAGACCAATAACTTGCAAGAGATTTAGTGCAGGCTAGCTCATTTGACATAATAACCATATTGACAAGATTTCCTGACAATGTCAATACAGCCCACAATTAAACCTATTTTAAGCGCTAACTTGCTAGTTTATACTGCTTTACACAAATATGAAATATTAGCCTTAATGTGTCTCTTTCACTTAATCCAAGACTAGTGACATATTTAATAAATCAAAAGATTGGTTCTGGTTTGATTGTTTTCCTGACATATCAAGCTATATATATATTCCTTGATTTGATACACTCATACAGTAAGTGCCTTAACAATGTAGATCTTCAAAATATCTTGAATAAAAAACAATACTGACCCTTATTTGACTGATTCCTGCTTGATCTTGGCCTTGCATAGACAATATTCCCAGTATTGTCTCTTTTTCTCCATACCACCCTCGGCTCAGGTGTCTTCACTGGTGCTGCTGCCTCCTCTTCTTGCAGCTCAACAAGAAGGTCATCAAGACTTTGGAGCTCATCCTTCAGTTCTTGGTCACCAACCAGGTTATCCAAGATCATGAGTTGTTCTTGGATTTCTGGATCACTCATGGACATTGTGATGGACAGAAACACAAACAGACAGAAAGACTCACAACGAAGAGATGGACAGATAAAACAAATATACCGGTAGATGTAAAGAGAGAGAGAGAGAGAGAGAGAGAGAGAGAGAGAGAGAGAGAGAGAGAGAGAGAGAGAGAGAGAGAGAGAGAGAGAGAGAGAGAGAGAGACTGAGTACAGGTTAACAAAGTTAACGGACGGACGGACGGACGTGGCTCTTAAAAGTGCCTTTGTTTGTGTGTGTGTGTGTGTGTGTATGTATATATGGTGGGGGGTAGAATAAAATGAAATTGATGCTGCCAAATTTGAAGGATCTAAAAAAAAAAAAAGAAAAACAGATTTGAACATTTTACACCAGTATTCTCTTCATCTGTGCTGCCAGAATGGGCTAGAGTGTATGTGATATTGATTTTATATAGTTCAATACACAAGTTACTATTGTTAATAATTACATTTTAGACAAAAAAAATAGTAATGTAAGTTTTGCTCTATTTCTCCCCCCCCCCCCAAAAAAAACAAACAAACCCACAGCAGAACTTTTAAATTATATATATATATATATATATATATATATATGAATCAGTCAATAAGTTATGACAGCATTACTTATTACATTAATTATACACATTAATTGTTTTATTTCATATTGAAAACTTGTGATGAGGCACAATGTTGTAGTTATGAATTAATTCGTAAAGTTTATTATAGATTTATGTGGGTGTTTATTATAAAATTTTGTGTGGATTTTAAACAATTACTGGGCTGTAAAAAAACCAATCTGGCAACACCGTTCTTCATCTGAACATTTATAATGTTGGATAAAAGTTGTGGGCTATTGTAATACTGTAAATCTTACATTTCCCTATGATTGTACCTTGCATGATTATATACGACAAAAATGAACTTTCAGTATTTGATTAGCTAACTTTGCTAGCCTGTAGGTGTAGGAAAGCTAGGCCTATATATTTATTAATAATGTCTTCTATATCATTTAGCGTCATTAGAAATTACCACCTTACACGTCTAAAGGTTCTAAACACAACTTAGTGCCCTGATTCAACAGTTTTTGATGTGTAAATTTAAGAATAGTATCCACCTCTATTAATGAACTCTACTACTTACCGAGTGGAAAATCGCAATGGTCCTTGGGGTCGCCCCACAGTGACGTCAGCGTAATTAATTAAGAGGATTTAATAAATATAAATAATTAATTAAACACAACTTTGACTAATTGAACACAATCGTAGCATATTAAATATATATTTATTAATATCAACAAACCTCCGATTAAATATCCGTTATCCATCATGCTCTAGTTAAAGCATTGTCACTAATGTTACCCATGACAAGAAAACGCTTAAATGCTTACTTGAACGCGCCATGGAGGGTTATTAAACTCACCTATGAATGCCGTTTTACCTGCAGTTGAGCGTTGTCTTGGTTAAACTCACCTCTGAATGCCATTTTACCTGCGTTGTTAAACTCACCTCTGAATGCCATTTTACCTGCGTTGTTAAACTCACCGCTGAATGCGGTTGCCTATGAACGAGCTAAACCTTTGCACAGAGGGCACTTTGAAATCAGATTGCGAGGGGTTTTGAACATCAAAAACCAGTTGGAGGGCCAAATAAATATGATCTGGTGGCTGCCTTTTGACTAGCCCTGGCATAGATCATTTATTGTAGCCTATTCCTTTTAATTTTTAATTATTGTAGTCTCGACCCATTCACCGCAGACAACGGGCTGCGGTGTGCTTACCCAATACGTCAAATTTCAACGCCACAGGCTCCAGTTCAGAGTTCTATAGAAGTCTATCGGACTACCCTGCACGTCGAAAATTGACGATAAAGGTACGCCCAGTTCGTTGAAAAGTGACGACAAGGGGTCCGGGTCAAGCGTCCATATGTGACGAGTTGGGTGTGAGAATGTGTTGACTAAGTAATGATGTGGATAGAGAAAGCTTGATAAAGTAAAATCGACAATAAGAGCAAATTGCGATTTTAGCTGTGACTTCCATCCAGAAAATTATTAAACAAAAGTATATGAAATCAATTAAGAAGTTTCTGAAGAAAATGTCCGAAGAACAAACAATTGATGAGAGAAGTGATGCTCCAGAGAGGGAAGGAGCAATAAATATAGAAGTGGAAGAGATTATTGAAGGCAGTGACCGAAATGAACAAAGAAACTTAGTCCCTGTTAATAAAACTCCAATTGGAACAACAGACAAAGGAACGGATAGAGAAACAGATTCCAGTTCTGAGGAAAGTCAATATGATGAAAATGAAGCTGAGGAAATAAATTCCACAAGGATTAGCACGGAGTATGATATTAGTGAAGAGGAACCAGTGCTTAGGAAAGAGACTAGGTTGAAACACAAAAAAGGTGTAAAAATACCATTACAGAGAGTAACTAAACAAATACAAAACGATTGGCCAGAAGTGGAGTTCAAGGGTACCAAATATAGAAATGCCAGTGGGGAGAAAAGAGATAGGGAATTAGTGAGCAGATGGAATAAGAGAATAATACCTGAAAGGGATTTAACTTATGGTCAGATAAAAACTGCCGGCATGTCCCCGTCTGCGACACAAATAGCCGAGCAGGAAGGTTGGTCAAAATCAGGCAAACAGACCTTATTCCAAGAGGGATATGAGTATAATAGAAAAATAGTGAAAGAGTTGGACAATGTCATAAAAATACTGAAAAATCATAATAAAAAGTTACAGAGAGATTTGGAAACAACGAGAGGTTTAAGAGATATTGAGAGACTAAACAGTGCCTCGGAAGAAGTGTGGGAGGAGGAGAGCCAAGAAGCTGTAGATCAAGGAGAGTCAGAGAGACAGATAACCCCTAGAGAAAGGGAAACTCCAGTGAGGCAGCTGCAGTTCAGCACTCCAAGGAGAACAGAGGGAGAGAGAAATGAGGAGCAGAATATTCAAGCAAAACTGTTAGAACTAAAATTAACTGATGTTGTGAGGAATCAAATAGGATCTAAAAAATCCAGTGAAGATTACTACAGTTATATGGATAGAATTATTAAATCAGCAACACAAGCTGGCTTAGGCTCTGAAGCGATAACAAGATTAGTGCACACTTGTACAGGGCATGCCATTACAGCACAGGCTTTGCAGAAGGTTAGAGACCTCACTGGAGTTGAAGATAAATACAAACAATGGCAAGATATGCTAGTGAATGCAAATAAAGAACAAGTGCCATTACTTAGTGTATGGTTATCAATTGAGGATGAGATTCCTATGTCAGATAAAGTAAGACTACTACGAGACGTAGGACGTAAAATACCTGGAGGTCAAAAACTAGTGACCATCTTAAATACCACAACTAAAAAACAAATAGAAGAGAGACTAGCTGAATATGATTTAAATACTCAGTTTGTAAAAAGGAAGGAACCACAAGGTGCAAAGGTTCAAAAACAGCAAAGAGATAAAATAATGAATAAACAGAGAGCCCCAGTGGAAAACACTAAACCGTATAACACAAGATTCCAAGCTAGGCAGGGTGAGAAAGGTCAGTCTAATAGGCCCAAGACCTGGAATACGAAGAAAACAGAATGGCAAAGAGATAGTAGTGCAAAGAAAACCTTTAAGGGTAATAAAAATAATACTGCACCAAAATCAAGTTACGTTCCAGCAGGAGACTGGGAAAAATTAACACCAGCACAGAAAGATCAAGTTATACAAAAACGCAAAAGCACTGATTCCAGTGTGAAAAGATTTGGCAGAAACAAAGTGACTCATAGTACAGAAGTACAAAAAGCCACTGAAGAAGGACAAGATGTCCGAGATGGAGACAACACAGGAAGTAATAAACAATGAAACAAAATTGGCCTGTTGAAGGAGCATATCTGTGATAAGAGAGTTTTGGAGAGAGATGAAGATTTGTTTGTAAATGTAAAAGGTGTAGAATTCCTGTTGGATACAGGAGCTCAGATATCCTCCACAACAGAGCCAATAAATTACACAGGAAAGGTGCTAATTCAGACATACAATGGAAATATAGAGGAAGAGCAGATGGGAGAAAAGTTTGGTGTAAAAATGATAAAAGGTAATGAAAATTTACTTGCAGGAAGAGATCTTAAAAAGGTGCTGAGATTGAAGGAAGTAGATACAGAACAGGAGTTAACTCGCATCAAAAATAAGATGATTGGTAGTGAAGAATCGAAGGAGGAATTGATACAAGCATTGAGACAGACTCCATGCGGAAAATATAAAAACGATACTGGATTGGTTGACCAGAAATACACACATGAGATTTTAGGCGGAACACATAAACCACAAAGACAATATCCAATAAACAAATTGGGAAAAGATGAACTGGATCAAACAATAAAGGAATTGTTAAAACAGGAAGTTATTAAGGAAGTACCATCAGCGATCACAAACAGCCCTATACAATTAGTGCCTAAACCTGGAAATCAAGGATTCAGATTAGTAACAAATTTTAGGGCCCTTAATAAATTAACCCGCCCAGACCGTCGCTACCTGATCAATGTTAGAGATAAAATTGAGAAGAAATTGGCTGCAATCAGTAAAAGATATGCAGAGCTAAAAGGTCTGGCTAGAGAAAGGCAAATACTGATTAACACCGATGAGATGGTAATGGCTCATCTGAATAAAAATAAGATCAAAGATGCTAAGGCCCAAAATACCAGATGGCAGAGATGGCAGAACGTTATACTAGATCCTAGCATAACTATAATCAACAAGGAGCGCAAGAAATGTCAGAAGAAAAGTTTACCATTGTTTAAAGGAATAATGGTATACACTGATGGATCTAAAACTTTGGCAGACAGCGAAGCCCATTGGGCGTATATAATCAAAAAGAAAAAAGGTAACGAAGTAACAGACAAGGGATCTTGTCCTGGTACAGCCCAAACAGCGGAGGTAATGGCAGTGCTTAAGGCACTAGAAAAATTGAAAGAAATAAATGCCAAACAAGTTATTATAGTCACCGACAGTAAATATGTAGAGACAAGTCTAAATGAAAACTTGGAAGTTTGGGAACAGAATGGTTTCTGTAAGTACAATAAAAAGCCCATTGAACATGAGCAGCTGTGGAAGGACATAAATACTTTAGTGAAAGATTTAGACTTAGTCGTAATTCACCAGAAGGGTCACTCGAAGGAGAAGACAGAATTATCACAAGGGAATGAAGCAGTTGACAAATTAGCTAGGCTAAGGAGAGTGGTCATAATTGAAGATAAAGGAACAGGTGCGATTCAAAAGCTGCATAACTGTTTAAAACACCCCGGTGTAAACTTAATGGGGAAAATACTGTCAGACAATAACATGAATATTCCTAATTGGAGGAAGAAATATAGAGATATCAAGCTGAAATGCGAAAGCTGCATGAGAAAGGGATATCACAGAACAATCAGGAAAGATTATGGCAGGATACTCCCAGACAAAGCAAATGTGGAGTGGGACTTAGACATAGCTGGTCCACTCAATCCACGCACTAAAAAGGGTAATAAATTCTTTTTAATTGTAGTGGAGGCATATCTGAATAAGATTTGGGCTAAGCCATTAAAAGACCCGTGCTAAAAATATAATCAAAGCACTTGATGAATTAATGTCTGCATGGAATAGACCAGAATTCATCAGAGTAGATAACGGATCGTACTTCGTGGGAAATCAACTTGAAAACTGGCTAGCGGAGAGACATATCAAATTGATCAAGTCCGTACGTTATCGTCCAGAGAGCAATGGATTGAGTGAAAGATCAATCGGCAGCTTGAAAAGCTTTTTTCGGGCAAACTATTACAATACGGAATGGGATGAACATATGGAAGAGGCTTTGTACTTCGTTAATATGAATACGGGGATTAGAGAAGCCAAAACAGAAATCGAACAACCTGAGGATAGATGTCAGGTGGGAGATTCTGTGTGGATAAAATGAACAAATAAACATCCAACTAAACCATTCAAAGATTTGATTACTAAGAAAGACAGAGTAATGAAAATCATAGATAAGCACACGGTCCAGCTGGAGCAGAATGGCGTGTGGAGCAAAAATAACCTCATTTTAATTAAATGATAGTGAATAAAAAGACAGTTCTTTAGACTATAAGGGAGTGTGAAGTCAAGGCCGGAGAGCGACGAATCACATGTGACTGAAAATAAATCTGGAAATGGTTCAAAGTAATAAATCACATCAAAGAGGTTTAGAGAGAGTAACCATGAGATTTCAGTGTGTGAGCTGTAAATTTTCTGGATGGAAGGTGAAGGTTATTAAAATCAAAGAACAAAAGGATATAGCTAAAAGACAGCTATGTAACCAAAGTGAAAAATGAAAGCTATGAAAGAGACTGTGGCTGGCAGAAAAGCCAAAATAGAAAAATATAATTACTGGAATTAGTAATATACTGAAGAGTGGGCAGTAAGTTGTGGCTCGGATCATCAAGCAATGTAAGTATGAAACTATTTTGTAACCTGTAACCTAGGATTTTTAAGAAGGGGAAATGAGCCCAATTGAAGTATTAAAAATCTCTTCAATACTTATTACACAAGACTCGTAAGGAAAACTAGAGTTGGTGAATTTGTGAAGCACTTGAGAATTAAAACACCAAGGGAAGCTTGATGTATTACAGGAATGGAGGCAGAGAGCCGGCGTGGGCCTTCAAGGTCAAGAGATCCCAGGAGACAACGAAGGTGGAATCAGACGTGTGCGCAGAGACCCGCTGTGGCGGGAGCGGTAATTACCATTGCGATAGTCTTAATTATATTATGGACTAGAACTAAAATAAATGATACAGGAATAGAGGAAGAAATAGACACAGTACACATTGATCCAGATTATGAGGTGGACACGACCTTTCTGATAAACGAAGGGCAGAGTGAGAAAGGGAGAGAGCTAGAGCAGGTGAAGTCGCCTGAGACAAACGGGAAAAAGATGAAAAGAGTAAAGGACAGAAATATCATAAACGAATGTAAAGAAGAATTCACAGACGAAAAGTACACGATGTATGAAACAAGAGAGAAATTAAGCAATCCAATTCCTGGGTTAAAGTGGTATAGCGAAAGTACAAGAATAGCTGAAATAGCTTTGGAACTAAATAAATTCGGAGAAAACAAGGAGAAGCTTTATCAGATAAGCATTAAAACAAACAAATCCTGGGAAGAGTGTAGTGATAGTGACTTAAAGAAATGCGCTGAAACAAGCTATAATTGGAAGTTGCACAATATATGGAGAGAAAAAGTGATAGAAAAATTGATTGAACAATTTAATGGTAAAGATTGTAAGGAACATGAGATGAGTTGGATCGGATGTGCATGCATGCAGGAATGGAAATGTGAGGCAGACGAAGACGGAGTAGAAAATAAATACGATGAGAGGGAACATTGGTTATTATTTAGTAATGCAAATGGAATTATAAGTCAAGGTGTGAAATTAATGACTATGTTGGAGCACTCTCAAAAATGGATTGATATAATCACGGAAGATAGTACAATGACAGATCAGATGATCAGTTTAGATTATTTGACATATTGGAAGATGTAGCCACAAGAGAGAATGAAAAAGTAATTCCGATCAAGATAACAGATATGGAGAAAGGAGAAGGGGTAGTTGTCAGTTATGACAATAACCTATTAGGAAAATATTATCCAATTCCAATTGTAAGAGTGAGAGCGAAAAGAGATAAAGAAGTGATGTTGTGGAAGATTCCCAAAGAGATAAAGGAGTATCATGGAAAAGAGGACATCCCTGAACCAGCATATATGATGACATGGGGTGATAGAGGAAAACTGTCAAAAGAGGAAAAAATGGTTGACTTTAAAAGATTTTGGACAGTAGTGTGGAGTGCAGATATCTACCGGTGGATGTACGCGGGGTGGATGTGTGACAATGAGAAGGTAGATGGGAATTGGAGAAGAAATGAGATAAATCAAGGAATATGCAGAATGCTTTCAGAACCAGTAGTAACTGAAAAAACAATTTATGCTGACACCCTAGCGACCTTCAGTTCACAAGAAAATGGTAGGTGTATGCCACCATTTCCTTTTTATTTTATGTTAGCTAGAAAACAATTTTTCAACAGACAACTACATGACATAAAGCCCAGAAGAGCAACATTGAAAGAGGGAATTCAAACTATAAATGAGAAGGTGAAAAAGAAATTTCTAAAAATGGCTGGGATTGGAGAGAATACCTTTGCCTCAATAAAATGGCTAATGAATAACTTTAAGATAATATTGACTATGACAACAGTAATTTTTGTGTTGATCCTAATCGGGTGCACGGAGGAAGGAGTTCTTCTGCGAATGGGAAGCCTATGCAATGTGTGTTTTGCAAAGACCAATACAGTGATATGGTACAATGAAAAGAATGAAATGGAGTATTGTTTGGATGTGTTTAAACTAGTAGAACAGATGGGTGTAGAAATGATGGATAAATTGAAATATATGTTTATGGAGCTCCACCCAGTGGTAAAAAGTATATATAGCGATCTTACAGCTCATGTAGATTGGAGAAGGGCAGACCAATTGTTTGTACATGTGTTGCATGCAGAAGGTAAAGGGAGTGATTTGAGAGTGATTAAACATGATGGGACATTTTATCTTATAGCTCAGAGAGATGAGGGATCTCCAATTGAGGGAGACCCGGAATGCTACACCCCAATTGACAGCCCAGGATTCCAGGACAGGGATTGCGGCTCGGAGCAAGGTAGTAATACCGGAGACTCTGATCCCGAAATTCAACCGGTGTCAAGCCTGTATGAGTAAAGGGAGGGGCCGCACCTTTATCTGTGAAACTCCTGATGGGCAGTTAATTGGGGCATGTCCGCATGAAATAACTAATGGTAAATGGATGCGAAGGAGATTTGGCGCATACCTGACGATTATTAAGCAGAGTACAAAAAATTGGCCTTCCACAACCCGAATTAATGGAAAAATAATAGGTGGTGAATTGATCAGACCAATGAACAAGAGACCCTGGGTAGCGAGATTTATGAACATATCTCAAAGAAATGTTTATACTGAAACTGGACAGGTTTATGCTCAATTCACCAAGTATGACAAGAAAAGGAAGTGTAAGAGCCATTTTGTCTTTATTTTAAACCTTATGTAAGTGTGTGTCCAGTAGGGGTCTCTCTTTTGGGTAATTGGTGGTTGAATATAGGTAGGAACCTTCCTTTAGGTGACGTGTTGCTGGAGGGAAGGTGCACACAGTTTTTGACCGCTAAGCTATGCTACACTGTTATTATATGCCATGCTGAGGAAATCTGTACTGGGGTTGTTGACTTGTCGGAGGTGTTGGGTGGATGGCGGCAAATGCAGCGAAATCGATCATGTCTAAATATAAGAAAAATTATAGTGGAAATGGACCAGAGACACTAGTTAGTGTTGATGATACGGATGTGGAAGATGATCAAATGGAATTAGGAAAGACAGGAGAAGAGAGGAATTTAGATATAAGGGAAGATGTAGGTACAAAGAAAAGAAAGAAAAAACATCAGATAGAGGTAAGAAGTTCAGGGGAGAGTGGAAATGAACAGGAGGTGAGGAATGTAAATTTGGATGAGTTGAAGGTAATATTGAAATTTAAAGAGGATGGTGGAATACAAAAGGTAAGTCCAATTGTATTAACAAAAGAGTTGAGGAAAGTAGTTGGAGAAATTAAGATTGCAAAAGTGTTAAGTAATGGAGATTTGATGATTGTTTGTAATAGTGAAGAGCAAAGAAGGAAAGTGATGAAGATTAAAGTAATGTGTAAGCAGGAAGTGGTGAGTAGTAAGATTGTAGGACAGAGGCAGTGGGTAAGTGGAGTAATATCTGGAGTGCCATTGGGAGTGACTATGGAAGAGCTTAAAAGTAACATCAGTGGAGGGAAAATAGTTGGTGCTAGGCGATTGTTTATGAGTAGAGAAGGGAACAGAATGGAGAGTCTCTCTGTTGAGCTTAGGTTTGAAGGAGTTATATTGCCAGATAAGGTCAAGCTTGGATTTATCAGTTATTCAGTGAGGCCTTTTGTGCCTCCTCCTTTAAGATGTTATAATTGTCAAAAATATGGGCATGTTGCTATGGTGTGTAAAGCTAAGAAACGATGTGCAAGATGTGGGGGAGAACATGATTATGGCAAATGTGAAGGAGCAGGACCAAAATGCTGCAACTGTGGAGGGGAGCATAGTGTTGCGTTTGGAGGATGTGAGGTGAGGAAGAAAGCAATTGAAGTACAGAATGAGAGAGCCAAGAGGAATATAACATATGCAGAAGCTGTTAAAGTGGTTGATACAAGGAATAGAGAGAAAGGAAAAGAGAGGGATGTGCAAAAAGAGAGGAGAATTGAGGAAATATCAGAGATGGAAGGTAGGATCACAGAAGAGACAATGATTGTAAGTAAAGTAAATTTCTTGTTGTTCATAGCTGAAGTAATTAATTGTACTGCACAAACTGAAAAGAAGACAACTAAGATTCAAATTATAGTCAAGGCAGCAGAGAGATTCTTGGGAGTAAAGGACATATCATGGGAAATGGTTAGGGATGGGCTGATTAGTGAGATACAATCTAGCCCGGAAGCATGGTTTGGATAGAAGGATGATTTTAATTTTACAATGGAATGCGAGAAGTCTTGTGGCTAATGGATTGGAGTTTAAAGGTGTTATTAATGAGATGGAAGTTAAACCGGATCTGATATGTATTCAAGAGTCATGGCTTAAACCTAGATTTGATTTTGTTATTAAAGGATATGTGAGTGAGAGAAGAGATAGAGAGGAGGGAAATGGTGGAGGGTGTATTACTCTGATTAAGGAAGGCATGCAATATAGATCATTAGGCAAAGGTGTAACACAAGAGTATGTTGTAGTAGAGGTATGGGTGAATGGAATAAAGTATGTAATAATAAACTTTTATAATCCTTGTAAGAAATTAGTGTTGAGTGAGTTAGAACAAATAGAGGGTCTTAATGAAGATAGGGTAATTTGGTGTGGGGATTTTAATGCACAGAGCATGTTATAGGGAGGTTTAGTGACAGATTGTAATGGAATGGTGGTGGAAGATTTGATAGATCGGAGAAATTTGGTGTGTCTGAATGATGGGGTTAATACAAGAATAGATGTGGCTACAGGTAAAGAGTCTGTGTTAGACCTAACAATGGTGTCTGATTCAATTGCAGGAAGTGTGGAGTGGGAAATAATGCGACAAGATACTATTGGGAGTGATCATTATCCAATAATGATATCTGTTAGTGTAAATGTGAGAGGAAGTAAGGCAAGTCAAGGAAATATTGGTAGCTGGAGGTTTGACAAAGCGAATTGGGAAGAATTCATGAGTCTGAGTGAAGAGGGATTAAAGAACATTATAATAGAACCAGATAGATCTGTAGAAATGATTAGTGATGATGTTGTTTATGCTATTCAAGTAGCAGCAAATAAATATATACCAAAAAGGAAAGGACGTAGGAAGAATAAGATAGTTCCATGGTGGACTGAAGAATGTACTAGTGCAATTAGAAGGAAAAGGAAAGCATTTAGGATAGTTAAGAAAACACAAAATTTTCAAGATTTAATAGAGTATAAACAAGCACAAGCTGAGGTAAGGAGGATAATAAGGAAAGCCAGAAAACAGTATTGGATGGCTTATTGTGATGAAATCGGGAAGAATACACCAGTACAGGAAGTATGGGGTATGATTAAGAAAATGAAAGGGATTCAAAAGTGTAATGGGTATCCAGTTTTAAGTATGGAGGGAGAAATAGCTGTGGAGGATGGAGATAAAGTGGAAATGTTTTTAAAGGCATTTATAAAAGTAAATAGTTCAGAGAATTTGACTGAACAGAGTAAGGAAATGAGGAAGAGTGTGATGAAGGAATATCCTGATATAAAGAAGAAAAAAGAGGCTGAAGATAATTTGTTAGATGTACCATTTTCTATGAGTGAGTTAAAGAATGCAGTAAGAAGAATGAAACAATCTACTCCAGGAGTGGATGGGATTAGTTACTGTATGATGAAGCATTTTAGTGATACATCAATGGAAGTGATTTTAACATTTTATAATAGAATATGGATAGAAGGTATAATTCCTCAAAGTTGGAAGGAAGCATTAATTATACCTATTAAAAAGCCTGGGAAAGATCCAAGTAATCCTATAAATTATCGTCCAATAGCTTTAACTTCTCATTTATGTAAGGTAATGTAGAGAATGATAGCTGATAGATTGAATTATCATTTGGAAAAAAATGAAATGGTTTTTTTCTTATCAAAGTGGGTTTAGGTGTGGTAGAGGGACTATGGATCCAATAGTATCTTTAGAAGATGAAATAAGAAAGGCATTTATAAATAAGGAGAGTGTCTTTGCTGTTTTCTTTGATATAGAAAAGGCTTATGATATGTTGTGGAAAGAGGGGTTATTAATAAAGTTACAGAAAATGAGTATAAAAGGAAGAATGTATAATTGGATAAAAGAGTTTTTAATTGGAAGAAGTATTCGAGTAAAGGTGGGTGGAGCTATATCTTTAAGTGGAGCAATTGATAATGGTACACCTCAGGGCAGTGTAATAAGTCCACTTTTATTTATTATTATGATTAATGATGTTTTCTCAAGGATTGATAGAAGTATGGGGAAATCATTGTTTGCTGATGATGGGGCTATCTGGTTTAGAGGAAAGAATAAAGATTATAACATAAAGAAATTGCAAAGTGCGCTAAATGAAGTTGAAAAGTGGTCAGGGGAAAATGGTTTTAAGTTTTCAGTGGAAAAAACAAAAATAATACTTTTTACTAAAATGAGGAGGAATGTGGATGTTAAGTTAAAATTATACAAAAAAGAATTAGAGCGTGTAAGTATAGTAAGATTTCTAGGAGTTTGGTTTGATAGTAGATTAACTTGGAGAGAGCATGTTGAAAAAATGGTGGGAAGATGTAAGCGTGTGGTGAATGTAATGAGATGTATTTCAGGTCAGGAATGGGGAGCAGATAGATTGGCTTTAAAAACTATATATATATCTATGATAAGATCTATAATTGATTATGGTTGTATTGTATATGGTACTGCAAATAAATCTCATTTAATTAAATTAGAGAGAATTCAGTCTCAAGCACTAAGAATTTGCTGCGGAGCATATCCAACTTCTCCAGTTTCGGCTCTTCAGGTAGAGATGGGTGAAATGCCTTTGCATATAAGAAGACAGCAATTAATGGCATCTTATTGGGCAAATTTAAAAGGTCAGAGTGAGGAACACCCGACAAGGAAAGTAATGAGTCCTAGTTGGGAATATGAGAAGAGAGAGTGTAATAGTTTTGGATGGAGTGTGAGGAAATTGGTTAGAGATATGAGATTGGAGGAGGTTGGATATGCTCCAATAATTCCTTTATCTCGAATACCATTATGGATCATGCCCCAACCAGAAGTAGATTTAAGTTTATTAGAAAAAAGGCAAAAGGAAGGTTCATATGAAACCGAAGTATATAATGTAAGGGAGTATATTGGGTCAAGATATGGGGAATATATGCACATTTTTACAGATGCTTCAAAAGATTCAAAAACTGGTCATGTGGGTTCTGCATTCATTATTCCAAAGGTTAAAGTGTATAAGAATAAAAGGATATCAGATTGTTTATCGGTGTATACTGGAGAGATGTTTGCAATAATTATGGCAATAAGGTGGATTAGGGAAGTTAAAATATCCAAGGCAGTAATATGTTCAGATTGTAGTTCAGCTCTAATAAGTTTGAAGGAGATGAAGTCAGAAACAAGACAGGATATGGTAATAGAGATAGTACAAGAATTATATTTAATTAAACAAGCTAATTTAGAGGTACAGTTTTTGTGGGTTCCAGCTCACATTGGGTTGAGAGGTAATGAGGAGGCGGATGCTTTAGCAAAAAAGGCAATAGAACGAGAAATAGTAGATATACAGATTTTATTTAGTAGGTCAGAAATTAAATCAATTATTAAAAAGAATATTCTGAAATTATGGCAGCAGTATTGGGACAATGAACTAAAAGGTAGACATATGCATCAAATACAGTCAACAGTGGGTAAGGGAAGAATATCAGGTAGGAATAGGAATGAAGAGAATATGATTACAAGACTAAGATTGGGGCATACAAGATTGAATAGCACATTGCACTTAATAAGTAAGCATCCAACAGGTTTATGTGAGGTATGTGAAGTTAGTGAAACAGTTGAACATGTAATAATGCACTGTAGGAGATATAAGGTTGAAAGGAAAGAGTTGAAGGATGAGTTAAATAATATAGGACTTAAGTTGACTATTCAAAATGTATTAAAATCAGATAGGACTATAATAAATTTATTGGTAGATTATTTGGGAAGTACTGGGTTAAATAAGCGTATTTAAAATAGGTGTTTTTTTTTTTATTATTATTATTAAACTTTTTTTTTTTTTTTCCTGTCATGGGGGCTGAGAGTGGACGGAGGAGCTGAACACGCAGCGCCGGATGAAATTCGATGATGTCTCTATGCGGGTAAATAAAGGGAATTTATGTTGAGGTATAGAAATGTAGGAAGTGTCAATGGTCCATTTCTGATATAGGTGGCGGTAATGCACGTATTTGTTTGCGATCCGCCGTTAAATAAGAAGAAGAAGAAGAAGAAGAAATCTGTACTGGTGAAGGATTTGGAACTGTGGATTTATTGACTGTTTGTTGGGCTCTTGCTTACTAGAAATGAGGACCAGTCACAGTAAAATAAATCTACAATGTAAGCATATTAACTTGGTGTGGACATTGCAGTGAATAAAAATGCAAACAAGCGCGTCCTTTAACAAGCACCTTCCAGCAGCCATCAGCTGCTTAAAGTAATAGACTTGGCTGCTTACATTTAGTCAAAAACTTTGTATTTACTCAAAAGGAACTGAGTTTACCTATTTTTGCTTTGGAGTTTCGTCATTTGTTGAACGAGATTGATTGGAATGTTGGAGGAACTTTGCATCGATTTCATTCACATCTGAGATCAGCTGCAGCCGTGATAGGAGGACATCGCATATCTGTGGATTATATGTGTGCGTCTCTGCTTTGGGTCAGGGGTCATCTACCAGCGCGTGGAAAGGCACCGGAGCTGCTCTACGAAACAGTAAGGGAGCTTTTTGTTCATATGGCGCCCAACGTGAAGAGGTATGTTTAGTAGCGCTACTTATTGTTGAATGGCCATTTTTTTGACTTTTTGTGCACAACATGGGGACATAAATCCAATGCATTGGTGGTCAAAGAGTATAACTAATTGTGCGAACTGGATTCACCTTTTACTTTGATTGTGCTTTGAAAACGGTAGATTATGGAGACTTCTGAAGCTGAGCACATGCCAATGGAAGCGCTTCAGTTGAACACTAGTGTTTTTACTGATGTTGATGTTCAATTGGACAAACAAAAACGTGTTGTGAAATTAACTCCTAAAGCGCTTGTAGAAAAGGTTGAAAGGTTGCAGAGTGATAGAAAATCTGTATTAACTAAAGCTACTAATTTAAGGAAAAAGATACAAGGTCTGATGCAACAAAGAAATGTAAAAGAGGTGCAAAGTGCTTTTGTTGATTTGTTGGATTTGTGTGATGAAGTAAAAGGTATTCATGGTAGTTTAATGGGTATGTTACCTGAAAGTGAGAAGGAAAAACATGACACATGGTTTAAGGCAAAAATGATTGTGAATAATGATTGTATTTCTGAAGTCAAAATGTGGGTGTCATGTACGGAAAATGTTGAAAGTACTACAACTGAGGTCATGAATGACAATGTGGATGGGGTCAATCCAGATGACAGTATTTCAAATGTTGGTAGTAGACATCCAAGTAAAACGAGTACAAGCAGTAGTGTTTCTTCTGCCAGAATTATAGCCGGGGCAAATAAGGCTGCACTGCTTACTCGTATGGCAGCTTTAAAGGAAAGACAAGACTTGGAGGAGCAAGAGCAGATGATTAAGAGGAAAAAGGAGCAACTGGAACTAAAGGCAATGCTAGCAGAATCCAATGCTAAACTTGCAGTCCTAAAGGCCTCTGAAGGTCGCAGTGTTTCTAATGCCTCTCATGTTGTTAAGTCTCAACTGGGAAAGGAAGAAAGGAAAGCATCTGCAACTATCTTAAATCCAATGGCAGAAGAGTTTGAACTTGTTGGCTATAGTAAAACTGCAAACAAGGTACCAGCAGTGGATCCTTCTTTGACGTCTTCTGTGCCATATCAGGAAATTCATCAGCAGCCTTGGCATGAATGTATGGACCCAGAAAGGCGGAATGCTCAGCATGCATTAGGAGACACATCAGTTCAACATAGACAACAAGCATCTTCTTCTGTGCCATATCAGGAAATTCGTCAGCAGCCTTGGCATGAATGTATGGACCCAGAAAGGCGGAATGCTCAGCATGCATTAGGAGACGTATCAGTTCAACATGGACAACAAGCATCTGAAATGATTCTTCAGCCACAAATGCAGAGTCAGTATGGTGACATTGGCACTATAATGCAAAAGCAAGTTGAAATAACATCAGCTCTTTTCCAACTGCAACGTTGTTCCTCCTTACCAGCCAGAGATTTACCTTTATTTGATGGAGATCCTTTTCAGTATGTTTCGTTTATCAGAGCATTTGAAAAGGGAGTGGAGGAGAAGACAAGTGGTAGTGATTGTTTATATTACTTGGAACAGTTCACCAGGGGGCAGCCACAAGATTTAGTACGTAGTTGCTTGCACATGACCCCGGACCTTGGCTATGCTAAGGCAAAACAGCTATTGCAGGAACATTTTGGCAATAAGTATAAGATTGCCACTGCTTATCTGGAAAGAGCCTTGTCTTGGCCTGCAATAAAAGGGGAGAATGTCAATGCTTTGCAATCATATGCCCTTTTTCTGCGTGGTTGTTGCAATGTCACTGAGGAATTGCATTACCTTCAGGAGTTAGATATGCCAAGTAATATGAGAGCTATTATGTGTAAATTGCCTTTCAAGCTCAGAGAGCGGTGGAGAACTGTCGCACATAATATTCTGGAAACTACTCAATGTAGAGCTTTGTTCAAAGATCTTGTGAATTTTATTGAAAGGCAGGTTGTAATAGTCTTCAGCCTGCTACGAGTTAAGTGCAGCTGTAGTAGCGATCCTCCCTGGTAGGGGGCAGTATTAACTTTAGGTAAGCCTGGATAAATGGATAGAAGAAGAATTGATTAAGAGTTGGTTTGTGTGCCCATGTGCATGGTAGCAGTGTTTGAGCTGATCTACTGCATTTGAGGAACCCTTGTTGAGAAGCAATTTTGCTTCATTCTCAACTGTGAGTATCGTTATTTGTTTTACCTTTATTTAATTATGAAAGAGGTAGATTGATTAATAATTCTGTATAAAACAAAACTAATGGGTACAATTTCCTGTGGTTGACAGGTATTATGTTAAATAGATATTAATTTGTTTTGGTTTTTTTTGTAGAAGGGTTTATGGCTATGGGATGTTTGATGCCTATGATCATGTTGAGGATGGAATTGGAATCTTCATTGATGCTGTTGACAAGGACTTAAGTTGACCAAATTGTCTTCTCTTCTATGGATTTGCATTGAGGACTGCTTTGACGTTCTACAATACGGACTACCATTGTGATTCAAGGACATCAGTAACTTCAGTCGATATCTCCTCTGAACTCCTTCAGTGTTTAACACAGATAAGACTGGTTTCTTTGACTCTTACACATCAAGTGTTTGTACATGTAAAGACTTGATACATAGTTTGATCAAGATGGATTAATGTTTGATCTCAGATGCACAAGTGGGGTATGAAGGATACTAGCACTGTTGTGGTTGTAGTATAATGAGTTGGTTGTTAAATGCACACCATAAATGAAAGAAATTCAGGTAAAAGGAATAAACAACCAGAAGTTGTGTGGCTGCCTTATTTTATCAAGTAGAATTAATCATCGTTATGTGGGAAACCCACCCAAAAATCAGATATGTAAATATCTTTGATTTAAAGATAATTATGAGATGTTACATCATGGCGCCCGAACAGGGACACATTTACGTATGATTGTTTTTTTTCTGCTGATAAAATATGGCAAGCCGAAGATCGAGTGATAGGGATGAGCAGGATCACAAACACTTGGGGTTACTTGACTGTAACCCTGTTCCCTGATAAAGCGGAACGAGATGCTGCATAAGCTTATGCAAATGGGGATGTCTTTGACATAACCAGCTGTGAAAATAGTGTGAAAACACGTCAATGAAATTGACCCGGGAGGTATTTATAGCCTCGGCTGGTGACGTCATAGGCGCACCTGCTGCACGAGGCTATAAATAGATGAGCTTCAGCTGGAGCAAACCAGATCTTCTTTGTTTGAAGACCAGTCCTGAAGCATCATCAGCACGGCCTAGCAATGCAGCATCTCATTCCGCTTTATCAGGGAACAGGGTTACAGTCAAGTAACCCCAAGTGTTCCCTTTCAAAAGCTACACTCAATGCTGCATAAGCTTATGCAAATGGGAACGAGAATACCCACGCCGCCGTGCTTGATGGTGCCTGGACCCCTTACGGTTGTGTAGGTGTGCACAAGAACGCAAGAAGCCTCAGGCATTAGCCTGTGATGTCGACTCAAGGACATGAGAGCCCAGAGTGGCATGAGCATCCAAGCTATAAAGTCTTAAGAATGTGTGCGGAGAGGACCAACCTGCCGCATCACAAACACTTTGTAAGGGAGCACCCCTTGCTAACGCAGTAGAAGAGGCGACTCCCCTGGTGGAGTGAGCCCTTAATCCTATAGGTGAAGCTTGACCGCGCGCCTCATAGGCAAGAGCAGTAGCATCCCTGACCCAATGTGACATTGTTTGATGGTGGCAGAACCTCTGTTACGGCCCCCATGGCAAACAAACAGTTGCTCTGACTTACGTCACTGGCTAGTGCGGTGGACGTAGGCCTGAAGAGCATGGACTGGACACAGTCTATGAAGTTTCTCCTGATCCGGCGTTGTGAACGGCAGAGGGCAGAAGGTTTCAAGAGTGACAGGATGTACAGTCGACAAAGGAACCTTAGGCAGGTAGTCAGGGTGGGGATGCAAAATCACTTTCACCAAACCTGGGGCAAAGTCTAAGCAGGATGGCGATATTGACAGAGCCTGCATGTCCCCAATTCTTTTCAGAGAAGTTATAGCCATAAGAAAAACCATCTTTAGAGTCAGAAGTTCGTCAGACGCTGATTCTAGTGGTTCAAAGGGGGTCTCAACCAGACCCTCGAGGGCTAAAACTAAGTCCCATGAAGGGATCTTGGCTCTTAATGGAGGCCACAACTGCCTGGCACAACAAAGTGAGCAGGCAGAAGATGCCTCCCAAGCGGCACCCCATCCACCAGGGCATGGCAAGCCAAAAGAGCGGCCACATAAACCCTGAGAGTGGAGGGGAAAGCTAATGTTTCAAAGGGGGTCTCAACCAGACCCTCGAGGACTAAAGCTAAGTCCCATGAAGGGATCTTGGTTCTAACAGGTGGCCTCAATCGCCTACCCCACGAATGAAGCGAGCGAGTAGAGGATGTCTCCCGAGCGGCACCCCATCCACCAAGGCGTGGCAAGCCGAAAGAGCGGCCACATGAACCCTGAGAGTGGAGGGGCAGGTGCCTGATGACAACTTTTCTTGCAGAAAATCCAGAACTGAAGTTACCTGGCAGTTGACTGAATCTACATTGTGTCGTACACCACCTTTCAAAGACACCACATTTATTAGCATAAACTTTCAGAGTGGAGGAAGCTCTAGCACTTAGGATGGTCTCAATAACTGCAGGCGAAAGCCCCGTGTCCCTCAGTTGGTGCCCTTCAGGGGCCAAACATGAAGGTTTCACAGGTCGGGCCTGGAATGGAATATCGTGCCCTCTGCCTGAGACAGAAGGTCCCTCCTCGCCGGAATCGCCCAAGGCGAGCCGTTGAGGAGAGACACTATCTCCGAGAACCAAACCCTGTTCGACCAACGCAGCGCTATTGATAAGAAGCAAGACCCTTGTTGGCGAACCCCGGCTAGAACTCCCAGGAGCAGAGCGACTGGAAGGAGGGCATACAGACGCATTTTGGGCCATGTATGAACCATCACATCCAGACCCAGCGGGGCTGGGTGACAGAGAGAAGCAGGGACATTGCGCTGTCTGAGAAGAGGCGAAGAGGTCCACTCCCTGTGGTCAGCTCTGTAAAATCTGATCCAGATCTGCTTGACTACTTCTGGGTGGAGTTTCCACCCCCCCATCTGTAACTCTGTCTGGACAGTAAATCTGCTCCCACATTCAACCGCCCTTGAATGTACACTGCTCGAGTGACAGGAACTTGTTCTGAGCCCAGAGAAAAATCTGTCTCGCTATTCTGATAGCGTGAGCACAGACCCCCCTGGTGATTATATATGAGATATTTAGCTGTACTGTCCACCCGCACTAGGACATGACAGCCCCTCAATTGGGGGAGAAAGTATTTCAGGGCCAGAAATACAGCCGTCAACTCGAGGCAGTTGATGTGCCAACTGAGTTGATGACCCTCCCATTCCCGTTGGGCTGGACGACCACTTAAGGCCGCACCCCAGTCCGTCAGGGAAGCGTCCGTCGTTAGCAACTTGCGACGACAAGGTACGCCTAGAGTGGGACCCAAGGCAAAAACCGTGGTCTGAACCACATAGTTAGTGTACGAAGCCACATGGCGCGCCACTTTATTTGCCTGAGGATTGGCCCTAAGTCCTCTGGCTTTGAGCCACAACTGAAACGGTCTTATGTGCAACAACCCAAAAGGGAAACCCGTGGATGCTGATGCCATTAGACCTAACACTCTGGTGCTGATGATCAGTAAGATCTTGGTCTAGCCTGACTTTGCTCAGGGAATACTGAATGGTCTTGATTCAAGCCACCTTGGTGACCAAAAACCGAACAAACCCTAGATAAGTCGTTCTCTGGGCAGGAGAAAGAACACTTTTCTTGGTGTTGAGTCTCAACCCTAGAGAAACTAGATGAGCTAACACACTGTGTTGAAGCACCATCTCATGTGATTGTGCTAATTTTAGCAATCGCCTCTGTAATTCAAAATTTGAATGCCCCGGAATCCCAATGGAGCCGGTAATACATCCATACATTTCGTATACGTGCGGTTACAAGGCTAGCCGAATGGAAGACCCGAAATTGGTAAGCTTTTGCCCCCAAGAGCGAAACTCAGGAACTTCCTGTGTTGTGGCAGTCTTTATATGCGAATACATGCGTCCTTCGGATCAATCGTGCCGAATCCAATCACAATGTTGAATATGCGACACGACCGCCTTCACTGTAACATCTTAACCTTGAGTACTTTAACTGCTTCACGGTTTAAGACTCGAAGATCTAAGATTGGACACCCCCCCACCCTACTGGGGACCAGGAAGTAACTGCTGTCACTTGTGACAGTACGAACGCCAACTCCGCCTTCACGGAAGTGGAGACCACGCCGTTCAAACACGGAGGACGACAAATAAATTAGTTTACTAATTTTTACTGTGCTTAACACCCATGCAGAAACGCCTGGCAGAAGTTCACACGCTGCCTGAGACTCTGAGAGTGACAATTTTAACACTTCCTGTTGAGGGGATGTTAGACGTTCTATGTCCTGGATGATAGCAGGATTTAAACACTGAACGTCTAACATTTCACTGGAAACCACTGCCCCCCCGAATCACCAGAGGCGGCGGGGATGGAGTGGTTTTGAGGATAACGGGGTGGGGCAAGCAAATGTTTGACATGCCCTGTCCCGTGGGGGCAGACTGGGCACCAGACCACCGGACTTCTTATATTGATGACAGTCCCGAGGTCTGCCCTGAGAGGTTGTTGAGGATGACGAGCTGGTCCCCAGTCTTTACGAGGGAGAGCGTGACTCGCCACACTCTGCTTATTACCCCCCTGAATCTTGAAGGACCGAAGAGAGGTTATGTGGCTGACAGCCCCTCCCCTTGAGTGCATTGAGGAAGAAACTGAGTGAACACTTCCTCATGTTTCTTCCACTCCTTTAAATCTGGCCACTACAGAGTTAACTGAGTCACCAAATGAACCACTCAAATCCTTCAGAAGGTCAGACTGATATGCCTGCAAGACAGCCATTGTGTGCAGCACAGCACCAGCCTGTCCCCTTATATTTATAATTCTTATATAAATCATATACAATATATATTATATATATATATATTCCATATAAAATAATATACAATATATAATTCATACATATATAAGCTTTGCCCACGACAGCCGACGTTTATTTTCTACATGGCTTCATGGGGAGGTATGTCTCTTTAATGAAAATGCAGACCCAGGCGAGAGATAGCTCGTGAGCGTCTCCCACCTGGGGTATTCTTCACATATCAACGCGATTTCGCACCCATGATAGTCGAAAATGTCGACGTCAAGGGTACAAAAACACGTGAAGTAAATGTTTTTTCTAGACAGAAACCTCAAGCTCACTGCGTTCGGGGATCTCTCATTCACGGTACCAGACAAACTGCCCTGGCCACCGCGCGAACAACCACCTCGATAAATTCCTCGTCTATCATGTGAGGAACGATCGCAGGCAGCTGCTCGAGGTCCGCGGACCCAGAGATTCATCATCATTCCCCGCGCGAGCCGAAGAAACGCCGGAGCGCGCTTCGGGATCACGCGGGGAAACATGCATTTGTTGAGCGAGCAAGCGAAAGGGACGGACCCGTCTCTTGCTCGTCAACAAACCCATTCGAGAGCTCCGAAAACTGGTGCGGACTGAAAGTAGCCCAGACGAGCATAAAGCATTCTAACTGCAAAGGCTTGCAATGCTCGCACTCGTCTGACTCAATGCAGCAACCGCATGCTCTTCCCCAAACACACACAGCAATAAACGTGTGCATCCAGTTCTGTTATTTGAAAGAGAACATGGATATACAGCGTTTTACTCTGCTGACTCGTTTCCAACTGATCAGATTTAACTAAAACTCTTTCCACTAATGTTTCTTTGTAACATAGATGAGAAAGAGAGAGAAATCTGCACACTGCCATGTTGAAAACTAACTCCTAACAAAGATCTCGAGTTGAGTCTTGAAAGAGAGAGAGAATTTTTTTTTTTTTTTTCAGAGACTTTGTAACAGACCATAACACAGAGTTGGTCTGAAAACAAAAAGACCTGGTTTGCTCCAGCTGAAGCTCATCTATTTATAGCCTCGTGCAGCAGGTGCGCCTATGACGTCACCAGCCGAGGCTATAAATACCTCCCGGGTCAATTTCATTGACGTGTTTTCACACTATTTTCACAGCTGGTTATGTCAAAGACATCCCCATTTGCATAAGCTTATGCAGCATTGAGTGTAGCTTTTGAAAGGGAACTAGATTTTTCTTCTGATGCATTCCTTAGTAGAAGAGAGCCTGTTAAAGAACTAATTGATACATTTAGCACTCTTTATGTAGATTCAGAAGAAGAAAATGAAGGGGTTATGGCTGAGAATGAAGTTGGACAGCAGATGGATGAACATTCAGCACCTGAAACTGAGAAAGAAAAAGAAGATACAACCACCGAAGAGCAAGTTCAAAAATCAGGGGCAACAGTAATAGAACAGTTGATTGAGCGAGTCTCTAAGTTGGAGACTCGTGTGGAAGAGTGTGTCCAACAGTTGCAAGAAAGCGTGACCTTTGTTGAGTGTAAAGCTGTTGAAGAAAGAGTTTTTTACCGCATGGAACGAGAATGTGAGAGAGTACAGAAAAAATGGAGCTTGAACTTCAAGATTTGGGTAAATCTATGGTGGACTGTTTGAAAAGGCGAGATGCTCAAATTGACCACAAGTTAAATGATTGTGCACCTGTTATGTCTACTCCTAAACCTCCAAAATCAAATCTTTATGCTCCTGTTTCCAGAACTGCAGGTGGAAGCCAGACTTATCATGTACCAAGCAGCCAAATGTCATGTGTAGAAGGTGTGTCAATGATGTCCTTTCATCCACCAGTGAAAATAGAATTTCCAAGTTTTAGCAATAGTGAAGAGGAAGATCCTGTTACTTTCATAGAAAGATGTGAAGAATATGTTGCCATCCGGCCTCTCAATGATGGTGAAATTCTTGCGTCTTTGACATCTGTGTTAAAGGGTACTGCAAAAGATTGGTGGCTAGCAGAAAAGAAGAACGTTCAGACATGGCAACGGTTCAAAGAGATATTTTTGCGTTCATTCTTAAGTGAGGACTACGAAGAAGAAGCTGCTAGAAGATTGTTGGAAAGAAAGCAGGGTACTAAAGAGAGTATTAGAGATTTTGCTTATCATTATAGAGCCCTGTGCCTTCGAAGAAACAAGGACATGTCAGAGAGGGAAATTGTACATGCTATCTTGCGAAACTGTAACCCACGACTGGCGAGTTTACTCAGAGGAACTGTAAAAGGGGTAGATGATTTAGTAAGATTTGGTACCCAAATTGAAAAAGATTTTGAAGAATCTAGAAGATACTGGAGCCAAGTTAATTCAGAGACACAACAACGGAGAGCGAATGTTTCTAGAGAAGTTGTACCTAGGTCTGCTCCAGCTAACACGAGAACTATGCAGTCTACAAAGAGTGCTGTTCAACCTGAAATGATCAGTCTTCCAATCATTTTACGTGGCAGATACTTCCAAGCGATGATTGATACTGGCAGTACTTTATCGCTCATAAAAGAATCTTGCTGGAAGCAATTGCAATGTCAAGAACCGTGTAAACCAAGTAATGGTCAATCCTTCTTGCTAGCCAATGGTCAGAGGCAGGATGCCATTGGTAAGCTGGAATGGGAATGTGACCTGCAAGGGAGGAAAAGAGATCTTACATTGTATGTAATGCGGGATGTTGATCTAACAGTACCCATTATCCTTGGTATGGATTTTCTGCTTTCTTCAGAGATCGTCCTTGATTTCAGAAGATCTCAGTATCAACTGCCAGCCTTAGATGATGATGAGAACATGGTAACTTTTCCATTGTTGTCACACGAATCCTGTACTACTGTACATTTCTACCTTGCTCTGTCTCCTCTAGTGGCATCAGAGGAAACTGTACAGTCGATCCATGACATTGTTCAGAAAGCTGATATGAATCATCATGGCAAAGAGGTACTGAGGGAGCTGATGTTGAACTGGCCCACAGTCTGCACCAATGAAATAGGGCAGTCAAGTGTAGTTAAACATCGGATAATCACCACTGACGAAGTGCCTCTGAGGAAAAGACCCTATAAGGTGTCAAGAGAAAAACAGCAATTCATAGATGCAGAAATTCAAGGGTTACTGGATAAGAAGATCATCCGTCCCTCAATTTCTCCATATGCAGCACCAGTAGTGGTGGTACCTAAAAAAGATGGAGAATCAAGGCTGTGTGTAGATTATAGAGGCGTAAATGCAAAAACGCACCTCGATGCTTATCCTATACCACAAATACAGGACATTCTGGAATCAATGCATGGAACAACGGTGTTTAGCACTCTTGACCTTAAGACTGGTTATTGGCAAATGGAGATGGAACCAGAAAGCATACACAAGACCGCTTTTGTTACCTCTGCAGGGCTATTTGAATTCCTCCGTCTTCCCTTTGGCCTTAAAAATGCCGCAGCTTCATTCCAAAGAATGATGGAGCATGTTCTCAGAGATCTAAGAGGAAAATGCTGTCTGATATACATAGATGATGTGGTGATATTCTCAGAAAATGAAGAAAAGCATATGCAGCATCTTAAACAGGTGTTCAGCCGTCTTTCCAATGCTGGTCTTACTCTTAACCTGAAAAAGTGTAATTTTTTCCAGAAATCCCTTACATTCTTGGGACATATAATATCTGGAGAAGGAGTTTAGACAGATCCATCAAAAGTGTCTGCAGTAGGTGACTTTCCGGTGCCTCAATCTCTTAAGGAGCTACAACGTTTTATCGGGTTGGCCGGATGGTATCACCGATTTATACCCAAGTTTTCGGAAAAGGCTGCTGCACTTCATGCGCTGAAACAAAAGAATGCTACTTGGGTTTGGACAGAAGAATGCCAGACAGCATTTGACACCATTAAGCGAGACCTGACGAATGCTCCGGTACTAATTCCACCTGACCTGTCAAGGTCATTCAGAGTACAAACAGATGCCAGTGAGGTTGGCTTAGGAGCAGTACTGACTCAAGAGGTAGAGGGAGAAGAGCATGTGGTGGCATACGCATCTCGTTTGTTGCGAGGACCTGAAAGAGTATATTCTGTTTCAGAAAAGGAATGTCTCGCAGTGATCTGGGCAGTGGAGAAATGGAGAACCTATTTAGAAGGTCGACCTTTTGAGGTGATTACGGACCACTCTGCGTTAACTTGGGTATTCCAATACCCCAAACTGTCTTCAAGATTGACACGGTGGACCATCCGTTTACAAGGTTTTCAGTTTACTGTTAAGTATAGAAAGGGTCAGTCCAATGTTGTTCCGGATGTACTATCAAGAAGCATGGAACCATTGGAAGCTTCAGGAAGGTTGACAGTTCTTAAAGCCATAAAGTCCCCAGTTAAGCCAGCAATGTTACCGGTAAACCTGTCTGAACTAGCCACTGCTCAGAGTGAGGATTTGGAAGTGCAAGAACTGAGTGAGAAGGCAGATGCTCCGGTGGATGCGGATAACACACGTGTAAGATATGTGTGGGAAAATGGGTTGTTATTCCGCAGTGTCCCTAGTAACCAGGATGGAGAGAAATTACAATTAGTCATCCCAGCATCCCTCCGAAAGGAGTTTTTGCAGTACGCACATGATAATCCATTGAGTGGGCATCTCGGAAGAATGAAGACATTGCGTCGGCTAATGGAAGTTGCCTATTGGCCTAGTATGCGTGCTGATGTATGGAAGTACTGCAAGTTTTGTCATGTATGTCAGAAGTACAAACCTAACTTGTCGAAGCTGTCTGGATATTTACAGTCAACACCTGTGGTTGAGCCGGGGTACATGCTGGGTGTAGATTTGATGGGACCTTTTCCGAAGAGTGGGAAGCAGAATGAACACCTGCTAGTAGTGGTTGACTATTGCTCCAAGTGGGTGGAGTTGTTTCCTTTACGGACGGCCAAGGCTCCCCAAATAGCACGCATTTTAGTGGAGGAAATATTCACGAGGTGGGGAACTCCTGCTTACCTTGTATCAGATCGAGGAGCACAATTCACCTCCCATCTTATTAACTTAATGTGTAAGCAATGGGGAGTGGTGCAGAAATTAACAACTGCGTATCACCCACAAACAAACCTCACGGAAAGGGTAAATCGTACCCTCAAAACAATGATGGCTTCATATGTAGGAGAGCACCACAGACATTGGGATATGTGGTTAGCTGAATTTAGGTTTGCAATTAATACGGCATGGCATGAAAGTACGGGCTACACACCTGCCGAAGTTGCTTTGGGACGCAAACTTAAGGGTCCATTAGAAAGAACCATTAGGCGACCACCTGATCCAAGTAGCCCTACCTATGAAGTGATAGATAGACAACAAAGTCTTATCCAGGTGGTAAGGGAGAATGTAGAACGAGCTCAGACCAAGCAAAAACGCTATTATGACAAAAGAAGAAAACATACTCGATTTCAAGTAGGAGACCTAGTTTGGGTTCGAGCTCATCCTTTGTCCAAAGCAGATGATGGGTTTATGTCTAAACTGTCTGCCAAATGGAAGGGGCCAGCAAAAGTCGAAAAATGTTTGGGTCCAGTAAATTATGCGGTTTCATTTCATGAGGAACCTGGAAAGGTTGATACCTATCATGTTCAGAATTTGAAAGTCTGTCATGGGTATTTCGAGACTTCCTGTGATGGAGGGGGTATGTAACAGTCTTCAGCCTGCTACGAGTTAAGTGCAGCTGTAGTAGCGATCCTCCCTGGTAGGGGGCAGTATTAACTTTAGGTAAGCCTGGATAAATGGATAGAAGAAGAATTGATTAAGAGTTGGTTTGTGTGCCCATGTGCATGGTAGCAGTGTTTGAGCTGATCTACTGCATTTGAGGAACCCTTGTTGAGAAGCAATTTTGCTTCATTCTCAACTGTGAGTATCGTTATTTGTTTTACCTTTATTTAATTATGAAAGAGGTAGATTGATTAATAATTCTGTATAAAACAAAACTAATGGGTACAATTTCCTGTGGTTGACAGGTATTATGTTAAATAGATATTAATTTGTTTTGGTTTTTTTTGTAGAAGGGTTTATGGCTATGGGATGTTTGATGCCTATGATCATGTTGAGGATGGAATTGGAATCTTCATTGATGCTGTTGACAAGGACTTAAGTTGACCAAATTGTCTTCTCTTCTATGGATTTGCATTGAGGACTGCTTTGACGTTCTACAATACGGACTACCATTGTGATTCAAGGACATCAGTAACTTCAGTCGATATCTCCTCTGAACTCCTTCAGTGTTTAACACAGATAAGACTGGTTTCTTTGACTCTTACACATCAAGTGTTTGTACATGTAAAGACTTGATACATAGTTTGATCAAGATGGATTAATGTTTGATCTCAGATGCACAAGTGGGGTATGAAGGATACTAGCACTGTTGTGGTTGTAGTATAATGAGTTGGTTGTTAAATGCACACCATAAATGAAAGAAATTCAGGTAAAAGGAACAAACAACCAGAAGTTGTGTGGCTGCCTTATTTTATCAAGTAGAATTAATCATCGTTATGTGGGAAACCCACCCAAAAATCAGATATGTAACTATCTTTGATTTAAAGATAATTATGAGATGTTACAAGGTGGGCATCCTAATAGATCCCTTGTTTGTTGATATTAGGGATTTGCCAACGATCACAAGACCTGTTAATCGACCAAGGCTATGTCCAGAAGGCAGAGTTAAGGGAAACATCTTTGCCACTAACATTGCACCAGTGGAATCTGAGGAAACCTCTAAGAATATGAGGACAGAATTGCTACCAAACAGTTCTAAAGTGATTCCATTATGTGTGTGGTGTGCTAAGCATCATGTATTGGAGTACTGTCAACAATTCAAAAAGAAGAAGCAGAGGGAAAAGATGGACTTTCTAAAGGAGAAAGAGCTTTGCTTTGGTTGCTTAAGTGCTGGGCACATGAGTCGTAATTGTGGCAAGCGGTTGACTTATAAGATATGTAGTCGGCACCATCCCACTGTGCTTCATGTTGACAGATATATGGCCAGTTCAGAGGAGGCGGAGGCATGCAAGTTTGTAGGATCTGCCGAAACATGTGGTCATACAGGGGCCGGAAAGGATCGCTGTCTGCTTTCTATCTTACCAGTTCAAGTCAAGGCCAGTAAAGGAGATCAGATAATCCAGACGTATGCATTCCTGGATCCTGGCAGTTCTGCGACCTTTTGTACTGAAAGTCTTATGCAGCGGCTTAATCTTTCTGGTAGAGGAACTCAGTTTCTGTTACAAACAATGGGACAGGAAAGAGTTGTATCAGCATATGCACTCTCAGGTTTGGAAGTGTCTGGTATTGATGGTAACATCTTCTATCAGCTTCCACAAACGCTCACACAGAAACAAATGCCTGTAAGTTCTGACAACATTGTGTCTAAAGGAGATTTGTCTAGGTGGCCTTACCTGGCAAAGGTTAAAGTTCCTCGCATAATGGCTAACGTTGATTTGTTGATTGGAAACAACGCTCCTAAGATGTTAGAGCCTTGGGAAGTCATAAACAGCCATGGGGATGGCCCTTATGCTATGAGAAAAAAAAAGATGAGATGGCGCCGCCGTGTTCGGTCGCCGTTCAGGTCGCTCCGCTAAGACTTTGCTTTTATTTATTATTCTACTCTCTTTTACTCTCTATTTTTTCCAACGGATCATCTGCTTTGATCTGTTACGACAGCAAAACACTTCTGGAATTTGGTTACCGCTACACTGACCTGTTTCAGGACACTTTCTCCAATCTTCCATCTGAGATTCGCCGGGACGCAGAGTTGAACAATGGCCACTCGAGTCGACGGCGAAGATTCAAAAAACACAGCGGGAAACGCGCTGGGATCCGCAACAGACTGAGAAAAAGAGCATTCAGTCCTCCTCTCCCGAGCATTTTGCTCGCAAATGTCCAATCCTTGGAGAATAAGATGGACGATCTTAGAGCCAGGATAAGTTTTCAACGGGACATGAGAGACTGCAACATCTATTGTCTGTCCGAAACATGGCTCACGCCAGCGGTCCCGGATACAGCCGTGACGCCGTCCGAGAACTTCTCTGTTTTTCGGATGGACAGAACAGCCGAGACCGGGAAATCTAAAGGCGGTGGAGTGTGTTTCATGATAAACAAGAAATGGTGCGATCCTAGGAACATCTCCATTCTTTCGCGATCCTGCTCGCCTCACTTGGAACATTTAACTATCATTTGCCGGCCTTTCTACCTGCCGAGGGAGTTTTCCTCGGTCATCGCCACTGCCGTTTATATTCCACCACAGGCAGACACGGGGCTGGCTCTATCTGCCCTCCATGATGTGACCAGCGGCTTCATAAACAAACACCCCGACGCTGCTTTCATCGTCGCGGGTGATTTTAACAAAGCAAACCTAAAGAAAGTATTGCCAAACTTTCACCAGCATGTCTCCTGTCCCACACGAGGAGCAAACACACTGGATCATTGCTACTCTCCGTTTAAGAACGCCTACAAAGCTCGGTCACAGCCAGCTTTTGGCAAATCGGACCATGCCGCCATTTTCCTCACACCGGAATATAAACAAAGGCTCGTTCAAGAGCCCCCGGTGAGGAGGGAAGTCAAACGCTGGTCATCCCATTCAGAGATCACGCTACAGGCAGCTCTTGATGACGTCGACTGGGACATGTTCCGCGCGAGTTCTGAAGACGTCAGCGAGTTCACAGAAGTGGCGCTCTGCTTTATCAATACACTGACAGAGCAAGCCACACAAACAATAACTATAACGTCCTTCCCTAATCAGAAACCGTGGGTGGACAGTTCAATTCGCACTGCAGTAAACTCGCGCAATACCGCTTACAATGCCGGTCTCCTAACGGGGGATATGAGGGAGTACAAAGCTTCATGTTACGCCCTCCGGCGCGCCGTTAAAGCCGCAAAACTCCGCTATAAAGACAGAGTGGAATCTCATTTCCAACTCAACGACTCCCGGCGGATGTGGCAGGGACTGAGGACCATCTGTGCTTTTGGAACTAAATCCTCTGCAGAGGTGAGAGCTGATCCGTTGCTGGTGAACGAGTTAAACTCTTTCTACGCTCGCTTTGATGGTAATCGCGGCAGCGCGACTCCGGCGAGTGACGCGTCAGAGAGAGTCCCTCAGAGCAGCAACGGTCACGTGATCTCTGTCTCGGAGGACGAGGTTCGGAGGGCACTCAAACGTGTGGATGTCAGGAAAGCTGCTGGGCCGGATGGTATTTCAGGTCGTGTTCTGCGGTCCTGTGCTGATCAGCTCGCAGGGCTCTTTACATCCATATTTAACGAGTCCCTTGCTACATCTGTTGTCCCCACCTCCTTCAAACGATCCTCCATCATCCCTGTACCTAAGATCAGTAAACCCTCTTGCCTAAATGACTATCGTCCAGTGGCTCTCACATCTTTAGTCATGAAGGTCTTTGAGAGACTCATTAAAAACAACATTTGCTCCTCCATTCCTGACACTTTGGACCCTCTTCAGTTTGCCTATCGTCCCAATAGATCGACTGAAGATGCCATTTCTCACGTCCTTCACTCCTGCCTCACTCACATCGACAGCAAAAGTGGGAACTATGTCAGGCTGCTATTTATTGACTATAGCTCAGCCTTTAACACCATAGTTCCCATTAAGCTAACACACAAACTCCTGGATCTAGGCCTGAATTCTTCTCTCTGCCTCTGGATTGAAGATTTCCTCACTGGCAGACCCCAGGCGGTGAGAGTAGGCCAGTTCACCTCCACCTCCATCACCCTGAGTGTTGGAGCTCCACAGGGCTGTGTGCTGAGTCCCCTGCTCTACTCTCTCTACACCCATGACTGTTTGTCCACACACAGCTCCACCTCGATCATCAAGTTTGCTGATGATACTGTTGTCCTGGGTCTCATCTCCAACAACAATGAGACGGCATACTTGGACGAAGTGGAGCAACTGACATCATGGTGCCAGGACAACTGTCTCTCTCTGAATGTTAACAAGACCAAAGAACTGATTGTGGACTTCAGGAAGAGACAGCATCGGTCATACTCCCCTCTCATGATCAGCGGGACACCGGTAGAGAGAGTGAGCAGCTTCAAATACCTGGGTGTGAACATCTCCGAGGATCTGACCTGGACTACACACATCCAGACACAGGTGAAAAAAGCCAGGCAAAGACTGTACCACCTGCGCCAGCTGAGGAAATTCAGGGTTTCACCAGCCATCCTGAAAACTTTCTATCGAGGGGCGATAGAAAGTGTCCTGACTCAGTGCATCACAGCGTGGTACGGGAACAGCACCAGTCACGACTGCAAAGCCCTGCAAAGAGTGGTGCGCTTATCCGAGCGCATCTCAGGCTCAGCTCTCCCGTCTCTGCAGGACATCTACACCAAACGCTGCAGAGGTAGAGCTACCAAAATCATCAGAGACATAAATCACCCTGCAAACTCTCACTTCACCCTGCTGTCATCTGGTAAGCGCTTCCGTAGCCTGATGGCAAAGACTGAAAGACTCAGGAGGAGTTTCTTCCCCCAGGCCATCAGACTCCTGAACTTAGTCACGTGACTTCACTTCACCCCGCACACGCATAAACATCCAGTTTAAACATTAACATTCACATACTGCCATTGCACTGCACTTTACGTTCCTATTGTTACTGTGTAACAACCTGTAATAAACCTGTTTGCACATCATACTCCTGTTTGCACATTATACTCCGATTTGCAATTATACCTATTGCATGCACATCATACTTCTCTATATATAAATATATATATATATATTTTATGTTAACCACTTATTTTTAAGTCTACAGTTTATCTCACTTATCATATCCACTTACTTTATATTTTATATTTTTATTTTATTTTTTTATTTTTATCTTATTTCCTATTTTTATCTTACTTGATTTATTTATAACTCTACTTATGTTAATACTTTTTATTCTAATTTTATTCTATTTCTATTTTAATTTCCCTTGTGTTCTTGTAACTGTTATTTGCACTGTCCATGGAGCGGACCTGTTTACATTTCACTGCCAGTTGTATATTGTGTATATAACTGTGTATGTGACAAATAAAACTCTTGAATCTTGAATCTTGAATCTTGAACGGCATTAGGTTGGGTCATTAATGGTCCTTTGCATGCAGGTAGCTTTGAGGCTGAAGACTGTTCTGCAGTGGTTAACAGGATTTCAGTGTGTAGATTGGAAGAGATGTTGTTCAAACAATACAACCATGACTTCAATGAAAGAGCTGCAGAAGAGCAAGGATTGTCAAGAGAGGATATTAGATTTTTGGAGATTACAGAGAGTTCTGCCAAGCTTCAGGACAACCATTATACCTTGAAGTTACCATTTAAAAAAGAAAATGTGTATCTTCCTAACAATTTCTCTGTGGCAAAACAGCGGTTACTTGGATTGAAGAGGAGACTTCAGAGAGATGATCAGTTTTATCAGGAGTATGTATCATTTGTAAATGAAATGATCAAAAGGGGATATGCAGAGCAAGTGCCCACACATCAGCTTAAATGTGAGAGCGGAAAGGTGTGGTACATTCCTCACCATGGTGTACGTCATCCCAAGAAGAGGAACTTGAGGGTGGTTTTTGATTGTGGTGCTGCATTCAATGGAACATCTTTGAATCAAGTCCTTTTACAAGGTCCCAATTTCACAAGCACATTGATTGGAGTCCTCTTGAGGTTTAGGCAGGAGTCTGTAGCGGTCATGGGTGACATTCAATCAATGTTTCATCAGGTCCGGGTGGCAGAAGAGGACCGGGACTTTATCCGGTTTTTGTGGTGGCAGAACGGAGAATTTACAAAGGAAGTGGCAGTGTTTCGCATGACTGTCCATCTCTTCGGGGCTGTCTCCTCTCCGAGTTGTGCTGCCTTTGCTTTGAGAAAAACAGCAGATGATCATCAATCTGCGTTCCGAGAAGAGGTTGTTCAAACTCTCAAAGAAAACTTCTATGTAGATGATTGCCTTAAGAGTGTGGCTTCTGAAGATGAAGCGGTTTGTTTAGTTAATGACCTTTCCATTCTTTGTCAGCGAGGAGGTTTCACTCTGACAAAATGGAGTAGCAACAAGCGCACTGTCCTGCAAACCATTCCCGAGGAGCACCGAGCCAAAGAGTGGAAGGAGCTGGATCTGGACAGGGACAGCCTGCCTGTTGAGAGAGCACTTGGATTGCTGTGGTGTGCGGAAACTGACTCATTTAAGTTCAAAATGGAGGTCCAGGAGAAGTCCTGCACAAGACGTGGGATGTTGTCTGTTTCCAGCTCAGTATACGATCCACTTGGGTTTTTGGCACCAGTTGTGTTACCTGCTAAGATCATGCTACAGGAGTTATGTCGGAGGAATGTAGGATGGGATGAGACTGTGCCCTACGACATTTTGCGTGACTGGACAAGGTGGTTGAAGGAGCTGAATGCACTGTCTGAATTTAAAGTTGAGAGATGCGTTAAGCCCATAAGCTGTGGGTCTTGCGTAAATGCTCAGCTTCATAATTTTTCAGACGCAAGCGAACAGGGGTATGGTTCGGTCACTTACCTTAGAATCCAGAATAGCAACGGTGACATTCATGTTGCCTTCCTCATGGGCAAAGCCAGAGTAACACCTTTAAAGGTCATCACTGTTCCCCGTTTGGAGTTAACTGCTGCTGTGCTTGCTGTTCGTGTTGACCTGATGTTAAAGAAAGAGCTGAGACTCCAATTGCAAGAATCTGTCTTTTGGACAGACAGCACATCTGTGCTAAAGTATGTTGTGAATGAGGACAAGCGCTTTCATACTTTCGTTGCAAACAGAGTCTCTATTATCAGAGAAGGCACAAAGACATCACAGTGGCGATATGTTGGCTCAAAGGAGAACCCAGCTGATGATGCATCCAGAGGAAGGAGAGTTGGAGATTTTATTAAGAAAAGCCGATGGATAGAAGGTCCCAAGTTTCTGTACAAACCAGAAGAGGATTGGCCCAAAAATCTTGTGCACACTGCAGCATGGGTTGATGACCTCGAGGTTAAGAAAGAAGCTGTTGTTAATGTGGTAAGTACTCAAGGTTCACTGAGGGGTACAGATTGGCTGATGGCTTACTTTTCAGATTGGAGGAAACTTCGAGTAGCAGTTGCCTGGTTGCTTAGGTTGAAGAGGATATTATTGTTGAGAAGAACTCTCAAGAGGATGGAGTCAGATAATGCTGATGCCAACAAGCAGAGTGCCTTGGTGCAAAAGAGGCGGATGGTTAAAAGTGCAACAGGAGGACAAACCTTGTCAGCAGAAGATCATATGGAAGCTGAGCTGGCTATAATTTGTTACTGCCAACAGCAAAGATTCCCTGAGGAGATCGCTGCTTTGTCTTCTGGAAAGGATATAGTAAGCAAGCAGAGTACCATTTATAAGTTGGACCCATGGTTGGATGATGGGCTTTTGAGAGTCGGAGGGCGGCTGACACGAGGCTCTTTACCAGAAGACACAAAATATCCATTACTCCTAGCTAAAGATCAGCATGTGTCTACCCTCATACTGAAGGATTTACATCAACAGCTTGGCCATAGTGGGCGTAACCACATGTTGTCTACATTAAGAAGGAGGTATTGGATTACAGGCGCTACCTCAGCTGTCAGAAAGGTCATAGCAGAATGTTGTTTCTGTAAAAGATATAATGGCCGGATGATGGGGCAGAAGATGGCTGACCTACCCAAGGAGAGGATTCTGCCGGACCATCCACCATTTACCAACACGGGTGTTGACTATTTTGGACCAATAGTGGTGAAGAAGGGAAGAGGCACAGTGAAGCGTTATGGTGTCATCTTCACCTGTTTGGCCAGCAGAGCAGTTCACCTTGAATTGGCTACTTCTCTTGACACAGATGCCTGTATTAATGCTCTGCGCCGATTTATTAGTAGAAGAGGACGAGTGGAGCATCTTCTAGATTAGATTAGATTAGATTCAACTTTATTGTCATTACACAAGTACAAGTACAGGGCAACGAAATGCAGTTTAGGTCTAACCAGAAGTGCAATAGCAGCAAGTGCAGGATATATACAATGGTTGCGTAAGTGCAGGGCATAAAAATGTACTGAATATATATAAATATGTATAAGTAGAGAGATGGTTATTACTATAAACAGAACTGAATTTACAGATGAATATATACAGTGAATAAATATAAATAAACAGATGGCTATTACTATAAACAGAATGTAAACAGAATGTACAGGTGAATATGTACTATGAATATAATATACAGATGGCTATTACTATAAACAGAATTTTACAGATAGAGGTATACAATAATATGTTAGGCTAATATGAGGAATATAGCAGTGGATTAAGGTAGTGCAATAAATTATGGACAGAGCTATCCGAAAGAAAGTGTAAAAGTGCAGTGGAAAGTGGTTGCATATTACAGTTAGAAGTACGGTGCAAAATGCAAATGTAAACATGGTTACTATAAATACAGTCGGCAGTGCAAATGAGCATATTCCAGTTAAGATATGGTGGTGCAAAATGCATAAGTAAACAGTTGTTACTGTAATAAACAGTCGGTAATGCAAATAACAAAGTGAATGTAGGTGTGAGGTAGGAGAGTTTGCAGTTTATGAGGGAAGTGGATCAACGGGGGTTTGAGTTCAGTAAAGAGACAGCTCTGGGGAAAAAACTGTTCTTTAGTCTGCTGGTCCTGGTCCGGTGGATCCTGAAACGCCTGCCGGAGGGCAGGAGAGAAAACAGTCTGTGGGCTGGGTGAGAGGAGTCCTTGAGGATGCTGCGAGCTCGATGCAGGCAGTGTTTCCTCTGGATGTGCTCGATGGCAGGCAGTGGAGTCCCTGTGATGCGCTGGGCAGTTTTCACCACCCGCTGCAGTGCCTTGCGCTCCGCAACAGAGCAGCTCCCATACCACACTGCCACACAGCTGGTCAGGATGCTTTCTATTGCGCAGCGGTAGAAGTTCACCAGGATAGCCGAGGAGAGCTGATTCTTCCTCAGTGTCCTCAGGAAGAAGAGGCGCTGGTGAGCCTTCTTGACCAGGCTGGAGGTGTTGGTCGTCCACGACATGTCCGCCGAGATGTGGATCCCCAGGAACTTGAAACTGGAGACACGCTCAACAGCCATTCCATTGATGTGGATGGTGTCGTGTGTGCCTCTTGACTCCTTCCTGAAGTCCACGATGAGCTCCTTCATTTTGGTGGTGTTGAGGAGCAGGTTATTATCAGCGCACCATGTGGCCAGGTGCTGGATCTCCTCCCTGTAGGCAGTCTCATCGTTGTTGCTGATGAGACCAATCACCGTAGTGTCGTCCGCAAACTTGACGATGGAATTAGTTCCATACACAGGCTTGCAGTCGGAGGTGAAGAGGGAGTAGAGAAACGGACTTAGCTCACAGCCCTGTGGTACACCAGTGTTAAGAGTGATGGATGTGGAGCAGGTGGATCCTGAACGAACATTCTGGGGTCTGTCAGTTAGGAAGTCCAAAATCCAGTTACACATTGAGGTGTTGATGCCCAGGTCTCCAAGTTTGGCAATTAACTTGGATGGGATGACAGTGTTGAATGCTGAGCTGAAGTCAACAAACAGCATGCGTGCGTAAGTGTTCTTATTGTCCAGATGGGTGAGCACAGAGTGCAGTGCCATGGAAACTGCATCCTCTGTACTCCTATTGCTGCGATAGGCAAACTGGTGTGAGTCCAATGTGGATGGTAGAGAGTCTTTTAGGTGTTCCAGGACCAGCCGCTCAAAGCACTTCATGACGATGGGTGTGAGTGCTACAGGGCGGTAGTCATTAGGGCACCTCGGGCTGGAGTGTTTCGGCACTGGCACAATGGAAGTGCGTTTAAAGCATGATGGTACAGCTGCTTGGGCAAGAGACAGGTTGAAAATGTCTGTAAAAACCCCAGCGAGCTGCTCCGCACATGCCCTGAGAACACGACCAGGGATGTTGTCTGGTCCAGCAGCCTTGTGTGCGCTGATCCGGCTTAGTGCCTTGCAGACATCTGTGGAGGAGAGTGTGATTGGTGGGTGGTCAGCTGAGGGTTTGAGCTTGGTGGCAGTTTCTCTGTTGTCTCTTTCAAAACGAGCATAAAAGTAATTTAGCTCGTTCAGGAAGTTGACATCAGTGGCTGCGGGGGGGGAGTGGGTGGGTTTGTAGTCACTGATGGCCTGGATGCCCTGCCACATGCGTCGAGGGTCAGAGTTGGAAAAGTGACCCTCTATCTTTAGCTTGTAGCAGTGCTTGGCCTTTTTGATGCCCCTCTTCAGGTTAGCTCTGGATGTACTGTAGGCTTGTGCATCACCTGATCTGAAGGCAGTATTGCGTGACTTCAGCAGGAGTCGAACTTCCCTGTTCATCCAAGGCTTCTGATTAGGGTATGTGGTGATCTGTTTCTGGGTTGTAACACTGTCAATGGTGGTATTGATATGATCCAATACTGAGGAGGTGTAGGAGTTAATGTCCGTGTGAGCGCCATGGGTGGCTTGAGAAGCAAACATACTCCAGTCTGTGTTTAGAAACCTTTCCTGGAGTGTGGAGTCTGCCCCCGCAGGCCACACCTTGATTGTCTTCACTGATGGCTTCACACGGTTGATGAGGGGTGAATATTTGGGGCTGAGGAACAAAGAGAGGTGGTCTGACTGTCCCAGGTGGGGGAGGGGTGTTACAACGTAAGCTCCCGCCATGTTTGTGTAAACATGGTCTAAGGTTTTGTTTCCTCTGGTGTGGCAGGAAACATGCTGGTGAAACTTGGGTAGCACTGACTTTAAGTTTGAGTGATTAAAGTCACCTGCAACAATAAACGCAGCTTCAGGGTGATCAGTCTGTTGTTTACTGATGGCTGCGTGAAGTTCTTTCATAGCAAGCTTGGCATCAGCATCGGGTGGAATATAAGCAGCAGTTATAATGGTGGAAGTGAACTCCCGCGGTAGATAAAACGGTCTACATTTAACCATGAGAAACTCCAGGTTAGCTGAACAATGACTCCCAACAATAGCAGAGTTTGTGCACCAAGCTTTGTTAATATAAATGCACAATCCACCACCTCTGGTCTTCCCGGAGCCATCTAATGTTCTGTCTGCCCGGAGTGTGTGGCGTCCCGCTAGCTCGATAGCGGTGTCTGGTATTCCGCTGTTTAACCAGGTTTCAGTGAAGTTTAGGACGTTACAGTTCAAAAGTTTCTTACTGTGTGTGATGCTGAGTCGAATCTCCTCCATTTTGTTCACTAGCGATCGTACATTAGCAAGGAAAATGCTGGGTAAAGAGAGCCGATGAGGAGAACGCGTTAGCTTAGCCCGCAATCCTCCACGCTTCCCCCGCCTTTGTTTACGATCTCGCCGCCGTCTGCGTGCACTTCCGCCCGGCCGGGATGAGCGCATCGCCTCGGGCGCCCTAGCGATCTCAGGAAGGAGTCGAAGATTGTCCATAAAACTGTCGGAAATTCGCAAACCAATATCCAAAAGCTCAGCGCGGGTGTACGATGTAAAGGCACAACTGTTCTGCACGAACAGACCCGAGATGAGCAAGAAAAATACCGCAAAATTGCAGAATCTGGAGAGACGCTGAGCCTCGCGATCTACTCGCGCCGCCATCTTCGCCATCTAGGCGAATTCTATCAGATAATGGTACAAATTTCATTGGGGCAAAGAGAGAACTTAAGGAGGCACTTGCATCATTGAATCAGGCTAACAT